>NC_071403.1:100272372-100579892 GCF_017976375.1 Cuculus canorus
TCTCCTTCCCTTGGGCCCAGCCCCAGGGAAAGGCCGGTGGGCACAGCTCTCCCATTTCGTAGCTCCCGAGTACATTCAGCAATGACAACACAATCTTGTTTTTATTTTTAAATATTTCAATATAAAAAGTTCTCAAGAGCTGTTTAAATATTAACTTGAAAGGCTGCCAAAAAAGAGACTGTAGCACAGGATGCCACAGAATAGAGCTGGAAAATATGAAGGATCAAAGCAAATTCTTCTTATGAGGAGAGCCATGCCATCACCTGCAGAGGTTTCATCTTCATGGATTATTTGAAGCTTTCAAACTACCAAAATGGCCACCTGGAAGTGTGAGAAAAGACAGTTGGAGAATAACTGGACTGTGTATCATCAACACAAATTAATTTCTCTGGAATGGAGCGATTTAGTCCAATCCACAACTTCATAGTACCTCACTTATTATTTTTTTCTGAATCTTTCTAAATAAACTCCTGTCTAGGCAAACCTTTTGTTAGCCATCTTTACAATGAAAATGTACAAATATGTTCCTTTTAGAAGTCATCATATATTTCTATCCTAATATTCCTAGGCACAAATACCTGCCCATTTTAGGGATTTGCAAGATTTCGATTTCTACTACATGAACTTTCACAAATTTTAACACAAATTTATGGTGGATCAATGAGGTAGTGAAATCTCATTCCCATTTCTAAAGATTAAGAGAGAAAGAAGGTAAAATGAGATCCTATGATTTTCCTGGATCTGGAAGTCCACAGATAATTTTGCGACTACATTAGGTTCCCTGGACTACCTTTCATTTGTGTCAGCTCAAAAGGGATTTGGAATAGGATCTATCCTAGATTTACAAGAGGAGCAGCCTCTGATATCCTAAATTTGGATACTGCCTGTGGTTCCTGAGGTCAATCCTTACTCTAGACACATGACAGTAAATCAAGTCCTTTATTGGGAGTCATTGCAGTAACTCAGAGTACACAGAAGCAGAGCATGTCTTCTCATATGCTGACATACCCTGTTCTACAGCTCCACTTGCCTGTGCCCTACAATGTTCTTTAATGTTTTTGCAACAAGCAATACAGAATGAGAAAATCCAGACAGGAAAATTTGCAAAAATTCTTTTTGTCCCTTAAAAGAAACGTGGTATGATAAAATTATACCGAGTACAAGTAAGTATATAACTTGTATGTGTCTACAGTAACAGGGCACCTTAGGATCTAATTCTTCAGTCAGAGGAAAAATAATTTGTTTTCTTTTAATAAAATAAGGAATAAGACAAGCAAACACAATAATCATCGTCATTTTTAAAGTGGAGTAGAAAAATGGGAAGAATTACCATGGTAAAAAAAAAGAAAAAAATCTCTGCCAGCATTCAGGGAAAAAGCTACCAGGAATACAGAGCACTGGGATGCTCTTCCATTGCAGACATCATCCACAGCCATCTGTGCCTTCACACAAAACCTAGGTGTGGTCAAGACCAGCTACTTAGCTGGGATAAAACACATGAGCCTTGACAGAGCAAACCATCTTAGGGCACAGATCTAAGCCAGAAGTGGATATCTTGTTTGCAGGGGACAGGGAAGGCGCACCCAACTGCAGTGAAGTAAGTGCACCCTCAACTTCGTCTTGTGTACTGTTAAAGTTATCACTCTGATCTGTCTGAAGAGCAAGGCCAGAGATGTCTCAGCTCCACAATGTTTACCATACTAGTGTCTGACAAAATAAACTTAATACCTAAACCCACCACACCCCACAAAGAGTTAACCTTGGAGAAGAATCCCTAATACAAAACAATAAAGAGCTACCTGCTGTGTGGGCACAAACTTCAACATACCACCTTCTGCAATGAGTGCAATGCTGCATCTGTAAAACACTCCATCCAGCTGAAAAAAAATAAAAAGAAATTCAAGGCAAAGTGAGTGTAAACATATTCCCATAACACATGAAGTAGGGACAAGTGGACAAGTACTTGACTACACGAGTTTCACAGCTCACTGGGTGTCATTCCAAAAAGCATCTGTCATCACCGCTGGCAATGAATTTTGAAAACAACTGTATTTTGCATCTTGGAGTTCAAAAGGATTGCACAGCCGCCAACAAATTATCTAAGCCTGAAGACCTACGAAATGTGTGCCTTACCTCTCCAGATCTTGTTCTTAGTTATATTATCAGTGACAGGAGTGACAATGTTGCTAGGATGGTGTTAGACAGCAAATTCACACACCAATCCAACCTGTCAAATCAGCGCTCTGTTTGAACTTTTGCACAATTCTTTTAAGAGCAATTTCTTTCTCTTTTTTCATACTATGTTCCACTTGAGGTTTGTAATTTTTTACCCATTTCAGTAATTCCAGAAGAGCGAGTACAGGATTAGAAAATATATTGTGTCTTGCAAGAAAAACAGAAACCTTTTGCTGCTTCCAATCCTAGATATAGGTACAGTAGAGGTGTTTACAGCATCTAAAAATCTGTGGAGGAGGAGAGGCAAAGGAAGTGGTCTCTTCATGCTACTGAGAATTTGGCTACAGCAGCATCAGGATTTACTCCTACCTACCTATTACTATTACATGTGAGAAAGTATTGCACTGGAAGCCACATTAATGCGTAGTTAAGACAGAATCAGATATCCAAAAGAGTGTAAATTTTAAAAGCAATGGGGAAAGAATCAAGGCACAGGGATGTAAATTAATTGGCCTCAGTTCCGCACAAGAGACAGAAACGAACCACAGGTTTTCTTCTGTGGTGTTCGTTCTTCTGAAATAGGCTATTCTCCCACACGGGCCTGTTGGAAGACTATAGCTGAACTGTGCAGAGGAGCTGTTCCTTAGCCAGAAATAAGGGGAAAAGTTTGAATTTAACCATGAACAAAATTACTGCTGTAGAGTTGTTTTACTTTACTATGAAAAATAGTAAAAAAAAAAGGTAACTTTTATATTACTTTAAATAGCACCTGAGTTTATCTTTACCTGTGTACCTGCAAAATTGTTGCTGGGAAATAATGAAGAACAGATTCACTGTTTTCCTTAAGAAAAGACTCACTTAAATATGTACATTTTCATTCCAAAGGCCCATTCTGCCCTATCAGCATCTCTATATCAGTTCAAACAAAAGAACTAGGGCAAATGCACACTAGAGATTTTTCGCAGTCCGAATACATGAATCTGTTTCTGCAGTGCTCAGCTCTGGGAAGTTCGGCTCCAGATGTGCAAACACCCACTTTGATGCCCATGTGAGGGAGAAGAAAGAGGGAATTGGAGAGTCTGAGGAAGCAGCATGGCACATTGAGTTGATTCTTCTTAATAGCCCATATTTCTTTGCTGCAGGCACTGCTGGTATGTGACATGGTTAAGGGTTGGGTTGTGGCAATCCAAGGGCTGTGAAACTGCACACTGATTTGAATACTTCTCTGCCTAAAAGGTTTATATGGGTGCTAATATTTCTTCTCTTACTTACAGTGCATTCAGTTTTGATCTTGATTTTGGGCCCAGCTGAGAATTCAAACATACTGTTAGACTGTCTTACCAAACACTGTTGTACTAACATCAGTTTCTAACCTGCGAAATGGCAAAATGTAAAACCTGAATCATCTTTCCACCATATGACTCAGAAACACATCCCTTTTAAATATATAAAGGATAATATAGCTGGCTTTGTCCAACACTCTTCTTTCTAGGCTGTGAGACATTGTAGTCCATTTAAAATACACGGATGTTAAGAATGAAAAAAAGATTAAATCATGTATTGGAAACCACAGAGATTTTTTTCTTCCTAGCAGCTGTATAGCAAGTTAACACCTCATTTTTTTTCTAAGAGGCTGTCTGCATTTATTAGTGATCTTTGGCTAAATTGTGACTGAAAACCTAGGTTGAAAAGAACGATCTCTGCAGAAATGAAAACGATGTTCACAATAATTGCCTAATCATGTTTTTTTCTACTTCTTTGCTAGGAACTGTAGCTTGGATTATAGAAATGCATTACAGGGAGGTAGTAAATCGTCATTCTCTCTATGGATTTACAAGATCAATCTTAGTAATTTGTTAGTTATAGTGCATGTAACATGATATTATTGCTCATGTTACACAAGAGGATTACATGGCTTACTAAATAAAGCAGTGGTCTTTACTTTAGGGACCATACTTCCTTCCAGACTGATGCCTAGATAAGTGAAATTAGATTGGTGATCTCAGCCTTAGGACCATCTCTGGTGAATATAGACTGAGATCCTCAAATAACTAAACACAACAGAGCCCATCACTCATCTCTACATGCTCATCCCTAACACCTGGATTCCAGATTTTTGCATGTTTTTTATTCATGGGCTTTTGAAACATACTTGAGTATGGTTTTCAGTGCAAGATTTACCAAGTCCCAAATTTGTACCTACACTCCTGTTAGTTTATTTGGTGAAGTTCTGTTCTGGTTGTATAAAGACATATTTAACTACTCTTTTTAGCAGGCATCACATTTTGCATTTTGAAAATAGATTCCTATTTCACCTTTGACTTACAGGGAGAGGAGATATTATTATAGTGTTGGAGGGTTGATATAAATTGGAGAGAATAGAAAAAAGAAAAAGCAGTTTTGTTTCAGCCCAAGCTTGTTCTTAACAACATTTTTGTTCTTGAAAGTCCTTGTAACGATACTCTGCTGCTCAGCCTAAAATGCCCTTTTTTAAATTATGCTCCTCACAGACTAAATACTTTTTCTCTCTTCATGAAGTTTGCATTTTTTATTTTTTGCAGATACTTATCTCTCTGTAGATATGTCACCTATCCCCCGATGACTAATGTTAACACTGTTTTCTGAGCTCTGCCTAGCATTTCCATATATTTCAGGTGGAGTGGGTCTTACCACTATATATCATGATTATAATGATTAAACAAAAATGACATATCAGAAAATGGATATCAGAAAAAAATTCTTCACAGTAAGAGTCATTGGGCACTGGAACAGGCTGCCCAGGGAGGTGGTCGAGTCGCCTTCCCTGGAGGTGTTTAAGGAACGGGTGGATGAAGTGCTTAGGGACATGGTTTAGGGAGTGTTAGGAATGGTTGGACTCGATGATCCAATGGGTCCTTTCCAATCTTGTGATTCTGTGATTCTGTGACATCTTAATTGCCTAGGATCAAATTATTAATATTTATCTTCCATTGATTATGTTTCCCATTCCAAAACTTTCAAATAAATTTTGTATTGATTAATAGAGCTGCACTGACAACTTTTAGCCTGCCAGTCTCTGTTTATCTGCATAAGGGTGAAGCTCAGCATTGCTCTATTGTGCTAGATCAGCCCCGATCATTAAAAACCCTATCTGTGGCTGAAAGAATTCAGCCCAGCCATAGGTCTTCAGCTCTGATAATTTTTGATAACCCTCAAGCATCTACCAACCCTTTGCAGCGTAAACTCAGTGAGGAAATGAATAATGCTTAGATTTTCCAAAAACACTTAGGTACTCAAAGGCATGGGGTACAATATAGGAAAATGGGCTGACCTCAAGGTCACACTAAATTACAAAGCCAACACCCACTCCCACAGTGAGCCTCCAGTATCCTCTCCTCCCTGTGCAGCATGGCACATCAAAACGCTGGAAGTGCATTAGTACCTTTCCCACAAAATCATTTTAGAGTTTGTCACAGCTTCACTTGGTGAAAACTAATAATAAATAGACCCTAAATCCAAGGAAATTTGGTATGTAATTTGTTAGATTCATTTAAAAAAAAAAAAAATCTCCATTCCCTGCAGCCTCTTTTTTAGGATCTCTGGCACAATACAAATACACTTATAAATAAATAAATAAATAAATAGTAAACAGCCCTCAGTGTATCTTAAGGCCCTACTGAGAGAGGTAACAAGGGCACCTCTTGCCTGAGCAATTGTGCTTCTCGGATGAGATGGCCAAATTATCAGGAACAGAGCTATGACTGCCTATTTATTTTAGCAATGTCTGTGAATCAGTAAATTCTGGTTACCATTGACCACGACTACTTGAATATAACCTGTAAGTCAAAGTATCTGCACCCCATTACCAAGCTCCAGAAGGCACTTAGTCACTTCACCACAAATGCTGCAGCTGCCTTGCAATGTGGCACAGCCAGCTCTAACGAGTGCTTTCAGCAGCCTTGGTTTGGCATTGTGCTTTCAAGGACACAGGCATGTTAATTGGAGAGGGATGCGTAATTTGAGGGATGTTTTTTGCATTTTTTTGTTGCTGCTAAAATAGAATGTGAACTTGCTGTATTTTAGCAAGAAGAAATATCAGCCCATCAGGAAGAGGAAGCGTGTGGCTGGGTGGTGGCTCAGGAGTTGTGCTGGTTCATGGTGGCTTCTGTCACCAAAATATCTCCCTCTATGGTCCCTCTATGGGCCAGCACACAAGGGGCAAAGGCCTGAAATTGGAAGGCAGCTGAGGAGCAGCTGGAGGTCTGAGATCATACAGTATAACCCCAAGTCAAAGAAGACGATATGGTCTTAGTGTTCCCCCTACTACCCTCCTGACACTTCCTGGAGATCATCTCCAGAAAGGGGCAGCCCATGCGCAGAGGCAGTGGCCGTGGGTGGCTGCTCAGAGGTGCTCTTGGAGGGGGTATGAGCTGTGCCATGCACAGCCCCACTGTCCCTATCACCCAGTGGTCAGAGGTGAAAGAGTTAACCCCTTTTAGGTGCCACTGAGGCTATCAATGGTCCCTGAGTGAAACAACAGTTGGGGTGAGATGGGGATGGATAGAAACCCACTTCCCAAAATAAGAGGGCACCTAAGACCTGACAGAGGAAATTTCCCGTTGCTTACTGCAGATGGAGATTCCACGTGTCTAAGTCAAGTAGCAAGCAGAGGAGGAGCAAGGCCAGTCTCCTAAAAATGGTGCTGTGAAAGGATTATTTCTTCATGCAAGAGAGTTGTGGGAGTGAGAGTGACAGAGGTCAGGAGCTCTGCTCTTTGAGATTTTTATAAGGGAGCAACAAGCCAGCATAATTACTGGACTGAAGCTCATAACAGAGCTTATAAATGCATTTTCAGTGTCCTTGCCTCCATTCCCAGACTTTTAACTCTGGTTCAGTCTTTCCCCTCCATTCACAGGTACAAATGCCTCTGGCTTTCTGGAAGTGACTAGAGCAGAACTGACTTGTTAGCTCTTACCCTGAGAAACTGTTGGTAGCCTACAGGAAGAAATCAAAAGCGTGTCAGTTGAGATTTGAGTAAAGTAAGACTTGTACAGCATTAAGGCAGTTTAAGTACTCAGATCTGCAAATTAGTCTTTGTACTCTTCTTGCTTTACCAAAAAATCCAGAGTGAAACTTGCCATTTTGGGTTATTTCACCATCAATCACTTGTACAAATGAGGTTTTAGGGGCACACCTTTGGGCTTTTTTAAAAAAAAAAGGTTTAAAAATTTTAGGCAGAGAATGAGGAGGCAGGTACCGATCATTTATAAAACATTGACAACAACCAGCCTCAAGAAAGTCACTTCAAATTACTTGATAAAGCACAAAAATATGCAAGTTTTTTCCTGTGGAGTATTGATGATCAAGATTTTATGAGGGGAAATATGTCAGAGGCCAGCCATAATGAAGGTGTTACCTTCATTATGAATTGTTACTCACTGTGAAATCATCTACAATTTCAGGTTTGATAATTGTTCAGTGAAAACTTCTGCATTACAAGGCTTGGTTTAATTTTCCAACAAGCTGCAGCTCATAGTCAAACTCAATTTATAACACATGCATTGATGGAAGTTCTCTGTTGGCCCCATGTAGGATATAAAAAAGCTGATGTCCCCAAGAGGGCAGAAATGCTTCTAACAGTGACATCAAGACATCTCCAAAGGCTATTTTTTTTTCCAGCACCACAAAAACCAGGTTGCTGAGACTAGGCAGCTGGGTTGGGAAGATCTTTCCTGCTTCCTCTTGAGGGCATCAGGAATCCTTTTAGTCCATATGCTTCAGGAATCTGACACAAAGTACTGTTAAGCCAAGAGGAGGACTTCCATTAACATTAGCAGGCATCTGCTGAGGAACCAAAAGGCTATGTGAATCAAATCAGTGAATCAGAAATGGAAGATGTAGCCAAGCTCAGGCTGGACTTTAGGAAGCAAAGATTTATTATTAGCTTGAAAGAATGAAGTCCAAGACTGTAGCTCTGTTATCACCCTATCTGCAATTCCTTTGTAGGAATTGCTGCTTTTGAATCTACTCAGAGGTTCAGCTTTTAGGAGTGAAAGTAGCAGTTTGCCCATTCTACAAAACAACTACCAGTCACCGGTGACTTCCAAAATAGGAACTAGAGCAACAATTCTCAAGAGTTTGCCACGCTTAGTCAATTTAGATAAAGACGGGGGTTTCCTGAGTCCTGACAGGGGCAATTTTCATGTTACAGGCAGTACCCTATGCTCCATTTCCAGCTAAGCCACTTAGAAATACTGATTTCTTTCTTGTTTCCCAGAGGGAGCTCAAGGAAGCATGCCACAGCAACACAATCCTTCATGAAATTAGGCCAACAATAATATTTTTTTTTTGCAAAAGCTTTTTTAAAATGGATTGTTTGTACTCTCCTGCTGGGCAGAAAAAGACAGAGAATGGCATGTCCCTTGTGTCGAAGTCCCTACTAGCATTAAGGCAATAAAATTAGCATGAATCACAGGGAGTTGTTAAAGGGGTGTTTTATCGGCCTTCTTCCACCTACCTGGTTCCCCAAGATATCGCAAAAAGAACACAAAGAGAACAGTTAGATAAGTTGCGAAGAAAGAGGCAGATCTCCAAGGTACTGCTTGGTCCAGTCCTGTCCTTACTGACAGCTCCCAATTTGTCAGGATGAGGTGGTAGGTTCCCAATCATCATGCCTGCCTGGAGTACATGACAAAATGCATGTGTCAGAGAGATGCCATACTTAAGCTGCAACGAGTTCCCACATTCCATATTCCCTGACGTGGGCCAGACCAAGAAGCTTGGCATGAGACTGAAAGTTCAACATGACCTCCCTAAAGCATGACCTCCCTAAAGCCCTCCCATCTGCTAAGGAAGGGCAATCAAACCCTGAAAGCATGCAAGCTCCAGAAGGCAAAACCTCTCCAGAGTCAGCGAGATTTTTTTTATTGACACCCTAGAGAAACAAGATGTAATGAGGTCATCATGCAATAATAATATCGTAGTTAAATATCAAAAGGTAAAAACAGTCTGTACTGAACTAGTTGCAAGTGCTCTACAAGAACTGTGTATCCTGCTCTCAAAATTTACTGCTGAGCTTTTGAAATGGAGTTATATTCAGAAATATAATGGTCAAACACACGTGAATAGGTGGAAACTTGCAATACAAAATGTATCCTCATTTACATTAAAAAGAGGTTGCTTTCCATAGTGGAAAAATGAAGAAAGCAAAAACTATAATTTAAACCATACTTGATTATCTGAGACACATTTTTACGCATGCCAATAGTTACATTTTACTCCCAAGATACCTGTGTCTACTATGAACTTATTTTATGAGTTTATTAAGAATGTCACATTGTTTTTTCCTACTTAACTGCAAATAATTAAAACATAATATTGGAAGTTTTCTAGTACAGCTTGTTAGAAAAAAATGTTATCTTTCCAAAACAGTTATTTTAGGAAAAATCCAAAATATTTCAGAACTGCTTTCAATATTCAACCAACATTCAACACACTGTGAAAACACTCTTCCTTAATACATAGGGAGCTTCACCTGACAAGTTCTTTTACAATTGTTTCTCCTTTTGCATAGGCTTTTTAGAAAAGCTCTGGCTAAAGAGCATATTGTATGCCATCTGTCTTGAAAGCCTACCCACAGAGGCAATTCTCATGCCTACCGAGTACCAGAGGACTTCAATTCCAATCCAAATATTTTCCTTCCAGGCAAGGTATTTTAACTTTTTGACTAACATAAATAAATAAAATACCATAAAAAGTAAATACTTTTGCAAAAGAAATTTCACATCTTCAGAATTAGAGCAGTGTAAATGACTGGAGGAGTCAAATGAAAATATTAGTAGGAATAACAATAATAATTAATTTTCAGTCTTGCAAAGTTCATTTACTTATTTATTTATTGCACTTATTTTCAGAAGATCAAACCACAAAACATCAGAATTCCCTGCCCTTAGAAAACCTTGGGTATTGACCTGCTCTACCAATGACAAAAAATCCACTCCTTGTAAAATTTTTTATAATGTTTGTGGAGATCAGAAGAGGCACTTACAAAACATGAATAATTTAACATACTACTTTGAAAACACCTTTCAGTTGAACTCCGAAATTCCTGAGATTTGACCACTGTGCTTAATATCAAGTCTACTGATTGGGAAAGAACAACTTAAATCAAGCCTTTCTAACAAATAAAAATCTACTTGAAATGATTCCAAGACAAATGTTTTTCATATACAAGCTCTAATCTAAATTTTGAAATCATGCAAGAGGCTTAAGTCCAATCAGTTATTACTCCCTCACAAACACCATTTTCAAGCACGAGTCCATTTTATAAGCCTTCCAACATTTTTCTCAAATTATACATTTAGGTTCCTAGAAGACAAGTACAGAATTTATAGCTTCATTCAAGATTAACTATATGGAATAATTCAGATACAATGAACAAATGCAAGCTGCAAAGCCAAAGGTCAGACCCCATTAAATATATCACTCTTCATACTTAGAGGAGCCCTTGTTAGAAAGTACAGGACACCTGATTTTTTTGCTATCTTGTGCTTGTGATGAGGCATGGAGAATTTGTTTGTGTTTTAGAAGTTAACCAGCCTTTCGTGGCAGTAATACTAAAGCGAATTGTTACCTGGTGTGCCAGGAACGTCCTGTTTGCCTTTGAGAGGAGCCTGCCAAGGTACCTCTTTACCATCAGACGCCTTTCATATCCACTCACTATTATCAGCTTCTCAGTTTCATCTCTTGGATCAGCAGCAATTTCTTAAAGTATTTATTTTCTTTGCTAGCCCAGCAAAAGGCTGTCACAGCACATTGGATTACAGAAGCAAATGGGCCCACTGGAGCCATGAGACTGCTCAGCTCTCCTTGCAACCTCCCACACCCTTGTGGAGGCTTAGCTAGGGGTCCGTGGCTGGATCACCCCGAGGAGGGTAGGGAAGATGTCATACAACTTTCCTTGGTATAGGTAGACTTCAATCTATCCTCTCTGGCAAACAGCTGCTGCGAGAGACAGTGCTCATCCTGCAGGGATTGCAAAGATGCTGCCTAAGGGCAAATAATTTGCTACTGCACTGTACCAGGCTGCAGCAGACAGCTGGGACATTAGCAATATTTTTCTCAGAGAAGGATGACTTCATTGCCTTGTAACAAAACCGAAATCTTCCTCCCTCCACTTTATGCTGTGAAAAGGACAGGAGCAGACCAAAGGGACCCTGCAAACTCTCTATCAGGTTGGGGAAAGGCTTTCCTCTCACAGCTGCAGGAAAGGATAACTAAGGATCCACTTGCAAGTTCCAGGAGAGATAGTTGGGAAGAGCAGTCTGCAAAGTCTGGGTTACATCTTCTGAGACCTTGGACAACCTCTGCAGTGGACTGGGCTGCCTGGGCTGGCCACTGCAGCTGAGGCTGTTTGCACTGGAGAGCATCTGCTCCAGCAGCTTTGCTGGCGTGCTCACCTCTTCCACCTCAGTATCTTTGCTGTTTACTGCTGCCAGAAGGTGATCTTCTCCCACCACCTCTACACTGAACTAACAAGGTTGAACTAACAAGAACATAGTTCCGTTCCCACTGGGGATCTTGCCTATCAGCAAGAGGCAAGACAAATTACGGTTTTGTACTTGTAGCTGATTGTTCCACTAGACAAATTTCTAAGGGAAATCAAGGCCTGAGTTAGAGGTGTTGCAAGTCATTGCTAGGATCTCTTTAAAACTGAGAGAAATCTTGGGGTTGAGTGGCCACACTAACTCCCCTCTGCCTAGGCAGCAAGTGTAGTGCTATACCTGAAGGATGTCCCTGAAGGTCCCGCCCTTATCCCTCTCAACAAGCACAGAACAAATCACCCAGACATGGCCTGTGGCACAGAAGACCTCAGCAGGCAAAGAACAACTTTTTACATTTCCAAGATCTCCTGCACACAGCACTTCAAAGAAGGTCAGAAACATTTTGTACCACCATTTCAGACTGATGGCTGTCACCACCACGTGCTGGTCTCCATGTAGAATCAATTAGTAATAGCCAAAGTCTCTGGTGACTCTGCAGAGAGGGATTTTCTTCCTCTTCTGTAATACCATCAAGGTTTTCTCATCAAAGGATTATGCCTATGACAAGAAAGCAATGTAATTTAATATAAGCTGAGAGGGAAATGGAAAACTCCCCCACCTGAGGCTAAAGCTGCGACTGTTGTATCTGGAAACACAGTCATATAATCTTAAAAATGATTTCTCACCTCTGCTTAAACAAAAAAAAAAAAGAAAAAAAAAATACCTGTCAAAACAGCCTTTCCAGAGTGTACATGGGTAAGAGGGAGAAAATTAGTTTAGGTCAATACCATGTCCTCTAGCATAAGTAATTCCCTTTTGCAGATACAGTTTTGTTATTTGTCCTGTATAGAAAGACGAAAAAGATTGTAGACAGAAGTAGGGTTTTCAAACCCTGCTTAGTCTCCTTCTAGACACCATTTTCAGTTGTTAAAAATTAGAAGTTAATGGATCTGTGCAGTTTACAGCAGTGAATTTCAGACCCACTGAGTCTAAAACAGGAAATAAATTTATATATAAAACAGCCACAAATTCCCTACTACTTGATATATTTTTTCTAGAATATGCATTCTTTTGGCATCATACTACACTTATTATGGGCACCAATGTTTCTGTCATAAATACTTTAGTGAAGTAGTTTATTTAAAATACAATATCATTTGTGGATGACCATTGACTCAGTATGTGTCCATTCCTTAAATTATTCTTCCTGATGGCTGAATCCCTTTTTCTTTATTTTTTCTTTCCCTTTTGCCATCACATATTTTATTTACCAAACTAGTTTGCAAGAGATGGAGGAAAGGCACTGTCTGTGCTTTCCTCATACAGAATGGATTCCAGAGACATTTTAGTACTGTTTAGAAAGAGAGGTTGGCAGGCCTCCCCTGTCATGGTAATTCACATAGGATTAAGACTACCACTCAGACAGAAAGAGAAAAACAAATATAAGAGGAGGAACAATTTTGTTAGCTATTTACACTTTCTGTGCAAAATTATTCATGAAACTTATGGCTATATATTTTTTATATGCTCTCATAGATTAAAGCATTTCAGTAAAGAAAATAGACACGATGGTTGTTTCTACATAGGTGCTGTTTTCTCATGATGCCCATGGTTTCACAAAGTAGTCATCTTTGCTTTCTTTGCTGACACTCCACAGCAGGCAAAGCAGCTCAACCTTCAGCAATTTGGGTTCGCAAGAGTTTTGGGGTGATGAAAAGAACAACTAGAACAAAAAGCAACTAGACAATAATCAGCATTAAAAATATACCCATCCTCATCATAGCCCTGTCAGGATAATTAAGGAGAACAAGTAACAGGGCTTTTTGTCCCCATTGGGCAGAGCAGCAGAAGGACTCCCATCCCACGTGGTACCAGCAGAGTCTCGGACCTCCTCAAACATAATTTCAGCTGGTAAACTGCTAAATTAGGTTTTAAATGCCTTGCTGTTCTGAGGTACTTTGTGTCAGCCTCTTTTTAATGAGGCTAAATGATTGTCAATAATTTGGTTTTCAAAGAAAGACTTCAAATTCACCAAAGACTAGGGGTGTTCAGATCTGGATTTCAAATTCATCCAAAAGTTGTATATGAGTAAATCCTGATCTGAGCGTTTAAAGAGTTTTGTTATTTTTTTCCTCTATTACAAGCGGGTCCAGGTGAAAACATCAAAATGTCAACAAGGAAATTCTGTTGGCAGTTTCTACCTTAACTATAAGAAGAAAATACCAGAAAAACCTAATTAGAAAGTCTGAGAGAATAAGGACTTTTCCTTTAATTCAGTTTGTTCTCTCACTCTTTTTTGCTTCCACATCAAAATAACACTAGAGAGTGGAGAGTACTTTACCGGTATGATTCCAGAGGAATGATACCATTGCCTGTGACAAAGGCAAACTTTATTGGACAGGAGACACAATTTCACTTGCAGCCTCCACAGAACTACAAAAGAGCCCTGCAGGAGCCACCAGCCTTATTGGCTTTCCACTTCAAGAGTAAGATGCATTCCTTCAATCACACATTTGTGTAAAAAATAAAACGGCACAAAAATCGCACAATGCAGCATATATAAAACGGTCATAGAGAGAAGGATAGAAACTTGAGTACAGCAGACCCGATCTAGTGTTTGTGGTATTTGTAGACCTAATCGGTCCTTAGAAAATGTATAACTGAAGAATGTATAAAGGCCTGGTCTAGGAGTGATCGTACCTCACAAAGAGCACAGAAATGAGGAGGTGGATGTGACAAAAAAAAGAAAGAACAGGGTTACAAGACTGGCTCCATTTGAGGGCAATGTGTTATTCCCATCAGACTGTTTCCACTCTGGGTTTTCATACTTGAGAGGTTGGATAAGCCTTGGACAAGCCTCTGAACTTTTAAATGCTTAGCTGAAGCTGGAATTCCAAACCTTTTGAAGCTGGCCCATCGCAAACATTAACATACAAACAGCTTCCACATAAATATTAAATGCAAAAGACATAATTTATAAAATTGTCACTGTGCCAAAGAACACTACTGAACCTGTCCAAAGATTGTTTTTAACGTGTGCCACAGGCTGAAAACTAGCTGCTTTTAAAAGTGTTTCACTACAGCTATCATTGCTTCATTGGATCCGCACTGTTACCTGAGAAGTGGTGTGCATAACTCAGCTGTTTCACTTTGCACCAGAATGCATTGGCATCTCCTTCAAACTTCACATCCTGGGATGGTCGCCTAAACAAATCAGCAGAATTGTCCTGAGGTCCTGCTATGAATATTTATTATTTGTATTCAAAAGCTCAGCTATGCTGTCTTTGTGACAGACACATTATAAGAAAATAATTTGCCTCAGATAATGTATATGGTTGCATTCCAGTCAAGTTAAGAGGGCTACAAGAGTTCAATGTTACTTACTAGATCCATGTGTAATATTCATAAGGTTTCTTCTTTTTAATGATAGCAGCACACTTGTAAATTGTATCTCAGATGTTCTTTAAACAACTGAGAGACCACTTTCTACAGGAACAGCAGCAAATTCAAGTTTATAGGTACACATTTAAAAGTAGCAACAACTATTTTTATCATTCAACAGAAAGATGCAAGCCACAACATCTACATGCTTTTATTATAGCACTCTCAACAGAAAAAAAAGCCAACATAGTGGTGTTTACCACTGTCTTTTTTTTGCATATGTCTTGAAGTTCAAGTGCTTCACATGGACTTTCTGCCACCAAGGATTAGTCACACTGTTGACACTCACTCATCAGTTCAGTTACACTGCATTTCAGGAGATTCTTCAACACACACCAGTCAGCCACTTGCGGTCCAGGAGACAACAGTGATTTGGGCAGAAAAAGTAATATGGTTACTGTGAGAAAGTCTGGGCAAATGTATTGTTGGCAAGATTAGCAGGGGAACGTTTCCTATAATTTACTGACCACCAAATTAAAGGCTATTATAAAATATCGTTAAAGATGACTTGTAGTCTGTTTGCAGCCCTTTCTATATGTAGTTATGAAAACTAAGCTCAAAAAACCTGGGCACTCATAGTGACAGCGTATCTTTTTCCTAGAAAAGTATGGTTGAATGAACAAGATTCATGAAATTCAGATATATGCTTTCCAGAACAACTATAACTATTCCATCTGTTCCTCTGCAGTATTCAAAAATATCTTTATGTTCTTAAATCTTTTGGCAGTATATCTGAGCAAAAGATATATTATGGTAGCGACTGTAACACAGATATTATCAACCTTTAAAAACTTCAGCCATGTAACATTCAAATACATTCACGTTATCTTCTGTCTATTTGGCAGCAAAGAACTGTAGCTGATTTTACCTCAAAGCAGGTTACTAGTGATTATAGCTAAATGATTTCTAAGCAGATCTTTTTCTTAACCTTCAAAAAAATAAGGCTCACTTTCTGTAATAACGCAATGCAAGTTTGTTGTCTATATTTCTGGCTTCACGACAAACAAACATGGCTTCTCATAGAGAACCAATAAATCCCATGTGACGTATTTCATTCAAGGAAACTTCAAGAAATTAATTTGTCTGGCCTGCTAGCCAGAATGCTAACATATTTTTCACCAACTTCACCCCTACTTCAAGGGGACAAAGGGTAACCCGGGTGTTGCTCATATTCCCTTCTCCCAAAAGTGAGCTTTAACTTTGAGGTCTTTCATTAAACCACTGTGGATGCTGAAAACCAGAGGAAAGTCACAAGGGCACAGCAGTAGCAGGAATAAGTCACAAATGGAGAGGACCCAAAGGAATGTCTTTGTTAGGGCAAGCATAAAGCAAGGCTCCTCTCAAGCATGTGTGTATTACCAATGCATATCAGGCTCCAGACTTCAGTAAATGGTTGAACAAGTTTACTGACATGACTCATTCTATAGCTATGCCTAAACCAAATCAATTTTAGCTATTCAGCTTTGATGAATGTTAAGGTCATAACAACCATAAAAAATAAGAAAGGCACCTGAAAACATTAACAACATAGGAAAAATACAGGATTTAGCCAAAAATAAACAGAAGATATTTCTAAACAAAGTGCAAATTTATTTGTTCTTTCCTGGAATGATTACCTTCTCTCATAAAAGGAGTTTGTTATTAAAGTTCCTTTGCTTCCCTAGCAATGGTATCGTGGTTTTGTGACACTGTAAGTCTAGTCAAAGCCTATGTGGGCCACAGAAACAGAGGCAACGACATTGTTCATGAAAGCTGGAAGCACGAAGAGCGTGAGAAAGATGAGGAGAGACAATATTAGTCATCTCCAAAATAAAGAGCTAGGCAAGAGGGCAATATTGCTGAAGGGTAGATAGAGCTACCAGTGCAGAAACACAGTCAATTTCTTTTTAATAAAAGGGAAAAGAAAATTGCACATGCTCAAAAGGAGATTTTTTTTAAACTACCTGACAGCCAACTCAGACTGAAGGGTAATTAGAGATTAATTTGGAACAACTTGGATCCAGCAAATCTTACTCTGTTAACCCCATTTGTTTAGTAAATTAAGTTCAAAGTGCTTTTGCTGATAAAGGATTTTAGGGCCTAGTAAGACAGAATCTTGTAGGACTAGGATTTTATCTTATGGGCTCTGCTTCTGAGTGTTTTAGCTGGCTGAAGTCATAGTAGCTGAAACTATGCCTACATCTATGCCTACACTTTATATTTTCTCCCGTTCTTAATTTTAAGGCATTGCTAGAGTTCCACACGGGAGGTCACAATTTGGTCATCAAATAAGATATTTTCCACCCACCAGCTAGAACCTAACAAACATTACCTTAAATAAATTTGTGCCCATGCCAACTTCAAAATTAACTTCCCAAGCCAAGCTACGGTTAGTGGGAAGGGGCCAAGGGGCCCACAACTCTGCTGTTGAGCTAATGGAGCAGTCTCAAGCTGCCAGTCCAACAAGGGAGACTTTTTTTTTTTCACGTATACATTACACAACGTGTGCAATATTTTCCACATTCAATGAGAAGACTTTATTTATAAGCTGCCTGTGTCGAAATGGTCTCTTATTACAAGGAAGCAGCATGCCAGGTTGGGCCTGGAAATGAATTCTCATTTTTCTCCTTCACTGCAGCATTCAGTGACATGTTGCTCATTCCCTCCAAAAACATTTTACAGATGGTTTTGGCCATTTACTGAACATAGAGGACCTAGAATAATGACGTATATTCTCAAATCTCTTTACCTTGTTCAGCCATCATTACCTATTGGAATAATCAGTGAGATACCGAGTTTAAGGAGGTATGTCTGCCTCTGGGAAGAGTACCTATGGTGGAAACACATAGTTCCATTTTCAGCCCGAAAACTGTGTTTTGTCATCGTCATCAGTTTAAAATAGTTTAAAATTCTGCAGTCAGGTTTCATATGTAAAGTTGAATCTTTTCTATTAATGCAAAATTTAGTCTAGATCAGAGCTTGAAAGAATGGTCCAAATCTTCACATCTATGCTGACTGCAATAGGAATTGATACTTACACAAAGGCAAAAAAAAAAAAGATGTCCGTAGTTCTGCCTTCATTCACGGGCCCAGAATGCTTCCTCTGAAAATGCTTACTTCCAGATTCACCTGTGATGTCAGTCGAATATCTTATCACATAAAATGCTATTCAATATTAAAAAAAAAAAATCAGAGCATGTACAAAGTTATCGTTATGCTGTTTAATAGTAATTTATTATGCAAGCATTTGGGATATTCTGCAAATGAATACATAATGAAAATGTCCATTTCATTTCTATATCCTTGATCTCATGTCAAGTACTTATGCTACATCCAAAACATCTATAAGATGATCTTGGTAACAAACTCCAGGGCAATATTCTGAACTGTGAATCCTGGTCCCACAGAGGCATCATCTGTGGGATCAACCTGTGTTGAGTTACATACATGTCTTACTGAGAAACATATTTCCCAGCTTGATTAGTTTCTCAGTATTTCCTATTGTTTGGCTTAAATTACTTCCTGCTTGGAGAGAACTCAGAATCACTGGTGGCTGTGAATCCCATTTTAGATATCTGCCTTTACTCATGTACACTATAAGGAATTCATGGTGCAATTACATAAAACTGTGCATTGTCCTGTGGAGAAAACAGAGATATCTCTGAGCAAGCCAGTTGTGCTGCAAGCAACATGACTAATTCAGGTTAACAGCACTAACTCAAGTGCTGGTGCAACCCTTTCCATTCCAGGAGAGACTAGATTCCACCCTGCTAGTTGGAACAGACGCTTGTTTAACAGAAGATGTGCGTTAACCTAGACAACCAGTACATAATTATTCAAATGCCTATAAATTAGCACTTTGGTTAACTGTTCTCTCCCTCTCTCTCTCTCTCTCTGTTCATGGAAGAGGGACTAATTAGGAAGAGGATTAATTAGTAGCCAAGGACACTTTTGAAATAGGCCTTCAGAGGAAAGACAGTCTCTGTCTACACCAAAAATTCACATTGTAAGCACTTAAATCTAGAAAGGTGTCAGAGGATTTTTAAAATGAAAAGCTGTGGAAAGAGCACAAAGATTGGAATGACTCACCCTCTCCTGGGAAAGTCATAAAAACTCTACATCCTTTGAAAATAACACAGTTAGGTCAAAATCAATACAATTCTGATAGAAAAATTTTCATCATAATAGCAGTTTCAATGATAAAGTCTCATTTGGTAGAGTATACCAGAATAGACAAGAAGACCACAAGTAAACACTTTTTTCCATACAAACACTACAAGTCTAATAGTGTGCAAAGACTGATCTGGAGTGTCTGGGTTTAAACACTGACAGTAAGAGTTTTAGGCTCTCTTGATACTTGGTAACAGACCAATAGTAAAAATTACTTTGACAAAGAACTTCCTAAAGGACATAAAACTAAAAATAAAATTCTTTCTCAAAAATTTGACAAGCAGAAAGCCTTCCAGAGAGCCTTTAGGGTCGAGAGATGATCACATCCTAATAGTAGCACTTGCAGAAGACACAGTCAGAGCAAAAGAGCTATTTCTTTCCAGTTTATGACCAAGAAACTTATAGAGGATCTTTTCTTTTCAGGGGAATGAGCTGGAAGATTTGTCTTAAAAAATCAGGAGAAAGTTCTTAGAACAAAACACAAGCAATAACAAATTTGCAGAGGAGGTAACATTTACTCATGATTCCTAAAGAAACTCAGCTATGAAATTCTTAAACCGTAGGCTGGTACAACTTACTGCTTGAAACTCAGTATCATAGGAAGGGAAGATGACAAACATGACATTGTTTTTCAGAGTAGGCAGATGAGCAGCTTGGGAAAGTACAGATCAGGAAGTCTGACTTGTTTGGTAGGAACCAATTTGGCATGCTAGCAGTTGTGTATGTATGTCGTTTAACTGGAAAGTCAATCCAGGTCTCTTTGGCAGAGGGAAGAAATGCAGCACAGATCTGTTCAGATTCTTTGTAAGAATAAATGAGCTGGAATCTGTGGTATCTGCCTTATCTATAACAATGATTTGGAAAAGTAAATAATGAAGTTACAAAGGTCTGCGTTGGCAAAAACTGCCTGATTGCAAGACTACAAAGAACTGCAAAAGAACTGGCTAATAAAATGATGGCTAACATTCAAACTTAATAAGTGCAAATAAATACATGCAGAAGGAAAAACATCTATATTATGGACTGTTAAGTACTCACCATAACACAGAAAAAGGATTCTGGAGCTTTTGTGGATATGTCCATCAGATGGTGGTGCTCAGTAAAGGCAAAAGAAGTAAACGGAATTTTAGGAAGTATTAGCAAAGGAACAGAGAGCAAAGCAGTGACAAAACATTATGCCATGGTTCAAACCCTTAACCCTTCCATACCCTTTGTGTTGTGCACATCTTTAGGTCTCAAAAGCCACGTGGCAAAGCAGAAAAAGGGAGGAGAAAAACAAGAAAGATGGAATGATTTCCAGAAAAGAAAAGAGGCAACGGATTGTGATTCTTCAGCTTGGAAAAGAAATGACTGATGGAAGATATGCTACAGTCTTCAAATCATGACTGGAATAGAAAGGTTAATATGGGCCAATTATTTGTTATTTCTTGTGACACAAGACCTAGGGGATGCCAAAGCAAACTTTCAGGCAGCAGCTGTAAAGCAAATAAAAGGAAGCATTTTTCCCATAGGATTTATAGTAAATTAGTTGTCATCTAATGCCGTGGAAGGAAAAAGCCCCCAACTATAAATAAGTTCAAAAAATTTTTGACAAATTTATAAGGCAAAATAAAAGTTCACCAAGGGTTATTAAACCTATGAATACATACTTTAGCTCAAAAAATTCTTAGGAATACACTGAAGGCTGCTGAGATGTAAATTTGTGATAGAAAACTAAGACTGGAAGAACAGAAAATGAAGAGGTCTGAGTCTTGAAGCATCAGGAAGAAGAGCAGAAAAGATACATAAGAACTGAAGGCACTGGTGGCACCCTGATTAGCAGATGCTCAAGTTTCCAGTACATCTATATGCAGTTTTCCAGGACACAAAAAATGAGAAATCAGGGAAGATTCAAGAACAAGGGACCATCTCCACCCAGATTAGATAAAGGCTCGTCACTGAGAGATAATGGCAGGGTGGTAAAGCTGGAGCTTCAAGACACCAGGTAAAACAGACAGGTGAAAGGTGAGATAGGATGGAGAGACAGAAGATCAGTGTCATGATCAGCTCCTGAAGGGTACAACAGGACATCCAAAGCCATTACATAATGGCTAACCTAAGGATAACAGATGTGATAAGAACTCAATATCCAGATTTCCTCTTTCACCTCAAGGAACCCTAGCTGGACACAGATCTAGTCCCTACACGCTGGCAAGATTATTTGGACACATGCAAAGCGGTCCTTCTGAATATGTGAGTATGATATTGGGATTGTGAGTGAGTCCAGAGAGATTTGTTTTAAAATAGACTTGCCTGATTGCATACTGTTGAGGTGGGGAGGCACCCTGAGAAACCATCTAGCCCAGCCCCACTGTTCAAAACAGGGTCAGCTAAAGCAGGTTGTTCAGGGCTATGGCCAATTGGTTTTGAATATCTCCAAGAATGAAGTATCTACAACCTCATTGTGTGGCCTACTCCTGTGTTGGATCACCATCACAGTAAAAGAGTGTTTTCTCATGTTTAAATGAAGTTTCCTGTGTTTCAATTAGTGTCCTTTGCTTCTTGTCCTCACTGGACACTACTGAGTAGAGTCTGGCTCTACCATCTTTACTAAACCCAACACACACTGGGGCCAAGACAGTTCCTCTCTCAGTCAAACGGGCATATCAGGTACAATGAACTCAGGGTATCAGAGCTTCCCACTTCCCTAAGGGCAACTACAGTTGAGTACAATACAAATACAATTAAGAAAAAAAAATTAGTTTACAGACATTTTTGTGAAATAGTTCTGAAAAGTCAGTGCTGCCTCCCAGTGCTACATTCCAACAGTGGAAGCCAGGGGAGCTCAGCTAACAAAAGTAGAAAGGTCTAGTTGTGTTATATTTATTGCAGCCCACACAAGAGCAGCAAATAAAAAAGACCCAGCAAAGTAATGGGGAACTATAACCGAACTTCAAGTTCCAGTAATGCAGCTGAGTAATTGGTTCCCTGCTCTTACACATACCTCTCTTTATGCCTCCTTCATTTGGATACCAAAGTTTTTTCAAAGTGATTTACATTTTTATAAGGAGCCATTAAACTAAGAATACAGAATGAATTATTTGCTATGTCGTGAAATGAACTTTTTTACACTTGGACAACAGGGGGGTTTAAATTCACACTGCACTTCAAACATGAGTTATTTACACTGGGAAAATCTTTTCAAACTTCAGACAAAAAAATGAGATTCATTATATATCGTGCAAAAGCTACCAACTCATATACATGACAACAAGTCATATATTACAGACATGAAGCCTTTCACATTTTAGCAAATGTCATAAGGTTTGCAGTTCTCACATTGTGTTTTAGTATTTCTGCCAAAATTGCCAACAAAGAACGTGTCTTTAACTTCTCTGACCCTATTGTGTCAAAAACATCTCTCATGCACCCCATACTGTATCTTTTAGACCTACTCAGTATTCATTTCTGAAATTTCAGAAATGGTCAATAGGGAAACCTCAGAACATACAATACAGCTTCCTTACCCACATCTGGAACCATACATCAAAAATCATGCCTCTGAACAAATGTTCTCTATTTTTTTTCTTACAAAATTAATGAAAGCAGTACTAATATTTCCACTAAAATAAGCTGGAAAAGGGAGTAACTGAGCTGATAAAAATTAAATTACTTTTACCATTTAACTTTTTGGCAGGCCTTAAATATCTACCAAGAAGAAAAGGCAGAGCTCATTAATTCTACTAGTAAATTTGTAACTTCCTATTGATTAGTGTATCATTCACTGCATAAAATTATTTTCTGCTTAGCTCCTAATTTACAGCTTCCCTTACACATATTTCTACTTATTTACTAGGCATGATTAAAAATATACGATTATTCTAAAGTAAGCATATAAGAGTTCACTAATTCTTAACCTGTATTTCAGTTCAACAAAATCAAATATTGAACAAGTGCCTCACTCACCAGTTTATTATTGCTGAATTATTGCTGAACCATGAATTCACAATCTGCATCCAATATTCTCCTTATTTCTCTTCATTTTTGGATTCTTCCTTGGGTGTTTCAGGAACCAGGATGACTTTTCCAACATTATTATTCTTCTCCTATTACTATATTCTTCTACCAGTCTTGTGGCTGCTTGAGGAAGACCACTGATTGTGAACCAGAAAAGACACTGGATTTTCTTTAGGCAGAATCTTCTACTGTGATGGATCCTCTAAATGTGGGTCCTTCTCAGTAAAAGTATGTATCAACTCAAAAACTCCTTTGAGAAGGCATAGGCTTTCTTTAACTCACAGGATAGATATGAAAAAGACACAGGAATGAGGGATATTGGCTGAAGTTCATTCAGTGCTTTGAAGATAAATGCACTAACTGTTGTAGTCACCATCCAGTTAAGCAATGACTTTCTACAGACTACAGACTTTTCAAATACAAGGTTAATCACAATACTTCTTGGGTTTGTTTTTGTGAAAATATCACTTTTCTAATTATAAAAAACCACCAATTTTGATTGTCCTCACTGGTGTCTTCTCTCCCATCAGAAAAGACTTGGGTAGTGGGTTGTTTGTTTTTCTTTTCCTGGAGCTTGAACTTTAAACATGTTCTTCATTCGCTTACAGTTCTTATGTTCAGGCGCATACAGGCTCCTCAGTTGTCGATATACTTGTAAGCTATTTTTCTAAAGACTTTAGGTTGAGCTGTCTTGAATTTTATTAAACTGGGCTATTGTCAGGCATAATAATCTATAAATAATGAAATCTTATTCCCTTCTCACCAGCTTTTAGAACATTCAAATGACCTGCCTTAGAGGCTACTCAATCAGCAGCAAAACTTTGGTCAGCTTATGAGAAAAAGCTAGTAAACCCCCACCACTTTGCATATCAGAAAAAGAAATAGTGACAAATTCATTAAAAGCCTAATAAAAAATTAAGGACTAACCAGACCGGACAAGACAGGGAGGAGATAAATAAGAAACCTCTCATCTCGTGCAAGCTGAAGTGTCTCAATTAACTCCTCAGGCAATGAGGTGAGCTAAAACATGCTGAGAGAAGTGAGGGCATCTGGTCCCCTTGGTGAGGCTGTACCAATACTATGGCAGAATCTGGGCAACTTGGCATAACCCAATATCCCCAAAGCGTTGTTGGTACTGATGCACAGGATCTTCCAAAGTTAATTGAGCCACAGGGAGCACCAAGGGGCAGAAGAATCCCCCCATGGTTAAACACAAAAAAGAGGATGCTGAAGAAATGTTGTTCACTAAAGCTGCTGGAAACAGTTGTCTTTTATTCTTGAGAACAATCTTTCAGCAACAAAAGATGCACAGAAGAATAAGGGATTTGACATAGAAGCTGGCACTTCCATTTGTGTCTCCCTAGGCAGACATACTGAAATGCAAACATGTTAACACGTAGGAAACTTTAACCAGTGACAGGTAGCAAATGGCAAGGACACTGCTTCACACTGGTCAGAGATTGATAATCCTGAGGTTGAAGCTCAGGAGTATCACAAATTACCTGCTAGGGTGCACAAAGACTGTCAGTCAGGGGAAGCCAATGTAATATCCTGTCCAGAACATCAGCCCTTTACGTCAGACTTACAGCTTTGCCTCTGTGGTATAGTACCCTGCTGTGGAGATAGCTCTTGTCAGAGGCAGAGATGGAGTGACATGAGGTAACATCCCACTAGTAGTACCCACTATATTCCACCCCACTGCAAAAAGAATATATGCACAAATATTGAATTTCTGCACTATCAGAATAATATTATACACTTCAACTTTTGATAGCTCAGAAGCAAACTCTTGGCTGGTTCTGTGCACAGTTGGTGAATGTCAAGCAGTGAGGCTATTTAATCACTGCCAGTGAATCAAATTCACGCAATTTTTCAAATGCAACATATTTATACAGCCTGTGTTTTAATTCCTGTTTACATAATACCAGCAGCACTTAAGCCCATTAACAGAAAGAACTCAAACAAGGCACAAGGACAGATTTCCTACAAAGTTTTCTATTTCCTTTATGGGGTCACAGGTGCACAGTGATACCAAGAGTGAAATTAGTTCTAGAGTCTCTTTCCATGATAAATATTTGGGCATCCAAGTTTTATCATCTTGAATGGATCCTAGGCACTCCCAGGAACATCTTTTTTTGTAGTTGTTCATCAAAACCGTCAAAGACAATATTTTGATTATTTGAGAAAGATTTTGGCTTCTGCATAAAGAATTCCTTAACTCTTTAGTAATGAATGAACCTCCTGTGCTGGATAGTTTTTGCTTTTTTTTTGTAAGTGTACAAATTTGCTTACTCTCCTTACCAATGTCCTTCAGGCTACAAAAGCTGAACCAATAATTCCTTAGCATTTAAGGTGTCTGTGATTCTTCTAGTATTTCCTTAAGTTTATTCCAAGACCTATCATAAGCATGCACTTACAGTGAATATACCAATATTTAAGCTTTTACAAGTTAGATTATAAAACAATTATTATCAATAAGCCTACAACAGAGATTACTGGAAGCAACAATTTAGGATGTCCATAATACATGCTATTGTGTAACTTTGCATATTTAAAACAGAAGTCAAGAGTGATTTGCCTGGCCGTGTGCTGAGGTCTGGCATTACAATAGGTTAATTAAAAAGAAAAGAAAAGCAAATCCTGCCCAAGACTGAAAATGATGTAACTACACAAAGATGATAATCATTATCTCACAGACAACTCATATGGAAAACTGTGTTTTGTCTGATGCGTCCTGGCCCATGGGATCATCACTCAATCAGCCCCCGCGTATTCCTTGTGCAAATAAAGATGACTGTGCAAATTACTATGAACATCATTAGGCATAGAAAAGCAAAGCCTCCTGTATCAATGAGAAAACTTCTTTACAGTTCTATAGTCAGGAAGTTTCCTTCTGTATCATGAACCCTGCAGAAGGTACTGCCTTCGGGGAGTTAGTGATCTCGAATAAGACATGCCAGGTACACTAGACCTAGTAAACCTTACGCTGGTAGGAGAGACTGCCGTGACAACGTACGTGCCAGTGCCAGAGGACATGCAGTACCAGCCTGAACACATACTGTGCCTGGGTATCGTTTCTGCATACATGGATTGGGATATGCTTTGGTGGACAGAGAGAGATAACACTCCTTCCTGTCAATACAGATTTGTGGTTGTTAGACTGAATAAATGGCACTACAATACGGAAAGAAGATGGACCCTCTCCACACAGGGGAATATTCTGCATATTCTGCCATAGCACACCCAGGGTCCCTCTGACACAGCACAGAAACAGAGTTCCTGGCATCTGAAGGGATGTACTCTCTCTATTTCACTTCCTATTTCTGTCTTACTATTAAAGCAATTCCATTGCATTATTTGTAGCTGTGTCTTTCTTACTGAGATCCAGAAACAGTCATGCATTACTCTCTGGTGCAGAATACACTCCAAAATGATAGGTATGGCCAGGGAAACTGCTGATGCAGCTGCAAATGTGTTGTCAGAAATCACCGGGCAGTTGTCAGGCTGGAATGAGTTTGTTTTCATAGACCACTCTCTCGGTTAACATATTACAGAAATCAATAATCTTTTCTCTCAGAGCCAGCAAGATCTAGATATACATGGACAATAGCATGTAAACCAGGAAATTCAGCCTTCCTAGCAAACATGTTAGAAAGTCTGAACAACATTTCTCACTAGCTTTTTAAAAAATTAATTATCAGTATGTCAATAGATGATGTATTGTGTATGCATATTTAGCTATAACTACAGATTTGAGAAAGGTGCAGCCAAGTTTTATTCCCAAATCTGCCACTGGCAACCACAGTAAATAAGACTGAAATTCCATCCCAGTGCCCCCTCATGCCCTTAAGTGTAGCTAATAGAAATGCTTAACAGGAAAGTTTAAGAACAGAACAAGCTCACAGTGAATCTTTGCCCTGTGTCTCAGCAAATTCTGATGGAGTTTGGTGATTTCCTGATCTGATGTTGTACCTTTTTTTTCAGCAATACAACCCAGTTTCTTAAAAAGCCTTTGCTGAGACACACCTTGGAAAATGCTTTTTCTGAAATCTGAGTCTAAATTTCTTAACCTCTTTACCTCAGCCACCTAGATGTAGAGATATGATAAAAATGTCGCTCTCCATGAAGCACCTTTGAGATATTCCAGGCCAAGTCTACATATAAACGTACACTATTAAATTATTAGTATAATTTTTGATAGGGCTTCTGTCTTGCATTTTATTCTGAAGTCGGTGAGCACAGTACTTCTCATGTTCCACAGTGTGGTTTGCTTTGTCGGACGAAACCTGATATCTGCTTCCCTATTAATATCATCCCACTGTCTGAATGTATTTTAAGAGCTTATGATACTTGGCAATGAGTGGGTTTGATTTTGTTATTGTTGGGTCAGAATGTAGTGCATTTAATTTAAATGTTAGCACCAGATGGGTTTTATCTGATCAAGAAACCATGCAAGAATAGGAAGGGGTATATTTCCTTTAAAAAACAGGGACCCCTTGATATATTTTCAATGCCAAAGATTTTCATCTGTTTGAATGACAGCCACATACTCTCCTTACACTGACTGGAAAGCAGTAACGAGAATAGGGAAGTTGGACAACGACGCAACAGTAGATTTTTTTTGGGAGTGGTATGTAATGTATTTTGAACTTGTGAATGAAAGATGGTGATATGCCTTCAACTCAACCTAGAAGTCCTTTCTCAGGCAAAAATCTCCTTAAAACATATTTGCAGAACAGTGTCAACTAAACAATGAATGCGGAATGTGCAAGTAGAAATTTAAAGCCTTTCCTCATCAATGATACTGATTAATGAGGCAGGTCCATTGGGAGTCGGTTGCTGTGCTCAGTAGCCTTCAGCACCCAATGAAGCATTTCCAACCTGGCTGACCATCACCCAAACACCAGCACAGCTTTCCCCATCCATTGCACACCACTGAGCCCGAGCCAGAGCAGATGGTGCTGACTGGGGCTACAGACCTCTTTGTTCCCGCATAAGCACTGCTTACCTGCTTCTGAAACTGGGGCCCCACCTCTCTTTTTCATCTGATTATATTTGACATCTCTGTTCAGTAAAAGAGAGAACATAAGCAGCAACTTCACCAAAAGTTTGAACCTCGTAAGAATTTTATTAGTAGTGACAGCAGCATCTGGGGTTTCCAGAACATAAACCTCAACGTAGTCACAAATTTCCTTGAAAAGTTACTATCCTGAAACTAGAGCTTTCATGTTTCATGCTCACCTTTAAAATTGCACCACACCTGACATGGTTACCTGGGCACAGCTTCTTTATTTGAAACAAAAATTTCAAGTATGTATTTCTTTCCTTCATTTCTTTCTTCCCTCCCCTTTGGGTAGTGCCTTATGTTGACTTTTCTTAGCTTTAACAGCAAAGTTATATATACTGAGGTTCTACCTGGACAAGAAATGAACAGAAATATCATACACAGCTAAATACGAAAACAGACTATTCACGAGCCCCCCCGAAGGCCTACTTTGTCTGTGCTACAGTTTGTTTTACTTTTCATAAAATTTATTTTGGCTCTAGCCTTACTGATCGTGATTATATTTTAAATCCCTCCCACACATCTGTCACATAAACACATAATTAATTTAAGATTTTTAAACTTATTTAGATATTTAATGCATTTTCTTATTCATTAGCAGATACTGGTCACCGCTTTAACATTAGCAAACAATAAACTGCTCCCTGTGTTAGCTGCTTTTAGCTGCTGAGAGTTGCTACTGTTTTAAATGCATTCACAGTAGTTAGAAACCTACGTAGCTCTGTGGGGAAAAAAAAAGCAACCAAAAAAATCCACCTCAAATAATATCAGATGTCTTATTAGCCTAGAAAGATCAATTTGTGTGACCTGAGAGATGGCAAAATTTCCAGACTCTCCTTTTGCCAAACAAAAAAATAAAAGCAACAACCCCCAATCAGATTTTTGAAGTTTGATAAAAAGTAAATCCTGAGCTTCATCAGCATTTCTATGGATAATACTAACAGATTTGATATCTTCCAGAAAAATAATAATAAAAAAAAAAAAAAAAACGAGCAAAAAAAGAAAGCAATCTTGAACTACTGCAGCAAAGAGGGCAGGAAGTGCCCACTGCAGGGTCTGTGGTCCACACAGCTTTTATTTCATGGAGACACACAGACAGCCTATTCCCTGGTGACAGCTCTCTGCGCTTTCCAATCCTGCACAGGATTTCCTTCTGTCTGAAAGTGTAAGAGTCGCTCCAGTAAACACTCTGCATATGCGTTCCAGCTGCTGCACTCATTCTGCCGATGCAGCCCAGTGACAAGAAAAGTATTATTTCCTACTAAAACCTTCTAATCACTAGACCATGCCATTTTCAACTGGCTGCTTCAGGCATCAAGAGCTTGCACTGCTTTTGGTAACTTTATCATTATTAAAAAATTAGCTTTTGCATCCCAGCATGTTAATCTTCATCTTGGGATTCTACAAGATGAAATTGTGGGCAGGCTGTGCTGTGCTAAGGGCTCAGTTTCCAGGAAAGCTTACACTGATTATATGGGCTCTGGAACACATATTTTTGAAAATATTTATATGTATGAAAATTCATGTAAATGTACACACACACAGAGAGTATATATGTATATTCATGCTATGTATAATGCATACACACACACACTCTTAAAAGTAATGTCCATCTGTACCATTTGCTGCAGTCCCTATTTATTTTGGCAGGGTCTTGCCTTTACAGGAAGAGATTTTTTTCATCGTGAAGCCTTGCACAGCTTTGCCATCCCCTTCCAGAACAACTGCGTGGAACGCAGTGGAGAGAAACTTTCTCAACCTGCGCTAAAGAAAATAAGACTTAAGAACAAGCTTAAGGCATATCCTATTACTAGCATAACAATGACTTTTTTTCAAAACTGGACTATCCTGTCCCTAGAGAAACTTCAGCAGATTTCTTTTTAACTCTTTCTTTGGAAGGAATTGTGTTGATTTTTTTTTAAGTGTAAGCTTTAAAATACTATTTAAAGAATACATTTTCTGTTTAATATTATGATTTTTTAACTGAAGTGAACCAGTGACCACAGCCCTGCTACCTGCTACACTGCATTTGCATAAATTTTCTTGAAAGGAAAAACAAAACACAAGGTCCAATTCTCACCAATTCTCATTTTCACGTTTACGTATTTTATCCCTCTTCTTTAATGAAAAAATATCCCTACACATCCCCAATGTACCTACAATAGGAATATTTTCCTTGTTCAGTCCATGTGTACTCCAATAAATTGACAGGAGTCAAGTTCAAACAAGGGCCAAGTCAGCAAAATGCTCTTTCCTATATGGCATGGAGCAATTGTATTTTGAGTCATAGCAAATATTTTCATCTCTCATATATAATTTTGATCATTATTTAAATGTATTAATGTATATAATGGAGGTCATAGCAAAGCTAACATTTTCAGACCTGTAAATATGACAAACGTTGCCAACATTTACGTTGGCACTGAATTTCTCCACTTAGTGGCATAGTAGCACCATTTAAAAAAATTCATACAATAATGATTTTTGAAAAATTATATCTTTCCGTAAACCATTCCATATGAAAATAACTGTGGTTTATGCCCTTCCTTTTGAAACCAATCAAAATATTTTACTAGGTCAACGAAGTACCTTGGCAACTTGGCACCTATCTCTGTATTGCCATTGAGGACTATAGTTCAATTCCCAGCTTTGCTAGCTAAAACAGATGTGGAAACCACACCACCGATAACCACACCACCGATTTTCACACACTGAATGAAGGAACTCCGCTTTGGAAGAACTGCCTTCCTTGAGAGCAGAGCAGCAGGCTAAGATACCGAAGTGAGCCAGCATTGTGGATCACCAAATAATGGACTCCATGGTAAGATTCCCCTGCTCTGGACAGGCACTGTACCATTGTCTGCCATCTGCACTTTTACTGAGCTGTACAGCATGGATGAGCTAATCCACACTAAGCATAATCATATGGATTTTAATGTATAGAAGACAGATATTTAAGGAGGAAAAAAGAAAAAAATACCAAACAAGTCCTTACAATATTTTGCTTCTCATTAAAAATCATTCATTTGGGCTGTCTTTAATGATGAAAACCTGACACAAGAAGAACTTTTTTGAGTGTCTGTCAGTGACATTATGACCACATTAATATTCACACCTCATGCATTCACCAGTTTGTCTATTCCCCTTAAAATTTTTCTAACCCCTTTTTGATAAGTCTCTCCAGACAGCACATATCAAAGGGATTATTGCAGTTAATCAGTGATTAAAGTCACTCGCCGTTCAGCCTCATGCCTGCGATGCCACCTTAGGCATACAATAATAACCCTGAAATGACTAGCTGTCATGTCTTATTGCTTAATTATATTGTCATGAAGGAGTCCTCATCAGAAATCTTTTTAGACATTCCAAAAGAAACAGTCTCCAGCAGTAGTTTTCTTTTCTTCAAAGGTTTTAAAAATTACTATTATTTTATACCTGAAAAACTTAAAAGCAAACACAATAGTCTTAAACAAGCAAATCTATAGAGCCACAAGTCCAAAAAGTCCCAGACTGCAGTCTGATTTGAAATATCTCCCAAAAGGTGGAAATACTATCCTGGCAGGAGTCCACTACAGCAAAGAGCAGCTCAATGGTTATTACAGCCTGTAATACCTGTTGTTTAGCAGTAATTTTCAAGGACATTCATAGCAGTTCAAGTGAAATGCCCGGACAAGAAAGCAGAGACTTTCCAAACACCTTGAATCACTGGCTCCCAGCCCGTCCAGGGAGGGACATCAGGGGCCTCTCGGGGAGAAGCCAGAAGTTTCTCCATGCCCAAAGTTTTAAGTAATTTTGTGGCTATATTCTTTCACATAGTTTGGTTCAAGGGTTCCATGACTTTTGTAATACTGTGTCAGCAGCCCCAGGCATTCCTCAGAAAAGTGGATCACCCACACTTTTGTCTTCCTGTGAAAACACTAAGAAAGGGACTTTTGCTGTAAGTAAAGTATCTCTTACATCCTCAAATTTGGCTATGTACAAATGATTGAAAATTCTTTTTACTTCTGTTTTTCCATGGGAACAGATGACACTGAAGCTGCTTTTAGTGGCACTATTCACAGATGTTACTGTGGGGAGATACAGTGCAGGCACTGAAAATTACATTTATCTACCTTAACACAGGTCTCAATACTTCTTGCAGCCCTCCTTTGTCAGTCAAGGGATATGATGAAAGGCAGGAAAGTTGGGGCAGTCCCCACCCATGCACGGACCAGGTCTGAGTATTATTTCCTCCTTTCTGTGCTCTTTTATATATTTATATACGTGCACATGCAGAGTGACAGCTCACTTTAAATAAATATGACCAAAGCACTTCCAGTTTAAAAAAATGCTACAGGCAAAAGAGTAAGGGAGGAAATCACTCTGTAACATATTAATCATGAAATTATAAGAGTTTGACAGCTTCTTATGATAAAACATTGAAGAATTTAACAATCCTGTGATTTGATAGCTTCTTATTATGACAAGTTAGTCCTGTCTGTTCGTGTTTTAGTGATTAACTCCCATCACTCTCTGTCTAGCTTTGCACAGTAATAACACTTTTAGCCACAGAAACTTTCTTTGCCCTTCTTCCACTCAGTTTGAGTGGCTGTACCGTGTCTAAGTTTGTTCTGAGTTTATCAGCAAGAGATACAAATCTAGGAATACATCTTAGGCTAGATATGCCTTTAGGAACACTGCAAAAGAACACATGCCTGCAGTTTTACTCCTCTAACCAGTTTTTACTTGCGCATTGGTAGCAATGAAATTAATGTGAGCCCTTGACCAAATATTCATGTGTACAGTGAGCTGTAGACTCTAAGTATTTTGTACTGTCATGGCACAATGTATGGTGCTTTTACAAGGTGCTACCTGCACCTCCCTATGTGATGTTAAACCAAAGGTGTTTATAGATACTATTAAGCTGCTAACGCAAAGTACAGAACAGATACATAAGCGAGCAAATATGATGCTAAAAAGACTCATCAGAATTTCAGATATTTTCTTGCCATCCAGCATTTTGAAGTGTATATCTGACTTCCAGGACGTCTGAACATTTAATCTGTACAAAAAATGGTCCTGTTCTTTGTGATTTCCATATGTGGAGTCAATCCAGTCCATTACAATTAAATTCACTGACTCCAACAGTAAAGAAAACAACTATTAGCTAGCAATTTATAAAGATTTCCTTTCTTCACGTGGTTCAGAGCCTTTAATCTTTTAGCAAGCACAAGTAGCTGCTGAAGCGCATTTGGTCAGGGCTCAGTTTAAAATGTGAATTAATGGAGATGTAATACTGTAGTAAATGAAGATCTTTAACATTACCTCCAAACATTACATCTAGTCTATGTTAGATAGCTTGTTTGAAAGCACAGCTACAGAGATTTACATGAGCTGGGTGTCCAGTTAGGTGTCCATATTAGAAAAATAATCAAAAGACATTTTAGCTGCACAACAGTTATTGTAATTAGAAAACTTCAGTTTAAAACCTCCTATAATAGCACAGAGCAGCAAGAGTTAATGGAGTTAAATAAATAATTAAAAAAAAGCACTACTTCAGGAGGGAATGTACGTCTTCTTTTAGAAAAAACCTACTTTTAAATAACATCCTAAAAGGGTAACATGCCATTAGTCATTTTCAATAATGGCAACAGGTAATTTATTGTCATGCACATGCCAAACAGTTAACAAAGGGGTCAGGTCTAGGTGTGTTAGCAGCAGGAATTCTCAAAATAGGTGTGTAAGGAACAGTTGCACTAGTCTAAAAATTAGGTCAGAATTTTCTATGCTTTATTTTACAGTCTTCACTAGAACTGTAAAACTTGTCTGTTACACACACCTACAAAAGTATATATTACACATACTATCAAATCATTCCCTGATAGGAATATAAAAACATGCACAGCTAAATATATGTAAAAAATACAACCAGGTTACGATATAAAACGCTACTAATCATTTTGAACATTCAATTGGCTCTTCGTTAACATAGCCAGATTATAGAAAACTGAAAAAAAAAATACTTTTTAGGTGGTCTTAGAAAATTCCTGCAAAAGCAGGACCCCATAAACGTGACTGCTTCAGCAAACGTACCCATTACTTCATGTGCAAATACATTGCAAGTCCATAAACAGGCACACAAGTGGTCTGATCCATGTAGTGATTGACCCTCAGCAGGTTCCAGCACCACTACAGATTCTGTGGCCGAGCATTTGTATAACCAAGGCGTCTGCATGTTTCGTGGTCACTGTGAAAGAAGTATCATTAAAGAGAAAACATATAACATGGTCATATTTGGTTTTAAAGAACAACTATTAAATGAGGTTCTGCTTCCACCAATACTGAATCACCTTTTAAGTCAGACTAGTACATAAAGTACCTGGAAACCCATCCATTTGAAGAAGAATTCCTTGAATTTTGATTTTTATCAAGACTACCATCACTGGAACAAACATATGGATTATACTTTATGAAAGCTGGTTGCCAGGGCTCTCCAAAGCTTTCCCTCACCCTGTGAGCACCACCTGGGATGCATAAGAAGCTGAGACTTGCTGCCTTCATAATTTCACTGGCTCAGTGACATGTTATGAATAGGAGAAATATTAGGAATGGTTTTAAGCATTCCTTCTCTGACGCTCCAGATCCCTTGTTTTCTTTATTGCCTGAGAGCTGTCAGATTGCCCCCTGAGTCGACAAGTCTTGAAGCTGAGTGAAGCTGTCAAACAGTGATTTGCAGTAGGCAGCCATCTCCAAAGGGTTTCAGTACACAGGAATTCGAAGAGAAACAGTGATAACCTTTCAAACTCCCCTTGCTTTCTGCTGTTTGACATGCAGAGATTTTGAAGCAATGCCATTTAACACAGACATCAGACTTAAAGTAATTACTCATCTGCATGGGGAGAGGTAAGAAAATACTTTGCTTTTTTTAAACCAGATTCCAGGTGGTGCTGATCTTGAACTTCAGAAAGCTTTATCAAAAATTATCAGCCTGGAAAACTACAGCTATAGGCAAGCTTCTATTGCAAAAACAGTATGGCTATAGAAATCAGTCCACATTATTAACTCCAAATCCAAGCATGAACTGATCCAAAAGCCTGAATTCATTTGGTTCTGGAATTTACACAAAGTTTAAGCTCTTTCTCTTCCAGTATCTAAACTTAGAGAACAGCTACAATTGACAATTGACAAATTTGACAACTGTTATTTACCCAGTCAGAAAGTTTACAACTTGATTTGGAAATCTTACATAATTTGCCATCCAGGAATGGTCCTTTTGGTTCCTATTTGGAAATTGCAGACTATTTCTGTGTTGAACTCTGTTCTTTTAACAGCAACTTAAAGAGGAGCCTGAATTCCAACCAGTATTTCAGAAAAGTGCACACACTTTTCAATAATAAATCCATCATTAAACTTCTTGGCCTCGTGGCCTGCATCTCTTAACACCTTATGCCATTTGTACGTGTTCTGAAAAGCTACAGAAAGATGCTGTTGAGCTGACAGGGCTGCACTAACAACTCCAGATTTAAGGAAGAATAGAAACTTTTTTTTATTAAGGTGACCAACTTTATACCTGAATGAAAATGAAAAGGAATAGAAAAACACTTATCAGTGAATGACATAGCTTTAGATTATAAGAAAGCAAAATATTCTTGCTTAAATATATCCAGGTTTACGTAAAATTGTGTGTGTATAAATTCACGTATGTCATGAATACATACAACTTTCTAATACTTTGGAAAGATGGGAGTGTCTTCTAGATTTTTTTAGATTGATGTATCTTTGTTGCTAACTTACTATTTAATGAAATATATGCATGATTTATGGTCTCTATAGAAACTTCAGAAAAACAACTTTGTAGGTAATTCCTCCTTTATTAAATTAATTAAATCATCAGACAAACTTTTTCCTGACTTCCTCCCTCAGGCAGTAAGGAAGGGTGCAGAATTCCCTGTTTCATTATTCTCTTTAAATTCAGTCCAATAGAAGGAAATGAAGTTTTCAAAGTGATCGCACAGAGGCTACGAAGAAGCGATTTGCAGGGTCTGTTTGGTCTCCAGCACTGATATCCTTTGTGGCCGTTCACAGGACACTGAGCCAGTTTTCAGTTCATTTTCCCTGTAGGGTAAAATGGGATTTATATAGCATTAGACATGTCAACTATGTAAGTCTTGTTCTTTTATTTCCTACAGTGCTTATACGAATCCCACTTACTTTAAAAGAAAAGGTTTCTTGCACCACTTAGTACTACACAAACATGAACACTAAACCCTAACCCTTTACAGCGGGTAATCAGTCTTCCAGTTAAACCTGGTCGAAAGAGTATGCACTATGCAAGATCTGAGCACCATCCTTAGCTGGAGGAAAACACGCAAGAAAAAGTGACAAATACTAGATATCAGTCAGGTCAGCTAGCAAGCGAATGCAAACTGCTCCAGGATTACACTGACACAAGAATGCAGAGCACATACTACTTTCCTGACACTGAAAAAAAACCCCAAAATGATTAGCAAAAGGCAGACAGACAAAGTGAAGCACCTGCAGTGTGAATTTCTGGGCTTTGGCGTGAGAATTAGATCATGTTGCCTATAGGACAATAATTAGGAAGGGAGTTTCTAGGCTCATAATTAAAGAGTTAAGGGCTTACCAAGCCCTGAGTTGCAGATGTATTACGTGCCATAAAAGGTGTCAAGAAAAGTTCAGGAGAGTTGTGAAGAAATCCTGCCAAAACTCAAGCCTGAACATATTTATAACAAAATATGTGTACATGACAAGCGCGTCTGACAGTTCAGTTTTCTAGACTCTACACAATGTTTTGAAGAAACATTAGATGCTGATAGATTTGCTTTTTACATTTAATGTTGCAGACTAAAAGGAAAAAAGTGATAAATGCATAAGCAAAATAACGTATTAGCGTAGTTCCTTCCTCATAAACCTTGGTAGGAAAATAATTTTTTTTCCCTTTTTTTTTTTTCAGAATAACTGACAAACAGTGATTTTGATTGCCTTGCAAGGAGTCTAGTTAGCTGCGTAAGAAGAAATAACATTACTTTCAGTTCTGGATCTTATCTTGTTCTCTCCTCCAGCTTTATATTTGCTACTTGTTGAAACAACTTTCAGTCCACCACCTATAGCCGGGTTTGCTAAAAATATCACATTTTTTAATGTGCTTCATTGCAGACCCTTAGTGGTGATGGTAAGCAGAGGGGATGCACTCCTGCCAAGACTTTTTATACATTCAGGGACAGCCTGAGATATGAATAACTGAGTGTGAGCACTGGGATCATCCATTTTTGTGGTGGCTGGAGGGAGGATTGGGTTCTAGCAAAGCGGAGCTGGCAGACACCATGGTGACAGATAGGATGTCACCCTTCACTTCGCATGTCTCCGAGGGTGTCTTGCGATAACAGCTTGTCCTCTATGCTGCAGGATTTAACGTTTTAAGTCCCAATTCTGTGAGGTTTTATGTACATGCTGAACTTTTTCTTCCCCTCTGCAGTCCCAGAGAAGTCAATAAGACTGCAAGAAACATGTAGCATGTCCATCTTGGCAGAATCAGGGCCCAATACAAGCAAGCCTGAGCAATTGTCTTGTATGCAAGCATAGAGCTTAACACTATAGGGCAAATACCATACACAGAATAGAACTCCATGTTCCCAACTGCAGTAACAGATCGAAGTCAGTAAAACTATACAAGTGATTTAGGAATGGTGAATGTGGCCTTGGGAAAAGGTTAACATTGAGAGCACTCTAAGGAGGCTAACAGGATGGAGTTGCAAGCATATTTTCTCAAGAAAAGCAATTTAAAATGACATGTTAGAATAAGTCAGTCCAGAAAGAATAACAGAACACTCACCTGCAAGTGATCTCTGGAGACTGGGCAACACTCAGAAAAAAAAAGGCTGTCTCACAAATTGCCCAGTGTTTAACTTGAAGTCCATTTGTTAATTTTGTAAACATCATTGCTTCCATTTTCTACTGACACACTATTGACAGCGGGACTCTAATCCTGTCGGGAAGGAAGTATCACGTTTCAGGCGGCTTCAGGACGCTTCTCAAGTCTATCTTCACCTGAAAGACTTTGGCAATAGTTACTGACAGAGGGAAACATGGTGCGATACAGGCTCCATGTGAATGAAAACTGCCTAACATGCCAGGTACATGCTTGGGAAGGCGGTGCAGTCAGAGCCTGCAGCTACCGCAGGTGAGGTGCATTCCCTTTTACCGGCCTCCACCTCCAATGACTTCATGTGCACCGCACCAGCCAAATCGCAGCTCTGGCTGACAGCGGATTTCTGATTCCCCACCAGCATTTGCCCTGGCATGGATTCTGGTAGATGGGCTGAGAAACACCCATGATGCATGCTGGGGCAAGCATCTTTAGCCTGGCCAACCTGCAGGTTGCCCTGTCCTGCTGCCAACCGTCTCCACTATTTTCTCAGTATGATTTCACCCACTGTCTCTCCCATTTGACATAATTAGTTACTGGCTAAGCGTCCTTAGTAACACAGATGCTCCTCCGGCTGGGAGGCAGTACTGTTATATTATGACATCACATATTCCTTGTTTTAAGATAAATGGTTTCAAATAGAAGGGCCAGTGTTGTGGCTTCTAAACAGCTTTCCTGTTGGAAGATTAGATGTGGATTTCTCAGAGTCTGAGAGAAGAAATTCCGTATATACGATACTGGATAGGTCTAGATCACATTAATAATGCAGACAGGAAGGCAGAAGAAGAAACAGCCTCCTAGCCTAGGCACTGGGAATCCTGGTCAGGTCATTTCAGATTACACATAAACACAATTGTACACTGTTATATGAAATACACACTTTTGCTAGCTTTGAGCTACTTGGTCCATATGTTAACTTTGAAGGTTAAAGTAAGTATTTTGCTTTAAAAGAGTATACACAGCAATTGGACAAGTTCTCTGAAACACATCAGTCTATCAGTGTTTAGCAGGTTCTTGTGAGCATCACAAACCATGAGTTACCTCCTGGAGACGTCCCATCACTGTGAATAGAGTTGTCCTTAACTGAGGCACCCTAGGCAGTGTGCAGCTTACTGCATGTTGAAAGGACCACCCAGAGATCATGGGCAGGTCTGGGACATGGCCAAAGTTGTACTGCAGCAAAGGGGGCTCCTGCAATCCCAGCTGATGGCCTCTAGCCACTTCCAATCAAGCCAAAGCATTGTTGTACCAGCTTCTCAAGGTGAACCCTGTGTCACAGCCACCCATCGTGTTTGTCATCTCTGCACACAGCGAATAGGACACACTCTTTGAGGACTATCACTTCAGGCGTCTCCCTGGATTAATCTGAATAAAAGGAGACTGGTCACTGTAAAACAGTGCATGAGAATACACCTATGCCGTGAAAAGCTTTCAAGTCACGCAGTGATTTACAGTTAATTTCTGAGGGTAAATCACAGGACCACATTTTTGTTTCGATCCCCATTTCCAGGACACACACCGTTTTTCTCTTTTTATTTTTTAAGCCTTTCTGCTTTTTCTATTCATACTTCTGATATACACAGTATGAAGGACTAATCTTAAGCATTTACAGCCTGAAGTTGGTTTGCAGTATTTATTTCAATATATTATATATTATAATATGGCTTTGATTATATATAACGATCAATTTGCTGGAATTTGGAGCTCTCTGACTAATATGCTTTCATGATGAAGTTGCCCTTAATTTGTGGATTTTATGGAGAGTTTATTGAGGTTGGATTTCCCTCTTCTCTTTCCATTGCACTTTCTTTTTAAATTTCTATGAGTGTAAATGCAGACAGAGAAAGAGAAAGAGAATTTGAAAGCTTAATAGTCACAAAAATTGCTAGATCAGTTGTCTTACAGTTTAAAACACACAGAACAGTCACACGTCAAACTTTCCTGGACTGTTACTGTTTTGAAGTCATTTGGTGGAGATCCCCTTTGTGTTTGAGTTTGGATCCCCAGGCAGTCAAAATCTTTTGAGCATATGCAGCACCTAAGATGGGAATCACACCCCAGCATCAGCAGGGAAGAAGAGACCAAGAGAGAAGGTGGGTCAAGCCCAGCACAGCCAAGGAGGACACAGCTGGATTTATTCCTTTTTGGCAGAACACCCTTAGCATCCCTCTTCCTTCTCGCTTACTTTGTCACTATCGCCAGATCCCCATCTGTTTGCAAATATTCCTTCTGCTTTTGGGATATGCATTGAGATCAATGAAAGGCATTCAGGAACAAAAGAAAGAACCTGGTTTTGCAGCCTAGGCCCACATTTGAAAGCTCTTTCTTCACTAAACACTTCCTAATTTAAACCCCTTGGTTACGGGGGTTAGGTAACCCTCAAGCAGTGTTTGTTTGATTTTTCAGATGAGAGAAAAAATGTTTAATGGTCTCAGCAAACAGGATTTGACACAGTGCTGAAAGGTAAGAAGGCAGGAGAGCGGAGGGTTCAGGTCGGCACCTTAGCTGAGATAACAAACATGCGAAGCGTAGTAAATAGGCCACAAGTAGAGGCAGATTGCTGCAAGGAAGGGGTAAGAAGCCTCCTGTGAATGGAGCTTAGGCAGAAAAGCAGAGACCTCAACCAGTACCCCCACAGGCAGTGATTACAGCAGTAAATGACTGAAAAGCGTGTAACAGCTGTGGCATCGGATTCTGCCCAGGGTACACTTCTGTGCAGACACCTTCACAGAGGCTGTCTGGTACGAGACATCAAAGAACCATTAAGGCAGGTACTGCTGTAAGCTGTAGGTGGAGGGTGACATAAGATGACACTTGATACAAAAGAGGGTGAGACCTACTGGAGCCTAAGGCTGAGCCCTCACGCACTGGTGAAGGGTCAAGGAGATGGAGAGAAGCCAGAACAGACCCAAACACAAGGTGTCTTCTACTCACCACAGCAAGGGGTGCTGTATCAAGTTAGATATGGAGAGCAAACCTCCATTTTTGCCTTAAACTTTCTTTCAAGATTGCCACTTCATGTGGTTTCAGACAATCGAGAATCTGTACCCAAACTGTGGCAAAATAAAAGAAAAAAAAGAGAAGAAAGGGATAAAGAGGAAGAAGAATGCTCTGGAAAGGGAAAATGTAGGCACCTAGGAGCCCAATTTTCATTAAGATTTAACAGGACTGGAATTTGTCCAGTGACAAATTCAATTCTTTGTGACTGAAATGCTTATAAGAACTCTACAACAAATACCTCCTGATGTTAGACAGCATCCAAAGCAACCTATAATTTAGCAAAGCAAACCAGCCTTGCTATAGAACTCTGCAAGAGAAGGGGATTCTAAGGTATAAAAACATCTGCACGGAAAGAGATACAATCTTTTTTTAAAACTGTCGATGGAATTTTAAGTTAATTTCTACTCAGAATTATGATATTTCTGCAGTTCTTTGCAATGGCACCATTTTTGTCAAACATGACTGGGCTTTTCCAACAGCCTTACCACTGCCCATCCTCCTCACTCAGACTTCCCAGTTTGGGATGCTGTTCTTCCTACTAAAACAACACGAGCCATCTAAGAAATTCAGATTTGTTATTAGTCTAATTCAAAATGCACCACCTACTGCCTTTTGAGAGGGAGGAGAAGGCGGCATCCCGATAAGGGAATTTCCAAGGCTGATCACTTATTGCTAAATGCCTTTTGGCTGTGTAATGCGACAGGGAGGGGAGCTGTATGCAGTCATTGCCTGATCTCACGGACCTTGCTTTTCCTTTTTTGATATCCTCACTGAAAAGATTATACAAAATTACTAGACTCCACAAAGACTGTAAAATGCTTTACTTCACTCAGAAGAGGGATTAAGAGTATTTTGCCTTACGACACTACAGATCTCATGACACCACAAATTGGGTGAATATTTTGGGACATCTGCACTTCTGAGCTCCTGCCTCAAGCTATCCCTCATTATTTACTGCTAACTAATGAGCAGTCAGGTGGCTGATTCTTTTAACAGAGGGCACCGTTTAGACTGCTGTATACCCTCGAGCGCCATTTACCATCTCACACTTTGGTCTGGGCTTTTCATTTAAGCAAATATCTCCCTTCCTTGAAACACTGCTGGATATAACAGATAGAGAGGCAGCTATGTACCAAAATAGATGTATTTCTAAACATTTCCAGCTGCCTTTAGGGCCCATATAGTATATGAGGTGAGATACTGTGAGGTTTCACCACACAGTAAAGAGCAGCCAAAGGGCATTTTCTAAACTTTTTTTTCCTACTGTCTTCCATTTGATGAAAGACTTGTGGTTAAACCTTTATCTTCTATAAACATTTAAAAGTAGGTTACCTTTTATTTTCACGTCTCACTTTTGCTTCATTAAAAGACAGGTTTTACTGCCGTAATTCAGGTGATTGATACTTTGGATCACCTTCAGAAAATAGATGTTAATGATCTGTATCTATGTCTGTATTCCAGCACAGATGTGTGCACAGATGTGCTTGCATGCAAGATGCCCACAAAGCAGCGTTCTTTCCAATGGCATTTTTTCTTTGCTTTTATATAAGGCACCTCCTACACACATGGTATGGAAATCTCTAGGAGCAGTATTTTCATTAGATTGCTCTTACTCTCCTTTCCTCCTCTCACATCCCAGCAGGTACCTTTATGCTAACGAGCTAACTGATTTTTTAAACACTGAATCATCACTGATTCAGTGGTACACATATGGATGTTGTTCATAATCAAAAGAGTCCTCAAAGGAAAGAAAAAAAGCCTTTTCCGCTGCCTCATTTGAATGACTTGGCTGCCACTGTTGATGTTTTTAAATTCTATCCCAAAATTCCTGACACAGCTTCATCACTGAGAAAAAGAATTAAAACATAGAGCTTGCAGGTGGGTAGGCACTTTCTGGTATTTTAAATGGTTATTGCAACTAACTGAGCTTAGCACAAGTCCACACTTGTATTTATTATTAATAGCACTCTTCCCCTTCTCCCGGTGAAGACGCTGCGCAGCAGTTGCTGTGACTGTACTTCGAATACACAGGTTGAACAGGAAGGGATCATTAACATTTAAGTAATTCCTAAAACGTTTCAATAATCAGCACTGAGTAAAGCTGCAGATTTACATGAACTTTATTTTTTCAACGGAGTGATAGATAATTTGATAGGTAAACTGTTAATGAAACAGAAACTCACACAGGAAAGTTGAAATTACTAAAAAAACCCAGAAAGCTACAGCAGATTTTAAACCTCTCTTGTTATTATGCTTCTTTTTTTTCCCTTAGCTACAAGACCCAAAATCTAGAGATGCCAGAAAACCATGAACTTATTTTAAATGAGCTGTGGAAATCTCCTGCTGTCCTGTGTCTCTCTGTCTGAAGCTGTGACCTTCCTGTCTTAGTGTCATGTGTCTGATCACATAAAGAAATAATTCATAGTTCACTTTGTGCATTTTACATGTTAATAAAGAGATTAAAATACATTATATTCCATCTAACTCTATTTAATTCTAAACATAAAATGTTGACAAAGCCTTTTTAAAATTTATTTATTTTTTTAATCTGAGAGTTTTGCATATTCAAAACCAGTAAGAAGTTGACCTGGATAAAACAGTTGTTGGTGCACATAAGAGAGAGTACATAATTTACCTTTTAAAAAAAGAGATTACCAAAAGCATGAAGCACACAGAAATGTAAGTATAATGAAACTGTCAGAAATACACTTTAAATAAGAACAAGGCTGCTGGGAGACCATCAAAGAAAAAGCCTGGAAAAACCCCAAACCTTCTTGAAACAGGAGATCTGTGAATTGAATAGGTGCTTCTGTTTACTAAACTCAAACCGTTTTCTTCAAATAAAAAACTTTTATGTAAAAGTCATTTCCTAAAACAGTCAACTGGGTCTGCCACAGCAATAGAGTTTTAACTTAAAAGGAGATTCTCTTTTGAATATATGCCCTTAAAACTGTGGAAATAGGATCAGCTCTTTCTTCTCAGTTATTCTCATTGCCCTTTCAAATATTCCCTTCAAGTAATACTGATGGCAGAATAATAACTCCAATGATGGGTGAATCCTCACCAGAGAACGCATGAAAAAGAAAAATTAAAAGATAATAAAAAAGTAAACTGCAAGACACAGCAGACAGGTGCTTCTGCAAAAGAGGCCCAGGATTTCAAATATCAGTCCTGAAAGCTGCAGAATGCCTTGTGCAAGGACTTAGATTGTGATTAATTGATGGCACTTCAGTCTCCTGAGCTTTATTTTGAAAGTCTTTAAAAAGGCTCTTGAGGGAAATACATATTTCTCTACTGAAAGAAAAGGAAGCTGCAGATTCTCTTCTCCGCTACTGTTTAACTTCATCAGTTCACAATCTGTAGTTACTGAATGTTTCAATTCATCAGCAGACTCAGCCAGGAGAGGCTGTAGCCCATTCTGTTAAGAGAAATGCGGGCCGTGGGATCTACAGAATCAGTGAGGACTGGCCTTGTCTTTGGCCTTGAAATCTTACTATAGTTTATAAAATGACTTGGCAGAAATAATATACTCCAGAAGAGCACTGTCAGGAGCTTTTTCATAATGAAGGAGAAATCTCTCTATTTCAGGAGGAAAAACACCCTTGAAGAATACTGTGGATTTTGCTAAGATGTATGAAATGAAATTAAATTAAATAAGCCTGGATATTTTGGCTTCTTTATTCTGGCAGTTTTGTTTTATCTGAGATGACAGAATTTGCAAATAATAAAATAAAAATAAGAAAAAGAAAAAAAGGAAAGAAGCTACCTAGTGATTCATGTCATTCAGCATCAACCAACCCTGCTAAGTCAAGTTTATGAGCCTTGAGAAATCTTGGCTGAAGTTGTTGGAGAAATACCGCCATTAACACCTTCCTCCCCAACCATCTAATCCCTGTCTCCTTCCCTTCCACACTTAACGAATGAGCTCAGAAGTATCTGTGTTTTCCTGAGTAAAAAGTTTCTCACTCTCTTTCTTTTGTCTGTCTCTTGGTGCTGATAACATGATATTGCCCCCAGATAGCACAGCTGAACACAAAAATATAAGTATTAGCACCTTTCTATCTTGCCTTTTCATCCAAAACCCAATGAGAAGAGGGCATCGAGCTCCTGAGCTATTCCCAATCTGCCCTGCAAGATTTATTCACCAGAGCCAAACTCTCTGGAGAACAGCTCACAGCAGCTTTCATTGCAACAAGGCCTGGACAGCCATTACACGATTTTAACACACATCTCTTAGGCAGATGCTGAGGTATGTGAATGCTTGTGAACAGCTTAGAGCAAAATGTGGGAAAAGAATAAAATGTCTGCAAACAGTTAATGCACTCTGATGGTGGATTCCCTGCCTGACCCAGCACAGAGCCCTCGGTAAAACTGTACTCCTATCTTCATGTAACTCATGCAGGAAATGTCTTTTTAGACCTGCTTAGCTATGTATAGGTTTATAACATTTCCTAAGCTGTTTCTCTCTCCTTGGCATTGAGATCTAAGCTTTCTGACTATCTGTTCTTCTAGAAAATTAGCAGAGAGCTAGTCTTATTGCAAAGAATAAGATGAGGTAAGTGAACTTCTACACTGGGACCAACTCATAACCTGCTGGGTAGTTTCCTTATAGAATGGGAGAAATACTGTTAATCACATTTGCTTTCTCTTGATGTCAAATATTTTCCTAAACGTCTCCAGCTGAATGCAGAATACACTTCCCATTGAAATACATGAATGTAAATGGAAGTGATATGTTCCTCCTTATGTCTAGATTTGATCTGTTTGCTTGTCTGGTCATTACCCTAAACTTTTAGCATTGCATCCGTGATCCCCAGTGAGTTCATTTCCTTGGTGGACCCAGTGCTGTTAAATGTCCAGTTTCTGGTGTCAAGTCATTAATCAAAACTGAAAAGCAGTTAATTTCAAAATAAAAATTAGCTTCTCCTTGGGGTCATGTTGGTTCTTCTTTAATGGATAGTCTTTTTATTTCAGTAACCTTGTTGTCATCAATCTCCTTTAGAAATATCTCTTCAAGGAAACACTTCACCAAAATGCTGCGGCCTTCATCTCTCATTGCTGCTGCTCTATCCTGGCACCGTAGTATCACTGAGAATTAGTTAATTTCCCTGTTTAAGGAACATTTAAGGATTCTACATTTTTTGAGCACAAAGAAAGGATGCCGTCACCCATGAACTGGCAAAGCTATAGGCAATGGCAAGGCCATGTGAAGTTCCATGTTGCCATTGGGAAAACAAAAGTATTAATATTAGTTCTGTCATAAGATCTTAAGCTAATTACACAATCACAGAATCACAGAATGGCCTGAGTTGGAAGTGACACACAAGAATCATCGTCCAACTTCTATCCCTGCATAGGACAACCCCAAAATTTAAACCATGTGTCTGAGTGCATTGTCCAAATGCTTCTTGAATGTTGTTAAGCTTGGCACCAATACTCCTTCCCTGGGGATCCTGTTCCAGTGTTTCACCACCCTCTGAGTGAAGAACCTTTTCCTAACATCCAACCCAAACCTCCCCTGGCACATCTTTCTGCCATTCCCTCAGGTCTTATCATTGGTCACGAGAGAGAAGAGATCAGCTCCTTCTTCTTCCCTTGTGAGGAAGCAGTAAACTGCTATGAGGTCTCCCCTCAGTCTCCTCCAGGCTGAACAGACCAAGTGACTTTAGCCACTCCTCATACGGCTTCCCCTCTAGAACCTTCACCAACTTTGTGGCCTCCTCTGGACACCCTCCAGTAGCTTGATATCCCTTTTACACTGCACTGCACACAGTATTCGAGGTGGGCCTGCACCAGTGAAAAGTAGAGCAGGACAATCACCTCCTCTGACCAGCTAGCAATGCTGTGCTTGATGCACTCCAGGGCACGGTTGGACTCCTTGGCTGCCAGGTCACACTGTTGGTTAATGCAACTTGCTGTCAACCAGAACCCGCAGATCCCTTTCCACAGGGCTGCTCTCCAGCCTCTTGCTCCCCAGTCTGTGTGTATATCCAGGGTTGCCATGTCACAGGTGCAAACCCCAGCACTTGCCCTTGTTAAACTTCAAGTGGTTGGCGATTGCCCAGGCCTCCAATTTGTCTAGATCCCTCTGCAGGGCCTCTTTGCCTTCAAGAGTGTAGTAAACCTTCAAGATCTGTATGCAGGACATTTATGAAGGTATTAAGGAGTACTGGTCCCAAGATGGATCCCTGCAGAACCCCACTAGTGACTAGTTGCTGGCCCAATGTAACCCCATTTACTATGACCTGTAGCTTTGAGCCAGACCCATCAGCCAATTGTTCACCTGCTACATTATGTTTATCCAGTTATACGCTGGACATTTTGTTTTGGACCACTGCTATTCTCCTGAAAGGCCAAATCAGCTCAGTTATTAGGCATGACAAAGTTCACCACAGCACTGAACACGTTGCAGTGAAGAAAAACCCTGCCATAGCTTGCTGCCTTTCTGGAACAAAACATTAACTTGCTGAGGGAAAATGCAGATGTGGCTGCTGAGGAGATGACCCAAGTCTTGCGAAGCAACTGTATCCCCACCTTGGGGACAGTTTCAACAAAGAAGTTTCCAAAGCAATGCCACCTCTCCCCCTTAGCAATGACTCCAAGACACATGTTACATTATTAACTGCAGAACTTCTCCACCTCAAGCTGCAGCACTAAAACCAGATTTAAAACCATGTAAGAGGTATCATTCCCTACCATTACTTCCTTGTTGTCATAGGTACATGGGATGCCTCAAGACATTTTTCCTGTGTCTCTGAGCTTTGTCATGAATAGCAGTCGACAGAAACACTCACACTTGCTTTTTCCAGTAAAAGACACAGGACAACAGAGAAACAATCTCTGCCTGTGCCAAGAAAAAACTCCCTTGTAAAGGCTCAACTCAGCATCACCTTCTCACGTCAGAGCTTAAACAGTCACCAGACAAGGAAAAGCCATACTTGCAGGCAGTGGCTGCAAGGAAAATTAGGTGACATTGCATGATAATTCAGACCCCAGCCTCAGCACATGAACATCCAGTCACTCTTGACCAGGTGTACAGACCTCTGAAGTTGAGGGGAAACCTTAGTAGGGTTGCAAGTGAAATGCCAAGTGTTTTCTAATCTTCTCATCAAGATAGTTTGAAGACATGAACAGTTTACTAAAACTACTTGCAGCAATTTCCCAATTAAATATTGATTATTGCACATAAAATTTTATAAAGTAACGCATGGTGTTCCCACAAAGTGATACTTACAAGACAGACTTTAAGCATTCAGGCTAGGAAAACCTTGCCTCATTTTGGATCACATTTTCAAGGAATTATACATCAGTTTTCTCCCTGGAAAAAAAAATCACATACAGAAGTGGAGTCATTAGTTACATTCTTTGCAAATGCCTGGTTTCCACTTCTCTGTACCTGCAGAGACAAGCACAGAAGTTTTCATGGTGCTGAATGAAACCACTTGACATAAGCCTGTCTGGCAAAACTCCATCTACATACAAATAAAAAGCTCACTCTCATTATAAAAGGAAAAAAATAGCACTGATTTTTAAGTGATTAGCAGCACACACTCCATTAAAACCCATGAGTTCAGATTACATTTGTAAGACATTGCATTTGCAGAGTAACTAGGGACACCACTGTTAGCCAAGACTACAATTGTATTTTAAAGCCTAATGACACCTGTGAAAATTTCAAGGACTCTGCTTACCAATCCCTCTTCTGCAGCAGCCAACAGGGCTCAGACACGTCCACATATACCACCTCAAGGAAAACAACACTTTCAGTCCTGCCTATCTGCTCTCTTCTGCAACAGCATATCTTCAGAAAGGGGCTGTTTAACCAGCATTTGTCAAGCTCTGACCTTCTGTAACAGGGGCACACAGCGCAGGTACAATAAAAATAATACATTTGTACATCTAGACAAATGGGTTCTTCCTTTTCCTTCAGCGGTGTCATCTTGGCTTGTGTGCTCCTTTCAGAGATGCTAACAACTGGCAGCTCTGCTTAGGGAGATCACTGATCTAATTTATTTTTCCTTCTCCCTTTAGGGAATGCTATCACAATGCTCTAAGATCATTGCCTTGTACATCTCACTCCCCTCCCCTGATGAAATGGCCCTGAAATGTCACCACCTGATCTGCATGGGAAGCTGCACCCTCACAAGCCCTTCCATTAACTGTTCATGTTGACAGCTTGTAACTTCTTCACTGAGCTGTCTCTCCTTACCCAAGGGGGTGCTTCTACAGGACCTTCATGGCTGGCTTTTAACAGTTTTGTAATCACAGCTCACAATGCGCTGGTTGACAAACTCCTGTTTTATTAATATTTTACCCTCAACACTAGCTTTTCAACCATGCTGCTCAGCTTTAACTCAGATACTATTTCCATGCCATCTTTTGGTGTCTAAGACTTAACAGCAAGAAACATGTTTGCAAACCTAAATAAACCCACCTCTACGGTCCCAGATTATGCTATTTCTTCTCTTCATTTTTGAGGCATTTGAAATGCTTTCACAAGATGGAGAGGAAATTTACAGGTTTGTGCTTGTTCTCAAAGAGTTTTTGTTCAGAAACAGCTCCTTGTAGATGGCTAGTTTGGGGCTGTATTTAAACTGGAAATCATCTTGGAACAGTTGGATGGGAAACATGTTACAGACAAATGCAAACAGTCATCTGGATGAGCTGATGTCTAGGGGCTGCCAGTCTGTCCTAGAAGGTGAACGTCGATGTTGGCTGGAAAGCCATAAATTGTAATAAAACTCAGGAAGCTCTTTTTTCTTTATTGTTGCTATAAACTCTGGCAATTTTCTGTGGCACGCAATACACCCTACCCTTGTGTTTGTGTTCTTTCACACTGCCCCCTCTCTTTGGGATGACTTCTCTAGCTTCTTCTCTATTCCAGCTCAGAGAAGTAAGATTTTTTTAAAAAAATATCCTATATTTCTCTTCCTCTCCAAGATGCCATGTGCAGTGTGACTTTTAGCCTTTCGACACACTATGTGCGTGGTCCCCCATGGCAGAAACTTTTAGTACCACCCCAGTTACCCATCAGCAGAGCTGTTGTGCATTGACTGATTTCATGGATCAGAGAGCTGTTGTTTTTACAGCTCACTCCCAAATGAGGCAGAGCTTTTCTATTTCTCACACTAGGACTAGAAAACTGGTAGCTTGTATGCTGGTGACAAAAGTATCCGTCCCAAGATGACCTATTGTCCATCTTCAAGCAGATTATTCCCTTCAAAGATCAATTCACAAAACCAGCTTTTCTTGATGTATGAAATGGTCACCAGAGTACCCCTCTCCAGGCTTTAATATGACCGATTTTGCCTTCTCCTATCCTTATCTGTAATTTTGTCATGTCAAATATAAGCTAGACTATTTACACATTAACACAGTAACTCTGTATGTTCCAAAAATAATTACCTTGTTCAGAAATACACATTCATTTACCTTTCTCTAAACTTTTCTCTTACCTCTGGAAATATATAGCCAGATTCTGCGTCATGGAAGTAAAGGCTCTGGCCCCTTATTTTCAACACTCTCAAATAAAATAAATGAGTCATTTCAAATTCTTTACAATTGTATCTAAAAATAGAAATTAGTGTACATACTGTACTCTGTACATACATACAAGAGTGAAAGTACTTGTTCATTAATATCTTGCTGCTCGTTAAAGTGCATGATGATTTATTAACAAATTATCATTGAAACAATGGAATTTTATATTTGCTGTATGAAACTGCTGAGAGTAGGGAACTTTAAAGGTATTACCTGATGCACTAGTATTGTTTCATTACAGCTGCCACAACATTTTATATAGAAATATTTATGTGTGTATATACATGCACATATTTATTTGTCTATATGTATATATATATGTATAAGCACAAGGCAACAAAGACTATGTATAAAAAAACTTGGCAGCTGTAAAAGGCAGGTGTTTCCCATGGCTCTCTGTTGAAGAGCATTCTGCAGTTAATGATGCTGTGAAAGGCTGCCTGTAGACCAGAAACATATGCATCAACAGAAGATGATAGCCACAAAAGACCTGCAGGTATATAGGTAAAAAAAGCAAACCTAAACACCAGTGCACTCAATATACTCAATCCTACATCTAAAAGCATCTTTAAACAAAGAAGTTGTTGTCTGGAATGAAATACACACCAGTAACGTGGGAGCTGCAAACATTGCTACTTCCACTCTGGAATAAAATCAAAGGTGGAGGGCCAGATTCCTAAAAAGTAACGTTCAGTCTCCCACTTTTCCTCTTAGGTTACATCCAAGAGAAAGTAAAGCATAGGATCAGATTCTGCTCTTCTAGCGGTATGAAAGCCCCCATTCAAGTCAATGTGTAAAACTCAGCAGTTCCGTACCATGTGATTTTCTACATAACATTTGTGTCATTCCCCACTGGAATTAACGGTAGCCATGAAAATCCCCTGAATTCAAGGCTCATGCTTTGGAGAGGATACACAGCTGCAGAATGACCAGGATGAGTGAGAAGTCTTACTTAGTGCTCCCACTGGTGAAGACCCCTCTTTGTGCCCGTTCTGCAGCTATGGAACTTTCTGATCTGGGAACAGGCTTTGTTACTTATTATTTCTTAATACGTAGAAACAAACAGACTAAAGAAAATGTGAACATGTCTAAGTGGCCTGATCAGCTGTGGTACATGGCACATCTGGCGTACAACAGAGAACCAGGTGTAAACTTATCAGGGAAACACAAGCCTGGGGAAGCAATCCAGCCTGACAGCTTAGGCTGCCTCGTCTCCTGAGTCTCAACTCTGCCCTCCAAACCCAGCCATTGCCCCTACCTGGGCTCAGCCCTGCGATTTTATAATCAAAGATAGTATTAGAAATGATGTACAATATGTCTGGCTTTCCAAATCCAGAAGATAGCAAAATCTTTTTTTGCAGCCGTAACTGTTGCTCTTCCTAAAAAATGATAATATTTTCTTTGAGTTATTGAGGGAAAAAACCCAATCTGGTTCCCTCTACTAATATTACAAGATTAAGACCCAAGCACCTCCCTCAGGAAATTATTTTCAACCCAAGGAAAGAGCAAATGCAAGATATTCTTGGGTGGGTGGATTTTATCTAAGGTTCTAGCAATTTAATCAAAGGCTAGAAACTCCAGCCATATCATAACCCACATAGTTTTCTTCAGTTTACCTGCATTGGCTCTAATCACCTGTGCAACATCTGTTGATACCATCACTGGCAAGACACCAAAATATCTGTATTCTGTATAACAAATAGTTGCATTTTTCCATCTCTCTCCTAGTCTGCTGGCTTCAGTTTACAAAGTCAGAATACAACCTTCCTGCTGCCAGGGTAGTAGTGAGATCCTCAAATGTCCCTTCAAGGGTGTGATAGAAACCAGAATTTCATGATCATGGCTAGTTTTTTTCAAAAAATATGTCTTTGTATAATTTTCAGTTCTGGTATGAACATGTAGAGTTAGGCAACAAAAAATAAACTGCAATCAGAGCAGCAGAGCTAATTACCAGGCCCTTGAGGGCACAAATTCAGGACCACTCAGAGATGCCACTGGCAATACCCTTTAGATTTCTAAGATAGACACGTGTCTTGAAGCATTTTTTTTAAAGCACAGGTTTATTTGCAGGTTCAGGGCAACTGTACACCAGCAGGAGAACAGAACCACCTTTGCAATGCATTTTACTTCTGCTAGGAGTGACCATTCTGCTCCTACAGGGTTTGCAATCAGAGCAGATACAGCAGGAGAGGAGAGCAATAAGGAGAAGCAGCTGAGATCTGGTGACATCCTCAATATCTCACACCTGGTAAGATCTGGAAGAAAGTCACTTCACCAGGTTTTTTTTTTTCTACTTATTGGTTTTCCAGAGCTTGTGGCCAAAATGACATCAATGCTGTTGAGACTCTCAGAGTCTACATTTTCTTTCATCTTTCCCATCCCCCTGGCTTTCCATATTCTCTACAGCAGACATTTCACAGGAGGTGAAAGAGGTCCCAGTGCAGGGAATGTCCTCCCACCCCTCCGGGAGCATCTAACACGTTTACTGCCCCATCTCTGTTTTGCTGCTGCTATCCAGCCCTACTGGCCTCTCCTCCCCCCCGGAGGCAGGGATAAAAGAGATACCTCTTATGGTTACAACTGAAGCGTGAGACACTGCCATGATGGTAGAGATGCTTCTGTGCATAGTCAGCCTGCATTTACCATATCTGCTGTAGCTAACCATCTTACAGGTCACAAGGAAAAAGCAAACTATAGGATTACCCATACACTGAGGGAACACAGGGATCCATAACAGACATATTCACTTCACTGATTAAGATCAGTAAAGTTAACTGAGCATCGAAGACAAAGAAGCTCATCATAGATATGTATTTTCAATTTATAAATTGCTCTCTCCTATGTTTCTTTTTCCTTCTCGGATCTTTCGAGGTAAAAAAAAATAAGCAAAACAGCTTCCCCAGGGGAAAGGCAAGAAATACAGTGTACATGGCTGAGGAAAATGACGTGCTTTCCTGTTGCTGAAAAATATTTTACGCAATTGAGTTGCTTCAGTTTTTCCTCAAAATTTACACAGATGCTGCTGACCATTTCCCTTTTACACTGATTAGCTTTTTCCAGGGACCATATTTTTCCCTAAACACTCCTTCCCTTCCTGAAGAAGCCTGGTTCATATTAGAGGAAGTTTCTGTCAGAATGAAGTCAGAGAGTTATTTTTAAGATTAAAATCTTGTGTAGAACGTGATTCTCCAAGACTTATGAAGAAAGTAGTCTGGAAAAAAACCCCAAAACCTATAAAAATAACTTTTTTTGCCTTAGTGTTTTTTTAATGGTTTTTATTTTATGAAGGACTAGATTTTTTTATAGCATTGAATAAATAGAACTGCATCTGCTCATCTCACTGAAAAAATATTCCCACCAAATAATGCAAAAATATCTTGATAAAACAATAATAAATAAGAGCAGAAAGTAGCTCCCAACAGTGACAGGACTTCTGTCAAGTGTTATTGGTGTGTTGGTTTCTGCTCTGGACTGAGATTACCTACAAATGTGTTTGGTAGGTTTGGTTTTAGGAGCATAAACCAATCTGTGCAAGACTGACAGAGCTTGTTGGGACTATTTCTGTCTCCGTTTTTCATAATAACATTCCCAAAATTGCTAAAACAATACTGAAAAAAAATCACATAAATAAAACATAATCATATATTAAAATTAATCATAAACTCAGCCTAAGACTTGAGGTAGTGAACAATATGAGGAACAATATTGAATAAACAAAGCATAGTAAAAAATCTGACAATTAAGGATGTTACATCTTGTGAAATGATGTAACATCAAAGAAAGTGTTTTCTGAGACCTCTCTGGACTTAAACTCAGACACCTGCTTTACACATATGAATTAAAAGGGTTAGTAAGTCTTGGGAACAGATTTTGTTTTCTACATAAATGCATATTAATTATACATAAATAAAAACAATTTAACCCATGCAAATATTTATAAGACCTGTTGCTGCAAAACACAAGGTTTCTGTCTGCATGCCAGACTTCCCTTGACTTTACCAGTGGAAGATCAGGTCTCAAGTTTAAATTAAAATGCCTCAAACTAAAATTAAAATTTAGTTGGTGAAATTATCCTGGGGGAAAAGAGGGCTCTTGGAGACAAGGGAAAGCCACTCAGGGAGTTGGGACAACTCTGCCAAAGGATTTACAAATCAAAATTAGTATTTTTCTAAAACTTGAAACACAGCCAAAAATCCAGCCCTGAATTTAAGAAAATCACCACTGTATCCACCAAATTGCTGAAAGAGTACAGTTTGCAGGCACGGCTAGAGAACCTACCTCAGTAACATCTCCATTGACGGACTTACCACAAAAGCACACCTGGTGTAGTTTGAAACTGCAGACATCTGTCAGGCTCTCATAAGTCCCTAAAGAAAGTTAAAACATGGTGAGCCAGTGTGGGACAGCTATGCTTTCTGGTCCTTATACCATCTCTTTGCTGCACAGAAAATTTATGGCCTGCAGGTTCCTGAACTAACACCTTCCCTGTTAATCGCATTCACCGGTGATATGATCCAGTTGTAAAAATAACGTTGGACTGACACTGGCTTGGTTTTGTATTTCTTATCCAAGTAATGCACGCAATGCAAAAATCACACTTCCTTATATGTTTCACAGGGCCACAAGTGTATATATGCACATACATCCATGCGTGTGTGCACACAACTGTACACAGTGACCACCTGTCATAATCAGTTTCTTAAATTTAAAACCATTATTGACCCAGAAACAGGAAGGAGCCTTGGGAACAAGGCGAAAAAATTGCTCAGATAATGACTTTACTCTAAATAACCTGACAATCTCTCCTTCTTTGGCATTATTTAATCATTTAGAAAGACAGAACATGACAAAGCAACTTGCATGACCAGTGTCACTGGTTTAGAGTTTCTTCAAGCAGCTGAATTTATACTGCTGTAGGGTAGAATAACTTTATTTTTTATGCCTATCTTATAACTATGGAAAATCCTTTATAAGCATACTTCCTCCTAAATACACAGTATCTATCCAATCTATCCTGAAGCATGAACACTGACCCATATTCTTCCTTTCAAAAATGGCAAGGGTCCAAATTTTCCATTCCTACGGTTTTGGGGTTTGGTTTGGTCTTGTGTTTAGGAGCTAATTTCTCCTAACATAGTACCAAACTGCTACAGATTCTCAAAGATGAGGTGTGCATGGACAAGACCCTGCTGAATTTCTTACACATACAGGTGAGAGAAGATATTATCAGTGCCACTTGCCACGTGGCAACATTATAATCCAACACCAAGCTTCAAAATGGTATATGTGTAGATCTATTACAGAGCTCTGATAGAGTTAAAAGGCCCATTCAATGGCAAGAGGAATGCGGGAAATGAGAACGAAGAAAGAAAATGAGAAAAAAGTTTGTTTATCCAGCATGTGAGCAAGTCACAGCAGGACTGCACAAACACACCAGATGACACGGTCAGCAGGGAAGGAAATACCCAGTGTATAGTCCTAGGTGAGCCAAGATTATCCATTAATCTAAGACTGCAGAAAATGGAAAATATGATTACAACCTCTAGTTGAAAGGAGGGGGAAAGGAAGGGGGAAAATCCTGGGCTCTGGTAATTTCACTCTGCTCAGTGAATCCTCAATTTTTTTACTTAAATCGCTGAAATAAAGCAGAAAGTTTGCTGCTGGTGTCTCTTTGGCTGCCCTTAATCAAAGACTGGCTGTGTATGCAACTCAGTTAAATTAATTTCTCTGTGTTGGGTGTTCTGCATGAGCTCTTCGCTTCTGGCACTGGAGCCAAGCTCTGGTCTCAGTGACAGTTATGATTGCTCAAGTAAACCCACAGGAATTTTATCAGGGACAGTGGCAAATTTTCTAGTTTTACTAGGCAAACTGAGAGCAGAATGTGGCCCTGCATAGGCTTAGTCTATAATAGTTAGAGATTGCTTAGGTGCCTTACTGCTTTCTGGTACCAATAGCCTCCATCCCTCTGTCTGGCTTTGACCCTGTGTTGTCAGAACACAAGGCTCCTGTAGAGCTTCCGGTAGTGGAAAACTTTTTACCCATGTTGGTGAGGAAAAACTCAGGCCCTTATCCTCCAAGGGGGCGGAACATTGACTTAATGCTGCAGTTCTTCCGCTTCAGATCCCCCAAACAGTGTCCAAATGCGTTTCATTTCCTTCCCACCCACCTCTCTGCAATCACTGTTGCTATTTCCTCTGAAATTCATTACTTCTCCATCCAAGATCCATAGCTTTCCACTGTCTCACTCTTTGGTTTCTAAAGTTTCCTAAAGCTTTCTATTTTGTATTTCTATTCTTTTTATTCTCTAAGAGGTCCCACAAAACTTACCCTTCTTTTATCTTTTGGGTTATTTCCACCCTCCTCAAGGGCCAAATTTGCACAAAGTTCTCTCAGGCCCCAACTCAGTCTGAGGCTTTTCCCTGTTCCACAGCTCCCAGCATAACCTCTAACATAGATAGACAGTGCTGATGTTCATACCCACAGAGTTTAGAACTTTTGAGGCTTAATGAACTTCAGAATTGCAGATATCTCCCCGTTCCCCAGCATTGTTCAATGAATCTTCTTCTACTTATTTATTCAGGCTGATTGACTGTCGTATTAAAGGTATCTTGAGTTAAAAGCTCCATTAACTATAGGAAGCTTAAATTTAGGGTAATTTTTTCAAAATAACAGAAGTCTCCTGGAACAAATTCCTCATACCATCACAAGAAGTTCCAAAGAACACAAAATCCAGCAAGAAATTCAAAGGCAAAAAAAAAGGCAAATGGATGATCATTTGTTAAAACTGACTGCTTCTAAGAAGAACGTTTTTACAAGTCATGAAAAGCAATTAAAAGGTTCTTACCAGACTTTATTGAAATATTGCTGGGAAAAATCCATTAGAAATACATTTATAATCAGTCCAGTATCAAATTTCTACTGTAAATATGGCAATTAAGAAGGTCAAGTTACCCAAGGTTGCATAATAGTGAGATGAGCAGTTAAAAAGGAATTTATGTTGAGAATGTTTTGTATACAATTTGCCTCTTATTTTCTATCAAAATACAACACACTTTTTCTTGTATGTTACATCATGTTATATCCACAATAACAGACTACTGATACAACAACCTGTTGGTGGTTTCCATGTCTCCATGCAAATGCTTTGCAATTGTGCTTGAATATGACGCGCTGATTAGCTGAGAATCAAATCCATGCCAATAAGAGAAGTGCTGTAAATTGCTGCATGAGTGTAAATTACACCCACACCACTGATGTAGCAGGGAAAAATATGTAACCTCAGATTATGAACCATCCTGCTGTGCCATAAATGGAGTGGAAAGGCATTTAGTCCAGAGAGGATCATAAAAGATCTAAAGCCACAAAGTGCCCAAGGAATGTATACGGGTAGAAGCATGATTAAGGAAGTGTCAAAAGCCGAGATGGTTATCTAACCTCTTGTGCTGTGGAGTTTCATAAGAGAGGGTAGCCAGGAGCAATCCCAGCTTCACTCACACATGACTGTGCTCCACAGCCACAGTTGTGCTGGTTTACCTATTTGAAGAACTGTGCAGTGAATGGGATCTATGAACTCGACTGGATTTAAACCACCGCCCGACACATCAGAAAGTAAGATAATCTGAACTGGGAGGAAGTAATCACAGTCCAATGCTTTTCACCACTGAGATAGCCTGCTGGTAACACACAGCATCCCTGGCACAGAAGTGCAACCCATATGTGTGCAACTATGAACTTGTGTAATGCATATGGCTCTGGAAACAGCACCTGCCTATACACAGACAAGTGAGGAGAGCTGGCATCTCACACTGTGGAGGGCTACACTGTGGAACAGCCCCAGCAGAGCAGCAGAGCTGTCACTCAAGGCAGCAAGTGACGACCAGGGAATGAACAGACATGCTCTGCCCCCTTCATTAGCAACAGGTGGGAGAGGATCAGCAGCTGGGTGAAAAAAGATAATGCTGCACATACGAAAAAAAAGAAAAGCGTAGAAAAAGATAGCACTAGGAAAAGAGAAATGGACACAAAAGAATACAGGAAAGGCAAGGGAAGAAAAAACTTGTAGTCTTAAAGAAGATACCAGTAACCAATACCAAAGGACAGTCTCCAAGGAGAAGACAAGGCCACTGGAGAGGCCACAGAATGAAGGGCACTGAAACTCCCACCCACTGCATTCCACACACAGTCACCTCGTGAATTTGTGCACAGAGACTGACAGTTAATGTCATTAAGTCAGGACTGAGAGAAGCATAGAAATGGCTCCTTTGGATGTTTTGTTTACCTGTTCCCCATCACAGTGTTTTCAAACCACTCCATGGTCATTAAAGATTTCTTCTCACAATGCCCCTCTGGAGGCAACATAATAGTGTTATTTCCATCCTGCAGAAAGGGAGGCACAGAGGGTCAATGTTACCCACATATCATAGGATGCCTGAAGCAGAGCAAGGAAGTGAGCTCAGGTTTCCTATGCCTTCCCTTCATATCCTGCTTTGTCCTTTTCCACTTCTCTCTGATTCGTATTGAAATTACTCTCAGCATCTTCTTGTTCCTTATATGTGAAGGCAAAAGCGTGTTGATACCTTTAAAAAAGCAGAAGTATTTGTTAATTTTTTCCCGTTTAATACCCAAAAAGAAGGATGATATACACAAAGATGATAAGATACTGCTCAGGTAAGTGGTTAACCAAGCATGGATTTAAGAAGTAAATGAGGTAAATGCAAACACCAAAGTTAAACATCAGCTAGGAAAAACTTTTAAAAGTCTGCGATCCTAAACAAACTGAGCCTTTTAAAAGTGGATTGGATTTTGCAGCACGAGGAAAGTTCCACATTAGAAAAACTAATATCGTCCTGTTATTAAACAAGCAGGACAGCAGGCCTAGATAAAATAGGTAAATAAAGTCTGTACAAGAGATCTGCTTTCATTTTTCATTAGCGTTATGAATATGATGGATTAAAAAAATAAAACTCTAGCCAAAAAATAACATCTATAGACTTTTGCAAAGCATTTGAATCATTACCACAAATACGCTAATCAGCATTGTGCATGATCGGTGGGTTACACGGTAAGTAGCTATGCACAAGATAACAGATATTTCAGAAAGAAGGTATTGTTGAGAACCTTGCATTGACTGGTTTAACAGGAATTTGAACTAACACACATAACATTCAAATTTTCCAACAGAAATACCAGTGCAGAAACAGTCTCTGAGGATTAAAAATGCTTTATGTATATTTCATTCAGATATTTTCTTAACAACCTTCGTTCTCATAGTCCACACACTTCTAGTTTGGTTGCAATGGGATTGCTGGGATTTCCCCCCAGCGTTAAGATTTTCAAGGAATGCCATTCAGCTCTTCTGCCTGATCCATGCCATCGTGTTATGTGTGTGATCTGTGACCTTTCTTACAACCTCCTATAGATCTATCCTTATGGTCATAAGGGAAAATATTACATGGCTGACTCTTCACATTCTTGTGAGGCATTCACTTCCAGCAGTCATATTCTTTTCCATTCCCCTCTTCACTCACACGAATGTCCCTTCCCATGTAAAGACCACATGCAGCTTCAGAAAAATAATGAAATTCAGGAAATTAATGATTCTCATAATTCTGTAATAGAAATGTTTCCATTTCCAAAAGTGCTTCTATTTTGCTGAGAACTACAAAAATCACAACTCTGTTGCTTCCTCAGAAATAGATTCTGCTGGCAACCAGCAAGTCTGCCGTCCCCACTAGCTTTAAACATCGTCCATATTATTCTGTATTGATATATGTAACCTCTTAGCTTCCCATGCTTGTGCCCATATGTTTAGATACTAAGGATTCCTTCAAACTCGTTATACAGGCGAAGAGTGCATGAGATGACAGTAATATCTTTATTAGCAGTGTCACTGACGCATTTTCTGCAAGAAAACCTTCCACTGAACCAGAAATTTCCCATATGCTCCTTCATATTGATTTGCATCTGTTGTCACTTCTGTGCCAAAAACCATACCTGAATGGAGTATGAAGAAAAATTATATGGATTATGGTGCTACCAGAACCTTTGCTTGCATGTCAGAGTGACTCCCAGCTGCTGAGTGGGAACAGTTTTCAATGCCTATCACAAACCCAAGACAACCTCTTGCACGATGAAATGATGAAGTCTGACCAACACTGTTTCAGCTTCAGTGAGCACCTTGGGTAAGGAAACACTAGGCTGATCAGACAAGTGTCTCCAGAGAGAACAAGACTATCCAGGCACTGCCATTAACCAGAGGATACTCCAACCAAGTAATGAATTGACCTAGAACCAAAACACTTGGTGCCCTGAGGCTCAGTAGAATAGCAGTTGCTGATGACCTACCCCCTGTAGAAAGAGCTCTCAGAGCAGGAGACATCAGAATAAGCTGCTGAAAGCCACAGCCTGCAAGAAGCAGCAGCAGGCTGCTTAAGTGCTAGGTTTCTGTTTTAGCCCCAAGACGTAAACTTTGAGTTGTCCAGAAATCAGTAGGAACTCAAGAATCTGAAAGAGTTCTCTATCCTACGTCTAAATTCCTGTTGCTGAGCATGGGGTGAACACACAAGACAGCCAACAAACATATCATATCCCACCTTCCTTGTAAAATTGGCATGCATTGTCTTGGCCTCGGTCAGCAAGACTGCTTGGTCAGCTGCCTGATCCTACTACACTTGCCCTTGCTTTCCTGCCTTTGGGTCCTGGGAGGAGTGTTAGCCTGTTTACCACTTCTGGATGTGTTGGCCTAAATCGACACCACCGCCTACTGTCATAACGGAGAATATGAAATATTAAACATAGTGGGAATTTCTTTTCAACAAAAAAGTATTGATTCAATGGTCTCAAATCACAGCTTTTGGTTTTGTCACATTGACTGTCTATAACTCAGCAAACCTCTGGTGATGCTAGTGTTTGCTTCTGGTACTTCATGCTGTCTTAATTTATGTCAGTGGAGACAACACCATCCTTCACTGGCTCCACTCTGCCCTTCTGTCATAGCGAATTTCTACCAGAATGCCATCATACGGTCCCTTTTGGTACATTTTTTTTATTACACGACCTACTTATGCCAGCCTGGAGACCGGGTATAATGTGGAGTGTTAGCTGCATGTCTCTCTCAACACACACTTAAGTGATGAACAATCTGGGGCTCAGTGCATGGAGCCTTCCACTCAGATGCATCATCTAGTAAAGCCATCACAGAAAAAAGCAGAATTATATTCTCAAACATATACATAGCTTCTCTTCGCCAAGGCAAACAAACACACCTACTTTGCTCGGGGAGCCAGTTTTTCCTATACCATCAACATAAGACACTTTGCTTCACTTGGTTTATATTTCTGGCACAAGAAGCAGGCCTGAACATATTCCTCAATGTAACTGTTATTTGAGGCCAATAAAAAGCATTTCTGGCCCACTCTATGGGATTTTCCAATCCCTAAATGACTTTCATGTGTCTTTTCCTATACGTTTTCCTGTAACACCTTAGGAATCACAATCCTGCTGCCTTTCAGTGAAATTCCATCGACAATTAAGATTTCTTCAGTTTCTAAAAAGGTCCTGTAGCATGCTATATAGCCCACAGCCTGCTAAATTTTTTGATTGCATTGAAAATTTGGAAGTCCCATGCTCTGCAGGTGCAACATCAGTTCTTATTTAACCTGAAGCTGAACAAGCGGCAGCAGATATTTGCTTGCATATGTGTGGTGTTTAGCACAAATCTTCTGTAACCAAAAATCTCCCCAATTTGTCATCCACTGTGGAAGTTATACTGGTGTAGCTGAAAAACATAATTCCATGAAGAAAAGAGGTGATAACAATTGCGTGACTGAACATCATCATTTATGTGAGCATTTTGGTCATTATTTTTTCCAGTGACTCATAAACGCCTAGTCTCCAATTTGAACCAGTCTTTAAAAGGTACAACCTCCACACCAGCATTGCCCGGAAGGCATTCACAGCTCATTTAAGTACATGTTTACTGCAGATATTGCCCTTATCTTAAATAGGTGTATGTTATCATCAAGTAGACCTCAGTGTTCTCTCTTTTATAAAGAAAAGGAACCTACCACATCTCTCAGGTATCTTAGTATATCAGTGCCCAGCACAGTCTAGAGGGTGGATGAGAAAATCATATTCCCTGCCACTGCAGTGTTGGCACTCTCTCCGTGAAACAAAAGCCTGGACACCATTTCAACAACAAATATGTTCCTCTTGCTCTTTTTTTTAATAGATATAGTTTTCCAAGTTGCTATTTACCCCTAGATCTCACTTCCTAAACAAGGCTGCCATGGGAAACTAGCCTTCCTCTTAACCAAAAGTCCTGATATTCCACAAGTATAACCTCAACTAATGCACCCGTACCAAATAGAAAATTCAAAATGTTCATTTACTCTCAGATGAAAATCCTTTTTTGTGCTTCAATACTCCTATGAAAATCTCCATTTGTACTGTAAGCATTTCATCAACCACTTGCCATACAACACTTACTCTGACATCCATTGCTTTTGCTGGGATTAAGGTTACCTTCATCTCAGGTGTCCTTTTATAACCCTGAGATTTTCTATTACACTCACAGTTAACTTGTGTTTTACCAAGGATACACATCACATTTATGGGCTGAAAACCAGGCATTATGGCTGGATGCAAGAGCCAGAGCAACCATCACTCAATTTAAATGTAGCTTTAACTTCCCAAATGTAGCTCTTAACCTTAGATCAGTTACACTGATTTTTCAATTTTGTTTTCATAATCTCCATTTAAAATACATCATTCACATGGTGGGAAGAGGGGTACTGTGGAATGCAGTACTTCCCAAAGCTCTACAGAGTAATAATGAAAAAGATAAGAAAGGCTGTCAGCAATAATGCCATCTTCTGATTATTTTCCCTTACCAGGGCACCTGCTGCGTAAAGCTCCAGTAAAGTGCTATTTAAGCTGCCTTCAGCTACCCTCCATGTTTCTGGAGAGTTTCTACTTCTGATGGGTTTTAAGAGCTCCATGCTTTCATTCAGGTATTTGGTTAGTTCATTTTACACCTGGAGTAAATGTGGGGAAGCACATGGCACCCTGCAGTGCAACTGAACCCTGTATCTGAGGACTGACAAATCACCAGCTTCAGCTCCTGCACAACGTCGTACTGAGCTCCAAAAGCCTTGCACCAGAAATGGCAGAGTGCTACTTCAACAGATGGGCTTAGGTTTAGATAACCCCCATCAACTTCCATCATACCGGGCTAAAAGCACTGAGTGTACCCATAGTAACGGGAAGTTAAACTGCATAAAGTCTCAGAACTGGGTCAACAAAAAAGAAAACTTGTCCACAATAGTGTGCTTTTAAAAATCTCACCTGAAAAGGTTAGAGGTGTTACCTCCCCACCTTGTCTTTGTCCTACTGCCATGTTGACTGTACTGATTCAGGATCCCTAGGGTTAATGTTGTGGTCTGGGGGGCCAATGAGATAGTGTTTTACTTAAAACTTTATTTTATTTTTAAAGGTTTATTTTAAATGCACCTTGTAAATGAATTCTAATTTGACCTCTAATTTGAACTAATGATGAGTACTAGTATTTACATGAACCAGATATGGGACAGTTCATAAATCTGGGGTCAATTTTTTTTTTAATTATTTGCTCACTGGGGCATATATATAAACTACAAAACACTGCAGACTATTAACTCACATCTTTCTCCCTTATGGTTCCAAAGCCAAACTGTTCCTCCCTCTCCAATTCATTTTTTTTAATCTTCTCTGAATCCATTCAAAACTTTATCCAATAAGTGTCAGTAAGTGATAGTCATATTGAATAAATGCAGAATTAGTAAACCCTCTAATTCCAAAGTGTTTAGCTTTGGAGCACAAGAAGTTAAACACTTTCTTGCAACACACTGTAAACATGTCAATGTGTTTAACATTTTAATGTGTTCTGTTCCCTTGTGCATGTGTTTAGAAAAGAAACAGGTTACGATATTTAACTAGTGAATGGATATATGTGCTCATTCCTACCAACACTTTTTAAACACTTGTGGACACTTAAAATTATGATGTGTTTAAGATTTGAACACGTTCACTTTTCTACACTCCTAATCCAATGAATGTTTGATGCGTTTATTTAGAACAGCAAGTTTTTATCAGGATAGCAAAGCATACAATTTGTAAATAGCAACACTTGATTTTTTCTAACGTTTTTTTCACTCTACTCAACACTAGAATCTAAGTAGGTGAGGTTTTGACACAGGGTAAAGAATTTCCCTACCAGAATGAAATGACTGTGCTAAGCTGACGTTGATCTCATTTTTGAGGTGTAGAAGTAGCTACAACATTTAAAACATGTTTTCTTTCTCAAAGATGAGATTCTGCACTACGTGGGAAACACCGGAAGTTTGCAAATGGAATGAAAAAAAGCCAAAGGAGAACATCTGCAAACATTTTTAAGGAGGGTTTTTTATTATGTGCTCTATAGTAGGATAAAAGCATAAATTATCTGGACATAAACTGGCTATACTACTCACCTACATGCGTATGGGGTTACTCAGTGAAAAAATGGCAAAGTTTCATGCATCTTCAATTGCTCCTTTACCTGAACTCTGCTCACTGGTCTAGCTGTGTTTGGGCTATTTCTAACCATCCAAATCACCAAGCAGCTGCTAACAGCTGTCATTAAAAAAAAGAAAAACAAAAAAAAACAAACAAAAAACCAAAACCAAACAACAAACCGAATGCCAGCAATAAAATTTTATCTATCCTTCTCCCAAATTAGCTTAACCTGAGGCCAAGCACAGGCAATGTTCAGTGCTTACAACCATGACATACGATTTCAGGACTTGTGAATGATAAAAATGGGTTCTTTTTTAGTGTGACAATTCAGATTTCCCTGTAAAATCCAGTTGCAGTGGTTGTCAAGCATTTCCATACCATGATTCTGTTACAGTAAAAGAACAGCTTTATGCCCCCACTCTTGCCTATTTCCCGCATCTTCCATATTTGAACCTGTCCCCAGGAAAGGCTACCTCATTGTAAACCAGAAAACCAGCATTTTAAGTCCTTCTAGTATTAGGAATAGACACATCATGTTCCAACATGTGGAAAAGCAAAATTAAGTATGTTCTTAAGGGTATTTAAAGTGTCTGTCTTAAAATCATTTCTTGTTTGAGAACTAATAAACGTGGATAATTCAGAAAGCTGGAGGCTATTTTTAATTTATTTGAGACCTAGCCATCCGAACTTCATTCATAAGTCTTTGCATTCCAACCGTGCCAGGAAGCTCAGAAACCCCTATATCACTGTGCTGAGGGTTACACAAGGCCCTGGAGAGAACTTGCATCCACCAAGGGGTGTGCAGAGACAGAGCACACCAACTCTCCCAGTCCCCACCGCAGGCCAAGGGAAGAACAGCTCATCTCTCTCCTGACTTTTTGTGTTATGTCATCACCACAGACCAATCCTGCAGAAAGGGAATGGTCAGGCAACTTACAGATGCAAAAGAAAACCAAGTACTCACATAGCTCTTCTATCAACCTGTAAGGTGCATGTCCCCACTTCTGAGACCCCGGTAGAAGTTTCACCTGCCCTTCCTGAGCGACTGCCCAGCCTCGGCACAGACAGACCTCCTGGAGTTCTTCACTTGGTGTCCTGACCTGCAGAGAGGGAACCATGTACTGCTGCGGGATATTGCCATCCTTGCCCCTGAGCATGACGGCAACTCAGAGCTTTCATTTTTCTCAGCAATCACGAGTTATCTGGAGTGCTTCTTAAAATTTGGGGGGTTTATGTCAAGGAAACGAGGGTGGTGGGGTTCACTTACACCATAGCTGCAGAATCTTACTGCAGTCAGCATTCAAAGGCACTTTCTAAAAATTTTCAGCTTTCATTCAAGTAACAGCAGTGTAAAAGCTCAGTGCTGGAGCCGTTTAAAGTTTGAATGCCAGCTGCATTTTTATTGGCTGTGTGTTACTTCAAAGGGCTTTTCCTCTGCTAATGTCCAGACAGGTAGGCTGCCCTAAAATCTCTCTGCCATGCTGACTTATGGATTTTGAACTGATCTTAGCCACAGGCTTATGCCTGAAAATGAACATTAAACATCGGGGCTGAAATGAATTTCAGCATCTTGCACTCCAGCTACACTGCTGACACTTAATCAGAAAGGAGATGGTTCATCTGCAAGCATACAGTAAAGATATTCTTTGTAGTCATGTAGCCTTCACTGCTTATACTTTAATCCCAAGACTTTAAGACAAAAACTTCAGAAAAGCAGATATGCTGTTGTTGTGCCAAGTTTTTATTTGTAAGAATAGGGAACAATGAGGAAATTCAGTTGGATGCTTAATGTATTTTTCAGTTTCAACAACCCGGTCTTTACAACACTGTTTTACAAGAGTATCTAAAGCCCTCATCCCAGATCAGGACCCTTTTTGACTAGCTGCTGCTTTGACATAACAAGGGGCCTTACTACAGAGAGCTTGTAGTCTGAGGGGCAGAATTACACACCAGTGTACTGTTTCAGGTACCATCTGCCCTTACGGGTACATCTACAGTACTGTAAAGAAACTTGGTGCTAACACTGTATAACAACATTTGCCTTGCTGTGTGAAAATGGAGGGATTATGTAATTAGGACATATTGGGCAATTTTCCATCTGGTTCCGTAACCATCCTGAGTGCTGCTCATTGGGGCACCACTAAACCTTGTTCTGCTGCATGGTATGAACAAGCTGAAAGGCTCCAAAATGCTGCAGACGCCCTGATGCAATTGAATTTATGAAGTCTGATCTTGAAGTACTATTGACCACAAAGACCTTCTCTGAGTTTAGTTTTATAATAAAATGTTGGTAGCACAGGTAAAGACACTCTAAAGATAAAAGTCTCACATTTCTAAACGACAGCTTAAAAATGCAGTGAGCTCATCTCGTAAGGTAATCAACACAGGCTTATTTCACAACTAGTACCAACAGACTATTAGATTTTGATCCTAACTGAAATACTGGAATACAGTGGAGTTTTCTGAAATAGCTGAGGTGTTCTACTGAATATCAGACATCAGCACCACAATGGGGCAAATTTCAACATTGTTATGCTTCTCTATGCTTGCTTTTGATATACAAAGACAACCCTGAAAATGAATCCTAGATGAATTTCAAGACTTACCTGCTGTGCTTGACTTTCAGGAGTATAGAAGGTATCTCAGGGATTCCTCCTCAACTGTTCAAGATGTTCAAGAGTTATGTGTTCAAGATGATGGACAGATTTCCTGTCTTCAGCAATACTCTTAGACCCCAAGATTTTTCCCAACCACATGAAACGTCTTGTTGTGGAATGTCTGTTCAGGCAGAGGGAAGATCAGAATTCCCTGGTCCTGGGCATGGAGGGATTTTTTTCGTCAGGGCACGTGCCAAAGCAATAACACTAAAGCTAATTTTGAAGCAGGAGAGGGAAGAGGAAAAATGGGGCCCTAGCACCTTTGAGGCAAATCTCTTTTTACTGTCTGCTTGTCATCACATGAGTTTTATGCTAGAAACAGCAACAAACACCCTGTCAAAATACTTCAGGCATCTGTTACTTAAACAGATCTCTCTGACAGGTGAAATAACAGACAAAATCAGAGAAGTGGGAAAACAGCGATGCATATTTACTCATGACATAAAAATTTTAAATATGTTAAACAGGTCAATAAGAACACGATTTCAAGATAATTTCACACAGAAAACAAATCCACTGACTTGTAGGTAAAGTCATGTTGAGAATCAATAAGCCAGCAAATGTGAGTTTAAGGGCAGCTTACAGTACCTGCCTGGGCTTTGGAGCAGGAAAGCCTTTGAAGTCGCAGACGGCCAATAAAAATGCAGCTGGCCTGCAAGGCTTATACATCTCCAGCATAGTTTTTATATTAGTAATGTTTAAGCTAAAGTTGACCCAGCCTAAGAATATTCAGTTAGCTCTAACACATACAGTAATCTGATGGGAAGACCCTTCTATACTTATGACCTAGAATGCTTATCCTGCAACTGATGCTTTCAAGAGAAGTGCATTTGGCCATTGTTCCTACCTCCATGCTTATGAGTTGCTTTCAAACTGTCCAATTCTGGTTCTTCTTTGTATACATGTATAAGTCAACCATGACTCCCATTGAACTTGCAAAATTTACTTTATAACTCTTTGATTAAAATAACATAGAAAATTTTCTCTTTTTTTTACCCCTGCTAAATGCACTTCTACATATATAAACCCACTCATATATATACATACACACACACACTTTAATCATACAACATATGATATATTTGCAGTATATTTCTAGTTCGGACCAGTTTTTACCACATAATTTATCAAGTATGGAGTCCTTTAAAAGTGACTAACTACAATCCCTATTTTAATAGATTTCTTCAGGCATATACACTTTGAAAGGAAAGAGAGATACTTCTCTTAAGCATCCCATTGGTAGAGTGGCCTCCCTATGAAAACAGAACTGGTCCAGTAAAATAACAGTGTCTGCTATTTTGACTTTCATCTTAACATGTACAGATTTCAGGGGTTTCCAACTGATCTGACAGAACACTTCCTGTTCAGGAAATAAATGTGTCAAATGATTTCTTGATTTAAAATGATGGATCACAGTAGCTCTCTGTACTGCAGGGGTGCTATTCTCATAAAACATATGCAATCTTTATTACTAAAATGAAAGAGAATTACTCCAATATCACTTAGGGCAATTTCCTCAGCAGTTACTATATATCTCCAATGTTACAAATCCCCAAAGGAATAGGGGGAGGGTTGGGAGCTGCAGGTAGCTTGAATTCTCTGCTTATTCATGGGCTGAGGGGGAGAACACTGTGTCATGTTTGGGATTTGTGTAGTTTAGTTTAAAAGAAGAAAGCTAAACCTTTTCTGAAAGTAAAAGGAATGTACAAATAGTTTAAGTCCTTACACGAGCTACGTGACATTTATTTAAAGAATCACTGTGATGCTTAAAAATTTCAACACAAATTTGTTGCAGTGGTAAATGAGGGTAATGATAGGTCTTTCAAACAATGTGATCTGAGTTGCCTAATCAAAAGGGGGCATGTGATTTTTAATAATATTTATGACAACCTTATAACTCAGCATAAAGATCTGGATGTTTTACATGTTCACAGAATCACAGAATCACAAATGTTATCAAGAGAAGGAGGACAGCCAGTTGGAAAAGGACTAAAAGACCAAAAAGCACTGAGTAACAATGTATGTAGCTAAGCGAGATTGTAAATCTTGGTCTACAAAGCAGCAGAACATTCAAAAGGAATAGTGAGGGCTTCCTCCCCACCATTTATTGCAAAAGCTGAACTGAGATATGCTTAGTATTATGATGTCCTCATTACTTAAAAAGATGGCAAAGAATAGAAAATGGCCATGAAAAAACACTCCAAAAATATGTTAATACATAACATTTGAAAAGAAGACGAAGATGAAAAATGGAAGATGAAAAATTTCTCAGAAGAGAAATACTAAGAATGTTATGTGCACCATAGAATCAAAGCCTAATGGAGCTCTAATGAGCTTGACTACGTGCACAGGTCAAGAGATAACTCAGTCACAGTCTGGAGGTACTTGCAGAAGCAGTAGATCCATGAAAGTAGAGGGCTCTTTTTTCATCAGACATAGGCATAATAAGATTTCAGACCTGATATGAGAGTTTAAGTGAAGTTGTATGATGACCTGTCTTACTCATTTCTGCAAATCAGGTGATCATAGTGACTACCTCTTCTTTTGTTGCCTGAAAATAGCTCTTTTCAACATTCCCCCCAAAAGCAAGAGTATTACTTCTATTGGGAACAAAACAAATGTGACTGAAAGGTCAGTTCCTAAAGTCCTCACTCACATCAAAACGGCAGAGATGTTCAGGGAAGAGTTACAGCAGGGGCAAAACTGAGTCAAGATCTGAGAGAGACAAAGTTCTTATCTTACAAAAACTTGATTTTCCCTAAGTAACCAGCTAATCCACAGGTCGAATTATACCTGTTACATACGCTCATCTGCAGTTTGCAGTTCCTTTCATGTATTGACAGGGCATGTACCAATGGAAAGGAACTCATTTTATTTTATTTTCCTTGCAACACCAATACCGAATGGAAGCTTTAACATCACTTCCCTCCAGTTTCTCTTCTGGGCCAGAAGAACTGAGCTGTTAATTTTCCCCATGACTGCTGAAGCTGCCTTCTTGCAGCCTGATCTCTATGGCTCACACATGTTTCTGAAATCAATCACAATTTAAAAGGTGAATCCACCAGTTGTACACTTGACACGCACAGATTTGGGGGAAGACAACCCAGGCCTCAGTTAATCTTTTGTTTCCATGTTTACTCAGCTATCATTACACAAACATGACTGGAAATCATGCCTTTTCTATTTTCTTGTGAAGTATGGCTTGCAGCCTGAAGGTAACAGAAATGCTAAAAAGACAGAGCTACTCTACCATCTATGTAGAAAGAGGGAGATATTTCATTTAGAGGGAAGTTTGTTCTTGCTTAAGTAAAAACTAGCAACCCCAACGAATTTAGCCTTGGACTCCTTCTCCTATAATTGCATTCTACTTTTGCTAGATGGGTTGTTGTTGAAAAGCTGAGCAATTTACCAACAGAAAAGGAGCAAAGGCAACAACTGTATATCCCTTTCTCTTGACGGAAAAGGCACTAGAAAAAACTTACAGAAGGAAAGCATAAATTTACTCTAAAATGTCTATAATAGGTTGGCCTTGAAACGTATCAGTTACAATTGAAAAGGAGAGGGACTTGTTATTGCTATTTTAGAAGAACATTAGTTCTGAAGAAATGGATCTGCATGAGGATATTATCTTAACACACAAGGCAAGTATAAATGACTATTCCAAAAATTATGGCATGGAAGCCTACCAGACTATTAAGTCATCTAGCATTTTATACCACTTAGTGAAAGACAAGACTAGACAAAGGAGACATCAAGTTAATTTTAAAAGAGAAAACATCAAAGAAAATAGAATGTTCTAGAAGTTAGAGTGGGAATGAATTGCATTTTACTTTCCTACTCATATTACTGCACTGCTTCAGCCCACTGAAATCAGAGGCCTATGGGACTACACATTGGAAAACATTTCTTCCTGTGGGGCTTCTAATTAAATGCAGGAGATGGCAGGACACTCAGAATTATTTGCCCATAGGATGGTGGCAAAACAGACTCAGAAGCCAGTCCATGACCTGTCTTCAGTTCTCTCTGCTCTTCAAGAAGTCACACTGTCAATGCCAGAAGTAATTGGCTCTTTAAAAACAGTCATACTTCATATCAGGGAGAATGTTGTGAGAAATGCTTTTTTGAGGAAGGTAAAGGAAAATGACGCAGTCTGCCAACAAGTCTATCTATTTTAGCAAGTGGACGCATTACACCACTGTGAATAGGAGGCTACTGTACAAATGACAGGGCACCAACTAACTGCAGCTCCTCTTTCTATGAAACATGAGATCTAGTTTAATTTCCTCTCTCATAATGAGCATTAAAAGCCTTAAACTTGCATTTGTACCTTAAGCAGAGTTGCACTTTTAATTTTAGCAAATCCAAATGATCCTCTCATTGATATCCCCAAGGCCATAAGAGTATGAATTATTGATATTGCTTGATTTTAATATTTTATGTCACTGTGAAAATGGATAGTAGAGCCAAATCACAGCCTGTAACTAAATAATGAAGGTCATCTAAAACAATGCCAAGCAACTAAAGTCTGCTTCCCCAGATCAAAAGAATGTCTGTAAATTTTCTGTTGAGTTACTCTTTCTTTTATTATTTATTAGTCATACACAGCTGAGCAAGGTTTGAAATAAAATACTGGAATCTGAAATGCATTCCAGGAAAAAGGCTTGCTGTCATCAGCACATGCTATTAGCTACAGCATTTTGTAATGAACTGTAATGTTCTGTGACAAGCGTTTACTTATGTCACAGATTTCAAACCAGCTTCTTGCAAAATACACCAAAACAACCTCCAAGTGGCACTGCTAATGGCAAGCTCACTAGGTAAAAATACAAAGTGTAGTTGAAGATGGTGACCAAATGGTCATTAACTAATGAAATGACTGGTTTCTCAGAGATCTTCACAATTAAGGATCATATTCAATAGCTTACAACGCCGTCTACAATATCTGAGAAAAAATAGCATCTGTAGCACAGCTGGAGCAGCTGTTTTGGAAAATCAATCATTGTCTGGCAACCGAACAACTGATTTTCCACCAATCAGTACACAAGGCATTCTGTTAGGTTTATAAAAACACATACATTTGTTTCAGTATTTGCAAATGCAATAAGTGGGTTAGCAACGTAAGAGCAAGAGATAGAAGATAGGTTTAAAGCAGCTACCAGGCTTAGCATGAAAAGAACTGCATTAATGAATCTTGTAGGTATATAACAGTATATAACAATATACAATATAACAGTAACGAACAGATGAACTGCTCAGTGTGATTAGCTCTGACAACAGAGCCAAGAGTAATCCAGAAACAAGGACTTTTTCTACCATCTTGTGCTACGCAACTCTCTAATTTTTATTTTTGATAAAATGGCCATTCATGGAAACTGTTACTCCTGACTGTGCCAAGAACTCATAAATCCCTGTAAATTCCTGCAGCTTAGGCTTTTTTTTCTAGAATTTTATTGGCCTAACTGAGCCCATCAGCAATACTGCAAATCTTATCATTCAGTTGAGATTGCACCACTTCTATAATAATTCCTTCAAGCTCATTTTTAAAGGCAAATAAAGATTGTAACTGTTCTAACTCCAACATAAAAGGAGAAATGAGTGTAGGGGAGCTATACCAGAAATCGGACAAGTTAGTTCTACAGCTATGGTATTTGAATACTCATAAAACATAAGCCTATTACCTAATGTCGAGCCTTAGCAAGGGGCAGAGATGCATTTGTGTGTAAATTAATAGCCAGATCTGCTGATGTTACTCAACAGACCTGTGATAGGCAGCAGCCAAAGCTGGCAATCCATGAGGAGTTGATATCTTTCCCTTTGGACACTGCTGCCTCCATTTCAACACAGCCATCTAGAAGGCAATAGTCTCTTCATACAGCCTTCCCATATCAGATTGTGAAGCCTCATTGTCCTGACTCTGTTTTTATCCTGGAGCACCTGTTATTACCCTGGTACCTTCAGCTTTTTCTTCCTGTACCATCAACCATCTCTCAATAGTACTGAGCTGGTCCAGAACTGTGGAAAATGGCATGGTCTTATACAAAAGCTGCTAACAGACAGATCCACCCAACACACCTGAAAAATGATATATTGCCTTGAACATGCCTGATTGAAAAAAAATGATAATGGTTTTAGATAAACATAGGGAGAACAACCAATGCTTAGCATTGCACAAAGAACAAGGATGTTGGTTATCAATGCAGTCAGACGATCACAGCCAAAATGATAAAACGTTAGAAATCCATCACAGAGGAAAATGTGCAAGATGTGAATGCAAAAAAAAAAAGAAGACAAAACAGTGGCCAATCTTAATTATCATAAACCTGCTTTTAATCGGAGTAATTAACAAAGCCCTTCCCAAAACAATCTTTCTCCATCTAGCATAGAGGCAGTTTCCTGTAAAAATGAGCTATTTTCTTATTTAGGCATTTTGATTTTGATACAGTTATTTCTAATTCTGGTAGGTCTAATGGTCACTGTGCCCTATAGTGGGTACAATTTAAGGGCAGGAGACTACGATGATGTACCAGGAAAAAAAAAAAAAAATAAGGTAAAGTTGGTATTATAAAGGGTAGCTTAATCTTTATATGATCCCCAGCTGTGAAACCATACCTTATAGTGCCACCACATACAATCCTATACAAACATCAAGAATGAAAGTTTCTGATTTAGCCAGACTGATCCAGGCACAATGTCAGCAATAAAGAGAAATTATTCTCTAGCTTTTCTTTGACATTCACAGGTGCTGTGAATGTGCTCTTCCAACACTGCTATATAGATAGTATTGAGTCCTCAGCACTGAATCCTCCTTTGTGCAATACTACTTAGAAAAATATCAGATGTTTAGAACAAAAAACCCCAGTTCCATTGACTGCTAGAGAATTCAAATGATTTCATGTTACTTTAACCCTAGAGAACTTCTTCCCCCTAATACCTTCAGAAATGTTGACATAGTACCTTTTTGTCCATTTCTTCTTTTCTAAATGTGATCTGCTTCTAGTTCCTGTTTTCTTCTACATATTTGCCTTTCCCTACAGTTTATTACTTTGAAAAATGTGCCAATGGGACTCAGGATCTTTGAAGCTGACAGCACATCTTTGTAGGAAACAAGAAATGTTAGGCTTAGAATGCCAAACAGGATTCAAACTTTCCACTAACTAAAGACTTCCAGTTAACACCAGGTTTGCAGCCCAAAAGATAAAATTAAATTGCAATATATTTGTGAATACTTGTAAACTCTGGAAATCTTTGATACTACTTCCTACTGTAACAGACAAGAAAACGCAGAGGCACATTTTAATTACCTGTCAGGAACTAAATAAATGATTTGTTTTATTGAATAGTCCTTGTGTGTAATATAACTATGGGAACAAGTCTGAAATCCAATTGACTTTCTATTTACGGGCTCCTAAAGAGCTATTAAAACATAAAAGTGAACTACTTAAAACCTGTTTGAAGTTTTATTCTTCTTTAATGTATTTTTCACCTGTTTGATGACTGTTTATACCTTGTTGCATGGTGAACTCTGACATTTTTTGCCGTTTCATCGTATTTAAGATTTTGCTGTATTTAAACCAAAACATAACAACATTGCCACAAAAAAAAAAGCTGTTTTAAGAAACTGACCATGGCAAATATGTGTTTTAAGCTAACAATGACAAAGATCTTCACCATTCATTTTCAAGCTCTTATTTCAGCTTCATTTTTGATGCAGAGAACAGGGCATTTGTTGAACTGAAGAGGTGATCGTGTGGAAAAAGGAGTCAGATTAGAAAAGTAATGAGAAAGGAACTGCTCTTTCTACTGTTGCAGATATGGCAAATGGAAGACTAGAAAGACAAGTGGCTTGCATGATAATTCTTCAGGAAGCACAGGGCAAAGGTAGGAATGGAACTGTCTACTGTATCCTAGTAAGCTGTTATTTATGTTCCTGTTAGTGAAGTGATGAACACAACCTGATCATCTAAACCAGAGCATTATTGTTGCTGAACAAACATAATGAAATGCCATGTTGTGATATCCAAGAATGTGGATTGTATCCTTACAGAAGATCAAACATAAAATATTTGTCTCCATAGAGAAGCTATCTCGCCTTGGCCACACTTCCAAATCTATCCACAGCACAATTCTGGTTTACTATAAAAGATGGAGATCTCTAGAGGATCAGACTATATTTTTTTTAAATTGTCAAATGCTTCACTTAGACACTTTGACCAATTCTTCCTGTTCCGCAATAGCTGACAACACAAACTCATGTGCCAGCAAGATCAAGATTACCTACTGTGTTGTAGCTATTATTCAGCTCCTATTTCCATTCATTACTATTGACAAGTCCCAATACCAAGGATAAGATCATGGGTGAATGCGTGGTGGCAGAAGTATATCTTGAGGGTAGAGGAAAGCATTTTTAACTATTTAATTTTGGTTAGTTACATGTCTTAGAAATAGGGCATTGCACATGGATACTAGCTGAGTGTGATAACAAACAATGCCTCTATCATTACCTTGTTACTCTATCCTGGCAGGTGATAACTTTCATTTACCTACACCATCCTTTCCTCTAGTATGGACTAGAGCCATGTGACATACCTACACAGGAAGTATTCGGACCTTCAGAAACTCCAGCTGATGTCAAGTACTAAAATACATGGCCCTGAATATGTTGCTCCTCTGAGCAGGGAGACTGAACGAGATGATCTCCAATGCTGCCTTCCAGCCTCAATGATACTTTGGTAACACCTCCTCACTAACAACAGTTACTATAAGCCTGTCAGACCTGCCACGGCTCCCTATGCTGGCTTACTGCAGAACTTGAATCGTGTTCAGAATTCCCAGATCATCTCCTCACAGGGCTTCCTAAAAACCTCAGGTGTGTATCACTAGGGAGAGTTCATACCATGGAGCTCTCCGTAAAGCAGAGTTTGCCTTCTTCAGGGTACAGAAATCTTCTTAGGAACAGGATGAACCCATGGAATGAACCCTAAGAGGAAGGATAAAACTATTTCCTGAGACTTAGTTCTGCTATTTTCTGGCTTCTGTCAAAGACATTTCTTCTGCCTGGTGTTCTCCAAAAGAAATAAAAAGTAAGATGTACATTTGCAAAACCAAGACTGGATAATCTGACAAATGAGTGTACTAACACATAACATCCTATACACTTTTCATTCCTTCTGACAGAAGACGAGTACATACGTGACAGATTTCCATCATCAGACTGAATAGTTGAAGTACACTCAAACCCAAACATCTGGAGTAAACCCTTCAGCACATCAAGGTGTGCACTCTAAGAAACTGTGTAGACCAGAATTTGCAACCTGGCTAGTGCTTACAGAAAACAATGAGTAAAAAACAGGAATGATTGTCTGATCATTGTACAACATCTTCTCTCTGTTAGCCTGAGGAGTAGGGAACGATAAGGTTGATTGTACACCACGTGGTCCTGAGGTTTTCCATGACCTAGAGTAAAATGCATACAAAATAGAACAACATAAAAGAGTCTGCTTGGAAAAAATCAAACCATTAAATCATTTCATATACACCTATCTGCCTGCGTGGGTTCACTTCCAATTCTTTATTTCATTGCATGGATAGGAACAGGTGGATCAAAGACATGTTTCTGACTGTGTACCCTTAGCTTTAACACTACTAACCCAAGATCTTACAGTCTAGAGTGAGGTATACAGGGACATTTCCATTATTTTTTTCTGTCATTGAGTCCCAAAGCTCCTGATAGCTACATGTTGTTGGAATATCCTGTTCTCTTATTGATAGAACCTATGGATATCATAAACCTGACACTCTAGAAGACTTCCACCATTCATGCTCTGCATTCAATTTGCCTTCTGAGTTTTGCCTTGGTTGCTGAGAAAAATGGAAGCAGTGGCAGCTGTAGATATGAGATTTTGTTGGACAGTAGTGTGTCTCAGGGGCTTTTGATGTTTCAACTTATTGCTCCTTTGATGTGCTATAGCCCAAATACAACATTCAAGGCACTAATTGTACACAGAGACAGTTATTTCTCCGGTAAGTAGAGGGAATTTCAATGATTTCTTGGATGTTAATTCAATTTAATTGTGTTCCTAATCCATGTTACACGCATACAGACTGAGAGGGGCGGTTGGTTGGAAACCATCCACCACAGTTTTGGAAGCTCTGAGCTAGTAGTAGTCTAGAACTGTTCAGGATTATGTATCACATTAACCCCAAGGAAATTACCTTAAGCAATTATCTAATTAGGCAGAGTTTGCTCTCTCTCTTTTTCCACTTATACCCCATCTCTACCACTGTCCTAGCTGTCATCTCATTTGTAACAATGGCCCAAGAGGCATATACGATGAGAACTTCTGTGGCCAAGGCTAAAACTGCTTATACACAAATGACAGATTTGAAACACATTACAAAGTTCCTTCATTCCTGCATTCTTAAGACAGTCCAAAATACTCAGCCCTAGTATGTGAAATCTGCCTTCTGCTGTGAAGATGGGAAAGCCATTCAGCTCACAAAAACTGCTGAACAAATTGTTTGGAAACCTTACACGCATATGCTAATACACTTGCTGTGCTTAGGTGGAGGTGCTCCCTGTAGCATCACTGATTATCGGATTATCTAGAAGACACCACATTTTTAATTTATCTCTGTTTTTTATAAGCTGCACTAATAAAATCTGCACCCCATGGAAACCCCCTGCTCATTAGCCATTACCCAGCCTCAGGCAGCACAAGTCTGTTTACATTACAAATAAAAGATAAAATATGCTCATTGCCAGCTTCCTCCTTCCCGAGGGACACTTGTCATGAATCTATCCTGCAAAACTATCTCTTCACTACTCTCCACTGACTTCCCTTTGCCCCAGGACACTTTGCCTTCATTTATCTCTTTCGGACTTAACAAACCACTACAACTACCTAAGATCAATTTCTCAAATCACAGTTTAATTATTTAGAAGGAAGTGAGCTTTTGCTCTCCATTAAAACAACAATCTCTACCCCCAAGGAACAACATTAAATCATTGTTTAATCCTTATTACTGCCTTAGGCCTCCCTTGGTACTGCAGTGTTGTTGAAACTTCATTTCAATATTTACCACTTAGATCACTTAAGGGCTGTCAGCTTTAATAAAATTTTATCAATTGGATACTTATATTATTCACAGTTTCATAAAAATAACAAGACCCGCCTTGGTATTTCGCTCATATATGGACTAATTCCTCTGACTGCTAAGGGATTTAAACTTATTAGCATTTACACATAATGTGAGCAGTTTTTTAAACTGATATATATTGCATGAAGTTACTAAACAGCATCATACTAATATATGGGAATTGTAATATATGCATCACTAAGTTTATAACTGCAATACACACAAACAAACCAACAAGGCAGATTCCACTGCTCAGCCTCCTAAAAAGCCTGATCTTTGAACAGATTTGGCTATCTCAAATCCTCTCTGCAGACCATAGACAAGTGACAAATCTCTCTGGTAGGCAGACAATAAAGACGTTCCAGACTATCACAGTTTGTAGAGGGCTTTGCTATTAAGAACCTGTTAAGCGTTCCCATATTCAATAAAACAAAGCACAATTTGACAAGGAACGTACTAATCAATAGGCCAGCAGTAATATCGTATTACTTCATTTATCTCTTAGATTAGAGGAGTGAACTACCCCAAATCTGAAAAAGGAGTTTCCAGAGTGTTTCCATACTTAGCTATACCCACTTAAGTAGGAATGGCCAATTTTGTGTAATCCTCGTAGTTCTTCTTGGACAAGAGATATTCCTGGAAAAATCCAGCTATAACTAAAGCCCGAGCACTTCCTAAATTTCTCTGGCAAGCTTGTAGTTTGTCACTGAATCACTAATAATACCACGACCTATTTAAACCTAGAAGCTGCAGTTACTACGGTCTCAGGTCTGTGATACATTCCTCTGAACATGCATAGCCCTATATATCTGTAAGACAGATTCTTGTTTGAACCCATTGCATTGGGACACTTTTGAGATGATCAACTTTGCGCCGACTTCTCAATCACAACATCTTTATCATATGCTAGAACTGCATTCTTTCTGTTAGAAGGATGGGCAAGGTTTTCCTCAAGTGGATATGAACAAACACGGTAGAGGAAAGGACGCTGCATTTTACATTAAGAATAATGAATACATTGCACGTCTGAGAAATTCACATAAAAGAGATACTAAATATATTGAATAGTTTGGTAGAAGAGGAGGAAGATCTACATATTTTCAAGAAATATTCAAAATAAGGCATTACAGAGCAACTAATATTCCCGAGAGTCTATCCATTCTGTCTTTGTCTGAAAACATCTCCTGTTCCACACCCCATGCTTCCTTCCATGTTTTCCTCCTTACCATTACCCTCTTAGTCCTATTTTTAATAGGGTTTCTCTCTTCCAGCAGTGGACTTCCTTCTGTTTTCCTTTGCTTTTCGATGTTTGACCTTCATCAAGTCTCTTTCAAAAATATCAAAGGACTTCATATTTCTTGCAGACAATTTTGGCACTCTCACCAATTAAAAACCTCTCTTGCTGCAGAATCTATGTATTTAAAGAAGCTAGATAAAAATGTGAAAATTAAGAGGAAGACTTAGAAGATCCCATTTCATTATAAATAATGAATCATACACACTGAGGATGCTGAATGTTAAAGTGTCAGTTATTTACAGGTCTGGATGCTGTTTAAGTCCCTTTCAGGTACAGCATTCTTTACAGCTTTCTTACACACAGTCAGGAATAATTATTCAGAAATTGCATGAAAATGGACTGGATTGAACAGGAAGAATGTCCTCTTCTTATGCAACAGCAACAGCCATTGCATTTTAAACTGCTACTTTGCCACGTTGCATGTAATCTGAACTCACTTTTGAATATAGACTAAGGTGCCAAAGTCAACTGGCTGCTTACAAGCTACCGCTTAGCTCATGTGAGCAAGGCCAGATTTTATATTTAAAAAGTGATAAGAAAAGTCAATTAAAAAAGAGAATAAGGAGCTACTCACATTAGACTTCTTTAAATTCAGCACCATTTTCAAAACAAACTTTGCCAACTATAACCGGTCAACTCTGCTACACAGGTACTCCCTATACTCAAGTGCGCAGACTTGCACTATCTTGCCGAAAACAGTGATTTCAATTTTTACAATGATAAAGAAGCATTGCTTGAAAAACATCACTGCTTTAGCTTAGACAGTAGGATGAATTAGCACTCGCAGTCATTTACAAAATGAAAGCCACAGCTGCACCCCATTCTTGTAGATGTTGCTGGAAATTCCGCCATCAGGTTCAACTGGAGCCAAGTTGTGTCTATGAATTGCTTGAATGTTTATTACTGTTTGTTTTTACTGTAGTAATAGGGAGATGTTTGGGTTGCAGACCGGGACCCTCAACATGCTCAAAAAATTCCTCAAAAAGACAAACTGCTTGTAGTCTTCGAATAAGCAGTCCCAAGGTAACTGAGGGACACAACCAAGAACTGTGCAATACGCAGTGCTCATAGTAACCCAACTGCCTAGGGCTTTATTGTAATTAAAAGACAGCAAGAAAGGCTTAAGTTTAAGTGGAGCCCGATAATTAACGTCAAAGTTGAAAGAGCAGTAAAGTAGGGAGCATGACAATTAAACATGCCTGAGAATGTAAATATATGGATATGAAGTGCAGAGTGAATGTTGCCAATTTTCAAGTCAATTTTCCTAGTGAAAGCTCTAGTGGGACAGACGAAAAACAGACCTTATAAAAGAACTTGGTTGCAACCTTAGCCACAGAGTCTTGACCACAGCTCCATAATAAAATTACTAGTATATTAAGCATGTGAACGTGCGGTGATACAGAAAAGAAGATAGGGGCCTCATGGTGGGCTGGCAAGCCAACTGTATTTTAACTAAAAGCAGATGCTTTTCAAGAGAGAATAGGTGCAACTTGCTCTTTTATGCAAGTCACGCTCAACTCAACCATTTTCTTAGAGGTACACCTTCAGCACAGGAGTTCATGTGGCCTAAATTGAATGTAATAATCCAGATGGGAGTATAGTGATTCTGCATCCTTTCAACTAGAGGGTCATATTACGTAGCTCTCCTATTTAAAAGCATATAAAAAGGCAAGCTATTCAGCGTGCAGCTGAGAGTGCAAGAGCTTTAATCTTTACATTATCCATATAAATACCCTTTCTATTTTTGTTTATTGTGCCACACAAACCTAATTGCTGTTGCTTTAGGACCAGCAGCCACTAAAGGGCAACAAATCAGTTCAGGCTTTGGTAGTGTCAACTTTTACTTTTGATTACCAGCTCTAACTTAACCCACGTCAGCCATAACCGAAAGCTGTTGCCAACTGGTGATATATGTAAAGCTAGTGGTCTGAATCCACCTGCACATATAAAATGAAGACAAAGGAATGCCCACAAGACCAGCATGATCGCCTGGCTGAACTGCAGTGTGAGCAGAGAAATTGAACTATATCCATACCTAAGGAAGATCCCTCTAGGCAGAAGCAGGTTGAAGATCTGTCCTCATTTACTAAGATATTTAGCTTTATGAAAGGATTTCAGGCTCTGAAACTTCCAAGCTCAGTTCCCTGCTAAAGGGCAAAGCTCTACCAGCATCACCAACCTTAATCAATCAAGTACTTCTTTCTTAACACAGATCATGATTTTTAAAGCTCTTATCAATTCATGTGAAATCTATTTGATGAATTGATAGATTTTAAGAAATGCCTTTGGGAGGATGGGCAGAAATCTGCTCTGCAAGCCTCCCACTTATCATGCTATGTCCTCCTGAGCCAAATTGCATGAGCTTATGGTGCTTCCTACTCACAGAATGCATCTTCTGTTACATACAGAGGTGTTAATCCCTAGGTAATCAACAGCTTAATTAGTTCATAATGAAGATGAAAGGCTCCCTGGCTTAAGTCTTGCTGATTCTTACAGGTTTTCTTGGTTTATTTTATTCAAAGAACTATAGGTTATTAACTTCTGCAATAAATCAAATAAAATATAGAACAAGGCTTACCAGTTGCTCCATCCTGGGTTTTTCTTGCACTAGGAAAGGCAGCTTGGCATTGTTGCAGGCATGTTGATAGACACTGGAGGAAAGGAAGGACATGAACTTTTATCCTTGTATGTCCTAAGCCTTGATTTCTTGTGTAAATGTACCCAATCAAAAAACACGTATTACCTTAGCCCTTTTCCATGACAAGTGATTGCATAGCACTGGAGAGTTAAAGAAATCATTCGAATAACCAGAAAATAGTTTATCTAAGGTATTAACTCTTGCCTGATATGTCCTCCATTCCTGTGAATCAATCCCAACTTGTGACTGATTACAAAAGCCCGAAACAGACACTGTTGATTTGATCTTTTTATTCAGAGTAGAAGATGAGGTTGCATGTTTGTAACTGTATTTTCACCAGCTCCACATACATTTACTAAAAAGATCAGAGTTAACCTGGTCTGCTGTCAATTACAGAATTATTTCTCTTTGCCACTGCAAAATGATACCAAATCAATACTTTTAAATAAAACCCAATAGAACCTTCACAGCCCTCTTTGCCCCCCCCTCCCCCTCCTCCTCGCCCCAGCATCTATTCAAAGTGTTGTACTGATAGAAATCTGAGATATGAAGAAATGGGCTGAACTCAAAGTTACCTGGGAAGGGTTTAAGCCTTAAGCCTCTCAAGTCAAACCTGTGTCCCACATATTCCTCAACTCATAAATACTTTCTACAGTTTTTACAGTTAGCACTGCACCATCTACTCTCCAATCCACATGTACACCGAGTTTATCCACTGACTTCCAACTAGATTGGCTCATTTTTCTTTCATTCCTCTGTACTTGAAAGCAAACTGATAACCAATAAACAAAAAAAATTAATATTGTACACTTCCTGCTGCATGTGGGGAACAGTGGAAGAGCACAGTGCTCTTACTACCCAAGCCAATAGCCATCTGCAGTGCAAAGATGCAAAATAATGCTTTTAGAGTGGTATCTCTCTTCGGTTGTGTGTTTTTTGATAATGAAAAAGAAAACTCTACATTCAGGTTCAGATCTGCAGAAACAACTCTGCAGCCACTGCAGGAACTCAATACAGAATTCTAAATTTTAAAAGAATGATATATACTGCACATGAACAAGGACTGTAGGCAGTGACTCACGTTTAAAGAGTTACACCAAAAAGATGGTTCTATATTTCATTTCCATGTGAAAAAAATGTTCTATTTGGATCAGTCTTCATTTAAAAGGCAAGTTACAATCAAATGTAATGCAATTTTGTATTATAAAGTGATCAAAATAAAACAAGGAAAAGATAAATCAAAACGCACAACCCAAAATCTATTTATGTTATTTGGAGACACTGTGGACTTGTCAGTTACTCCAGAAGAATTTTATGAAAACATAATTAAACTCCAAAATCAAATCACTTTTTTTCTCTCATTATATATAGGCCACTTTTAACAAGGCATATTAGGAATACTTGCTTTGCTTGCATGATGAAAAAAAATCCTGTTGACTTTTATTATCAGGCATCATATTAAGAACCGCAGCCTGCAAGTGCCATATCACCATTTAAAGAAACTAATTGCAAGCCACTTTCAATATTTCTTCTGTTTTTAATTTAATACCTCAGAGAGACATAATTGAGCTGGAAGGGAGAGTATTCACTGAAGTCATGAATTTGCTGTATAAATACAAACAAGGAGGAAAGCTAATACAGTAAGGGACTGTGGGATTAATTTTGAAATTGTCTGATTAGTGGATTGCTGCCCGTCAATAATTGCCTTAGATTTTCCCAAGGCCCCATCTTTATTAGAGTCTGGCAAGTGCATCTGCCTACAGATTTTGTCAATCAGGTCTTGCAGCTGGGAGGGTCTTCAGAGAGAGCACAACTGTAAGCCTGCTGGGGCAAGTTGTTAGAGAAAGCAATATATACCAGACATGATGAACAGTCAATCTTGGTTCCATTGATAACATTTCACTTACTAGAATTTTCCTATTCCATTTAGCATAAAACCCTTCAAGAATTATTTCAGCAAAGTACTGTTCAGCCGAATTTGACTGAAAAGATAACAGCAGAGGGGTTTCTTCAGGACACAGTAGGAACACCACACACACCTAAATATCACAGTACACTTGTGCCTCTTGCTTTCCCCCTCGCCCCTTTTTATTTTTGCTGGTGAGATGATCTTTGCTCCCTTGGGATGCTATTAGGAGAAGCATGCAACATCAGAATTTCACAAGTGATAAAGCCACCCAGAAGATAAAAGGCAAAATTAGAGAAGTCACCCAAAAAGTCTGGAGTAGATGTTGCTAAGGTGCAGATTAATTTATTTAACACTTTAAATAAGTAATTTCCATAAATGGCTCTAGCTACAGGAAACTAAAACCGAAAACCTCGCTTCTGTTTTCTGCATCAGTAGAAAACTATTAACCTGCACCCTCAATGAAATGAAATGTAAATAAGCATTACTCGACACATTGATCTGCTGATCCACAGAGTGAAGATCTGCTGATCAAAACCATATTATTTTCAAAACTACCCAAATAAATTTTTAAAAAACTCTGGATAGTTTATTTATGCCATGTCCATTCATAGACATATTTACGTCTATCTTGCCAGCAACTAGCCAGAATTACACAAAATAGATTAGTCTATGAACATAGTTCACAAACGGAAATTAAATAATGGAACATTAGTTATTAATATTTTTGTTCTGCAATGAGTATATTGGTCATTCATATTTCAGCTACAACTCTATCTTTTTATAAACATCAAGATCCAGCGGAGCTCCTGGAGTGCTGTCACTGCTTACATGCAATGCAAAGTTAAAGTCTGCCTCCCAGGCCAGGGTCCTCATTTTATTATAACCAGCAAAGCTTCAGTCTGAAATGTTAACAAGATTAATGTTAATTAACACTACTTTTACAGCCCATATTGTTACCTTCTGTGGATTTGACTAGGAAGGAAGCTGACACCACTGAAACGCAGCTTCACCTATACTGAAACATCACCTAATGTAAATCCTATCTGAGCAGTCACACTCCTGTTTGCCTCAGTCAAGGTAATCACACAATATTTCTCTGCAACCCAAGACTCACTTAGTACAGAGAATGAGCATTCCAAAGGATATTTTTAAACACTTCCCAGCTTTCAGGTGCCTGATTTTTCAATTAAAGCATCATCCTTTTCTAACTTTTTCGACATTTCAAGATCATGCAATATCAATAATTTCTCCTTGAACAGAGATGGACAGTCTGTAGAGAGTTACACCTTCCCAAGTGGTTGAGATCTGATAACCGTCAAATCAGCTAATACAGTAACTGTCACACTCATTATAAGAGAAGTGTCCTAGTGTTTCTCACAACAAACCCAGATAAAAGTTACATTTAAAGGACTGAAAACATACACTGAAATAATAAATTGTACTTATTCTGTAGTCCTCCGGTTTACCTAAGTGTAAATAACATAAAGAAAAAAAGATTGGCATAGAGAAATAATTATAAACCAGTGATATTCTGTTCAACGAAGATTGGAAGAGAAGCAGAATTGTTTCAGAAGGTCTTGACTGTGGGAAGCCTTCATTTTGGAGATGAGCTCAAGCTCCACTCCCAAAGGAGGGATATTTTTATTGTTGTTTTGCGAGTCTCTAAAAAGGGACAGATTGTCACTGATCCAGCAAAGTCTGCAAGCAGTGGAAGGAACACAATGGGACATGGGTCCCCCAAGAAACACACTACTGCAACTTGATCTATGTGAGAAGCTTAATGCTCTGAAATGTGGGAAACTGTGACCGAGACTGTCAAGGATTTCCTACTGCCAGGCAGACATTTTACATTTCTGTAATTTTGACTCATTTTATTCATTGTATAAGCTTTACCACCTGCCCTTCTCTTCCATGAAGTGCCCACATAACACCACCATACAGAATAAAAGTCAATCAGCAGCAAACACTGAAGAACGCTTCTTTCACCTCCTCGATTATCACTCACTTGTGTGCCCTAGAAAACACAAGGCCTCATAGAACGTATTGAAGATTAATACACCTGGGCTACTTTGGACCGATTCTAAACTAGGCAGTTCATAAGAGACAACACCTTGAGAAACATGTCCACATTTAAAAATTAACAACTACCTCAGCCATGGAACATGCCAAGAGAGACAGTCTTTCAGGTAAGCTTCTTTAGAGGCTATCAAGCATTTGCTTACATAAAAAACTGAATAACCAGAGCAAATCTTAAATCACTGATGCTGTGTGTTCTTAAAAGAAAAATTCTACCCAGTATACAAATAGTTGGTTTTCTGCTATTTTCAGCTTCTGACTGGCTCAGCGTCTATCCCCGTGCACGGATTTCAAGGGATCAAATAAAGCCATGACAAGCTAGTTTTTCAAGGACTTTTCCTACTAAGTATAAATAAGTAAAAATTCTGGTGGCTGCAACTGCCCATGACGCTGGAGCACTTCTACCCGCTTTGTGTTAGATGACACATATGCTACACGTGACAGCTGCACTCTGTCAGCCAGAAGTGCTGATGAGCAAGGATTGATCTACTCGCAATAAACTAGTTAGAAACAGCAACACTGGGAAATGAGAAGCAAATCAATTAACAGCATGTACTTTGTTCTTCTCCCACTATGCTGTTTCCTCAGCTATAAGACATACTTATACTTACTCTTCTTTTTTTTTTTTTATGTGAGATACAGGGAACAAGAGATAACCAGGTGCAGATTCCATGACTGCTACATTCCTATTACATTACTACCATTTGCATTTCATCATCTTAACTGTATTCCCACAAGACCGTTTACATGTCCAGGATGTTCTCCCCAGAATCCCTCCATTTCCTTCCATGTCCCTTTTCCTGCCTCCTCATTACACAAAAAAGCAGTCACGGTGTCAATATACAACCTCTGGTATGTGGCGGTTTCTGCTCTCCACTAAGCTATCCCACACTTCTAATTTTGAGGTGAAAACACCTTCCCAAGCTTTCACTTCTATTCAGTCTTTGAAATGACCCCCAAGCATAACAGTTCTTTTCATAAAATCATTTCCACATACCTCATAGTGAGTCACACATGAAAAAATTCACTGCTTGACCACAAATAAAGGCATAGTCTTCACTAGAAACCAGACTGATGATGAGATATGATAATGTCCTGTTGTACAAACCCATGAAGCAGCAATACTCCAGCACCGGTCCCTCCCAGACTGAAGAGTTTTGATTCCAAGTTTCAGAAGCTGTGATAAAGTCTGTGGTGTAACACATAGACGTCTTACCACTTGCAATTCAACTTTAGCTCTCTAGAAATTGCCTTCAGTTGGAGAAGTTTTATGTGAACAGGTTGATCTGTCACGAGTGACTCATTCATGTCCATCTGAGAAAACACCCACCCAGTCAAAGTTCCAACACAGATCAGAAGCAACTGCTCAGCTCCTTGAGGCATCTCTGGATAAGCAGCAATCTTCAACAGCCTCCTGGCAGGAGGTACTTGTAGCCAGAATACAATTATGATATTCTCTGAAGGGACCATTTAGAAGCTCAACTGCAAACAGGCAACCAAATTTCTCTAAAATAACTAGTCACAGAGGTTTGCGGTAAGAAATGCAGAACTACCAGTTACTTGAGATCTTTATGGAGTACAGATTCACAAGGATTTCTCAAGATAAAACAATTCTGAACAGTTACAGCTTGTACGTGCCTGTGGGGAAGGTGAAGAACAGTTGGGATCGGCAAACCGAGGTGCTCTCAGACCTTTAAAAGGTCCCTAATGGGGAGGAAGTGGAATTACTGACTTGTCTAGCTTTTATGTACAACCGGGGACACATCACAGCTCTTCAGGAAACTTTGAACAAAAGGGCGTGACAGAGTAACGTGGACTGGCATAACCAACTGGTTCCCTCCAATTTCTTACAGGACTGATTTTAAGCAAAGTCAGGTAACTACACAAGCTACCTTGAGGAAGGCTAGAAAAGCAAAGGTACTATTCAGGCTGAACCAAGAACTCAGCATTCACTTCAGAGAGGGTGAGGCTCTTATACAAAGCTCTGAAGTTAGGCAAATATGATTCATGTTTGGTTTGTAGCTTCCAGGCATAGAGTTTATAAGTGCATTTGTTGTTAAATAAATACAGACACCAAGTTCAAGCTACACTATCGCAAAGCTGTTAGATTATTTGCTCTGCTGAATTATGCATTACCTTCACTTTGTATGCAATTTTTCTAATGCAAGTACCCCACAAAGCCCCAAATTCCATCATGTCTATATGCCATATGGACAAGCTTCTCCAACCGTCTGCTCCTCATGGAAATTCTATTTGTTTTCCTATTGATTTTATTATGTTTAACAGCATACTAAATCATTCCCAAGGTTGACAAGTTTCTGGAAAATTGATATATGCTGTCTAAAACTGCCTGAGGCAGGAATAAAACCAAAACAAATGGCTTCTTTTAAACTCTTGATTTGCATTACTACAGCCAGGCATACAAGTGCCATCTTGTTTGGTAGAAGAATTATTCTCCTTTGTCTAACATCTAAAGCACAGGAAATCTTTAGAAGTTCTTCTTATGGATCTGCCTATCTAGTAAGGCAATTGCAAAATACCAGACTATTTGAGTGAGGGTGGGACTAAAAAAAGCAGATTGTCAGCTAAGATCAATGGGCTGGATTCTCTTGTGGAGAGGTGGAACAGTGAGTAGATGCCTTGCAATCTACAGCTTAAGGCAAAGGTAAGATTTTCAGTGAGACTTAAAGACTCACTTTTAAGTCTCCATCTGAGAAACTGTACTTTGAAGCATTTAAGTAAGATCAAGATGAAGCAGGGTTTTTTTCAGTTTTGTTTAGTTTTAATCTTGGAGGCATCACTATTAAGCACTACAAAATTTGCTCCAAAGATTGGACTGCATCATGAAGAGCATCTCAAATGGGAAAAAGCACCCAGCCAGTAATTCTTTTCTTGGTTCAGAAACTAAAGGGTGAGATGATTTAGTGAAAACAATCTTGATGCTTTGATATCAGAAATCTGAAAGCCATAAGAGTTCAAGAGAAAAACTGATTAAAAAGAAAAAATTTTAAAATCTCCAGGCAAAGATCTGACAAAACCAGCAAAGGTCATATGAACACATATTCATCCTCGTTAGACCTTCACTAGGCTGTTAGAATGGATGTGTTTTGTCAAAGAAAAAATATTTTTGTCGGAAGTAGTTTTTATATTTTTTATATTATCATTATTTATATAGTAGTTTTTATATTTTTTTATATTTTTGTCGGAAGACACTGAATTAGCTCACAAATAATGTGATTACACTTGCAAAGCTGCAGACATTGAAGAAATTCATAGTCATAAGCTTCCCAATTTTGTGATTAAACAAATTCAGATAGAGATAACATTTTCCAATAGTCTCTGTGATGCCACAGAATAAGTTTGAGTTCCACTAAAGAAAAAGCAAGCTAGCTCATGACTACATAAGTTGGATTTGCAGGTCAGTCCTCCGAGTAAGCAAGAAGCTTCCTGTGAATTAACAGTCAGAAATAGTCTCAAGATGTCTTCCATTTAGAGCATTTTATGATCATCCAAGAGCTACAAAAATGTAGATGATGCCACAGTACCAAACAAAACAGTACAAAAGCAGAAAATACTCTTCGTCTTCATCACTGAAATGAGCTTCAGGAGAAGATCAAGTGTATCTCCTCCTTAGTGAAGGCCAAGCAAATTCAATTAATTTGCTAAGTGCATAAATACTGCAGAGATCATACATAAAGCTCAGCAGAACTTATATAATTCTGCTGATGGAGATAGCAGAAAACACAGTAGTATTATCAGTGATTGCACCACTTGGCATCTCAGCTTGTTTGCTTTGCATCTGTGTTTTCAAAGACAGCAACATGGTATCACAGTTTCTAATTTCATACCAACAAAATCTACTTTCCAGAAGCATTACAGGAGAATTTCAAAAGGCCTGAAAAACATGATTCCAAGCTAAGCTGACGTTTGCATAATAGAGAATGGTCTTTTGGGTTTTTTTGGTAGAGAAATGCAGTGAAGCTAGCAAGATCTGTTTCCTTTTTCCATCTGCTAAATGATTCCATAATCTCCAAACTATACCATCTACACCTGGCTCTTAATTTTGAAAATTAAACCACAGAGCTGGGAAACTAAATGATGCCAACCTTTTCCTAACTAATATATAGTCCCTGTGCCAACAGTTACTTGGACATCTGTATTTAGAAACCTTGTCAAAGATGTTTAACACTTGATATACGTGTTGCCTATGCTCATCTGTTAAAGACAGGAGTTTCTGGCAGCTTACAGACAAGTTTGATGAATTTAAAGTAATAAACATCCAATACACCAATAATTTCCTAGAAAGGCAACATAAATCTGTTGTTGCTAGAAGCTGTTTGGCTGGTATATCATTGCCTGTCCTTTGCAAGCTTGGCCAAATTGGTAAATCCTTTGAAACACCACCAAAACACAGCTAACTAAGATGTCTCTAGGTGGAAGAAACAAATCTCATGCTTGTGACTCCTAACAATAAACAATGAGCATTCTTATTGAAACAGAAGTCTAGAAAAGCTTTGCAAACATCTACAAACAGCAAAAAGTTTTAGTTTTTTTTAAGGAGAATCATGCCTTCACAAGCATAGTGTTGAAAACAAGTGTTGAAAAATTGCTCTCCGCTCGAAACAGGCAGAAAAATACCTTATATCAAAGATGGAAAAAAAATTAATGTAAAGTTAAGGAAGCCCAACATAGACTAAAACCATTTTACTAAATCAGGAACAACATCAGGCTATTCAGAAGGTCAGAGAAGTGCATCCTCACAAGTTGCATCCTTAAGCTGAAGTGTTACTGATGGTGTACATGTTGGAAAGAAAGAGAACTAGGAGTGTTAAATCACTCGTAGAATCAATACACTGAGAGAAGATGGCCAGAAATGTTTTTATTTTGCACAAGTATGGAACAACATAAATGTCTTTTGACACCTTTAAGCGAAGTTCCTTAAACCCCAAGGTACATCCAAGCGTGTCAATTGATAACTGAACAAGCAATAATAAGACATATAGAGACATCCTAATAATGTTGCTCAAATAAATTAAAGTAAAATATTTCTGAACCATCAGATGCATCAGCAGATGCACATCTTTCAGTCTACTTTTGAAATGTAATTACCAACTAACTTAAAAAGATCGCTTTTTTCCTACAATTAGGTACCCTCTTTTAGACTGTGAACTAGAGAACAAACCAAATGGTTGTTTTTTGAAGGAAAGCAATAGATGTTTCTGCTTATGCAGTACTGACTAAAGACAGAGACAAGAAATCTCACACAGACAGAACAGATCTCTTATCTGTCTGACAGTCCAATGGAATTTCAGTTGCTCTGCAGACACAATAACAAGGTTTCTTGGAGGTAATCCAAATGCTGTTCCAACAATTATTAACAGAAAGGATTCAAGAAATGTGGAAAAAAACATTAGATTTTAAAAAAAAATGTTAATTTTCAACACTCTCACTAAGAGTCTAAATCTCCAGAACCTTGCCAATGTTACTTAACCTTTAAAATGAAGGCTCGATCATAAAAAAACCCTCTCATAATACATGAATAAGATCCAATGTTATCCTCAATCGAGGAATATCGACATTAAGCACTTTAACTTCCACTCTTTCTCCAGGACCTAACCCCAGGCTTCTTCTCTTCTTCGCTTTAGAAAGTTTTGCTTCTGTTATGTTTCGCACTGGAATCAAACCTGATTTTCCCACACCAATGTCAACAAATACTCCGAATGGTGTCGCATTTTCAACTTTTCCAGTCAGAACAGTACCAACACTTAAGTCTTCTAAGCAGACTATGCTTCTCTTGAAGTCAGGTTTATCAAAATCTGTTATAAGAAACAAGAAACAAAAATAAGTCACTGGAGAAAAAGCCTGCATTATTTTCCAAAAGTTGTTTCCAGATGACTGTTTCTAATTAAGAACTCATCCCAAGGTAGCTCTAAGGTCTCAGATACTGCTTCGTTAAGCTTTTTAAATAAAGAACCAACTGCAATAAAAAAACTGATTTATTGTATTTTATGAATCACCTTAAAAAGATATGATTAGAAGTGTTTAGTATATTAGCTAGTGACTAAACAACTCTTTAAATGTTTATGGAGTTAGGGCAAAAACACTTCAGGTGACTCTTAGCTGAAACACATAAATTACACACAAAATTCTATTGCTATACAAATTTGTATACATGAAGGTCAATACACAGTCCCATCACATACTCCAGAGAAAAGTCAACAATGGACTGTTCTTAGGCCACAGCTCACCTGCACCATGACATAACACAGTCAACTGCTTCTGTGCACTGACCACTTAAAAATTACATACTCATGATTACAAGAAAGTAGTATCCCAACATACCGACATTCACACTCTACATATGGGCACAGATAGATCTTTTAAACTCTTGTTACTTGCTTACCACTTTCTTCTCCTGCAGAAAACCCTGAGACACCCAAACAAGATCCCTTTCAGCCTTTTCCTACTACTGTTTTACTTTTTCCAATATCTAATAGGACTGAGATTTTCCACAAAGAGCATCACCAAACCAACATTGCAACCATTTCCCTCTGCCTTTGAGAAATAAAATACAGCTTTAACCAGTTTATAGACAAATTGCACTGCAAATCAATTAGACTGTAAATTCACCAGGCTGTAGATCCGTATTGGGTTCACACGGCAAGGTTTCGGTAGCAAGTGGGCTACAGTGGTGGCTTCTGTGAGAAGCTGCTAGAAGCTTCCCTTTTGTCCAACAGAACCAACGCTAGCCAGCTCCAAGATGGACCTGCTGCTGGTCTAGCCTGAGACCATCATTGACAGTGGAAGCGCCTTTGTGACAACATATTTACGAAGGAGGCAGGGGAATTGCTCCGCAACAACAACCAGAAGAAAGGAGTGAGAAGAGCAACTCTGCAAATGCCAAGATGAGTAGAGAAGGAGGGGGAGGAGGTACTTCAGCTGCGGAGCACAGATTCCTCTGCAGGCCATGGTGAGGACCATGGTGAGGCAGGCTTTTCCCCTGCAGCCCATGGAGGTTAACAGTGGAGCAGATACCCACTCGCAGCCTGTGGAGGACACCACGCCAGAGCCGGTGGATACCAGAAGGAGGCTGTGACCCCATGAGAGGCTCACACTGAAGCAGCCTCCTGGCAGGGCCTGTGGACTCGTGGAGAAAGAAGCCCGTGCTTTGCTGTCAGGACTTGTAACCCTGCAGGTGATCCACGATGAAGTCTGCAAAGAAGTGTAGCCCATGGGACGGGCCCACATTGGAGAAGTTTGTGGAGAACTGTCTCCCATGGGAAGGGTTGTACACTGGAGTAGAGGAAAAGTATGAGGAGACCTTCCCCTGAAGAGGAAGGAGCAGGAGAGACGAAGTGTCATGAACTGACCACACCTGTCCCTATCCCCCTGCACTGCTGTGGGAGGAGGAGGTAGAGAATTCAGGAGTAAAGTTAAGCCTGGGAAGAAGGTGCAGGGGATTATGTGTTTTTAATATTTGTTTTTATTTTCTCATTATTCTAATCTGCTTTGATGGGTAATAAAGTAAATTAATTTTCCCCAAGGTAAGTCTGTTTTGCTTGTCACAGTAATCAGTCAGTGATCTCTCCCTACCTTTATCTCAACTCAAGAGCCATTTGTCATATTTTTCTCCCCCTGTCCAGTTGAGGAGGGGCAGTGATGGGGTGGCTTCATGGGCACCTGGAATCCAGCCCCAGTCAACCCACCACAAGATCAAAGCCAAACTATGTACACAAGCTGGCAAATGCAGCAATAGGCTTTGAATGATATAAAACTTTCTACTGAAGGAATGTACCTAATTGCTCAAGTTCGAAATGGTTAATCTTTTTGTCACATTAAGCTGTCCAAAAGCACTTCAATGAAAAAAACAACAGCCATTAAGGGCAGTGAGCACGAGAGAGTTATGGGGATCTTTTTAAATGTTTGCAAACGGTGTTTCCCACACCATCCCACCAGATTCATTACAGCTATCTGATTAGCTGTTCAACTTTAATGTTAAAAAGACAATTTCTTGCAAGAAATACCTTACAAGACTTTGGCTAGGAAAAGATTTTCAAAATAACATGGTAAGTATTCTATTCCTTCCTTTTCCCATTCCCTAAATAATTCTTCCCATTCTCCTTTGTACTAAAATCATTCAGGAAAAATTAACTGCATAGAATTTCTATTAAATTTAAGAGGACACATGGGAAAGCTACTCTTTGTTTGCAGTTCCCCAACATCACATGTCTACTACTGGGAAAAAGAAGGGAATCGAATCTTAAACCAAGACAATTTTTCAAATCAGGGCAGAGTACAACCATTCATTTCTGCCCGAGCCCTGTTAGATGTGATGTATTTCCTCACTGACAGTCATTAGCAGCGTTACAACAAAGAATTACAGATACGCAAGGCTGCTTACTCCAGTCACAAAGTCTGTCTACATTAATACTGAATGGACTGGGTCAGCAGAATATGAATATTTCCACTGAAGATTCTCTTTTTTTTAATATATATATCTTCATATATTAATAGTCTACTACTGTAATTTAGATCTGAGGCCACCAGAACAAATAGAGACATAGAAAATACACTCTTTCACGATCACTAGTGGGAAATATTTGTAAAATCTGCAAGGAAACTACTAATGAAGCCAAAACAGAGGGACAGAAATGTTATTTTTTTAAGCATAAGTTTATTATTTGCTATTACAAATCTGCATCTTTGCTGCCTACTCTCACTGTTGTAAGAGAATCCAGATGTAAGTTTCATTAAACAACAGCATCTTCAGACGTTTTACTTCATTGCTTACCTCATCTTTCTTCCCCTCTACCTCAAACTGTTCAGCGCTACTGCAAAGTTTTAACCAAGGTAGGTCATGAGATGTGCTCCAATTTCACTTGTCTGCAGGAACTAGTGCAATAAAAGAGCAGAACTGCACACCGCTACACTACCGTTCCACAGATCTTTATTAGTACTGTTTCAGCTTGGTCTCAGCATTCCTTTCCATAATGGAGAGCCAACACAGATTTAATCAGTATAGAGTCAACATACTGAATGTATTTCATTTGTTAACAGCCATACAACTTCCCTTCCTATGGCTGAAAACGCCGTGATTTCACACAGGATTCACACTCCTTACCTACTAAGCCAGAAAGAAACATCTGACTATGATAAAGCCTTTATCTTGCCCGAGAAAAGAAGTGGAGGTAAATGTCCATAAAAAGGTACTACTGACTTTAGAAGAAGAAACTGTGGTGTTTTAAAAACTTGTATGTAGAACAATCAAACTTATATGACAGCCTTCAAAAAAAAGATTTACCTGTTCGGATGTCAAAGCCTTCAGGCTGAGTAAGACCATCGATGATCAGCTGCAGCGTGTGCACCGTTGTATTGAGCCTTTTGGCTGTACCTTCCAGTCCTTCCTTTTGAATTACTGCATTTACTTTTTGCTGCATATCTGGTTTTCCTATGTCATTTGCATTTCCTCCAATGAATGATAAAAACCTGGGAAGTTTAAACAAAGATACAGAGTGAGAATAACAACATCCCTTAGTGGGAACTGAACCTTTGCTATATTTAGGCGCTTTAACTACTTTTGCATAGATATGTGAACAAAACTTCTGACAAAAAATATGAACAGTGAATACTTTCCCAAGCACATATCCTTTCAACTCATCACTAATCTGAGACATGTATGGAAACTCAGAGTCTCTGTATACATGCATCTCCTGGAATAGATTACAAAACTAGACACAAAATTTCAAAATGTAAATCACTTCTCAGACTGATGATTTCATCCACAAAAACCAAATCAGACTATTACTGAAAGATGGCTTTTATCATGAAAGTTCCCTAGAAATAAGTCAGAGTTCTATAATACTGTCATTTTTATTGTCAGTCTCATTCAAATTAAAATGAAAGGCAATTTAAGAAAACAACAATGAGCATTTACTGTATTAAATTAACATGAGGAATCTTTAACCAAATCTAAAGAAAAACTTCACATAAAATACTTCTCTTAACTATGAACTTCCTGATTAAGAACAATTAGTTTTTCAGAAATTAGGAAATTATCAAGTCAAAGTAGTTACACAACACAAACACCCTTAGCCTTCCCTACTGTCACACACACAGACACATTGCAGATTGAGATAAATTTGGACAGGCATCTAAAATGGCTGAAAACAAATAGCTGAAAATAAATGTCTTGATTTGTGATTTTTTTTTTTTAATAAAAGAAAATTCAGAACACACTTACTGAGGTTTTTAGCTGAGCACACATGCTGAGAAGCACAGAGAATAGATGACAAAAAAAATCAGATGTGGATCCTATTCCTTATCATCAGTAAGATACTATGAATAGTGATCCCTTAGATAATGTTTATTTATCACTTAATAAGGGTCCTTATTTTACTGAAGGACTCAAAAGTAAAAAACAAGTCTTTAATAGACATAAACCAATAAAGTGAGGATGCAGCTCAGAGAATCTGTACCATATTGTACCAAACAAAGCAATTTGTCCTCTTCTCAGTCGACACTTCAGTTACCTGTCCTAGTGACCTGCACTGCATCTCACCATGAATAAGACTCTTCTGCTTTATCATGTTCCTTATTGTAGGGGGGGCTGGCACACGTGATTGTGAGTGCTTACCACCACAACAACAGGTAGAATTATTGTGCCCATCTCCTTCAGAGTCCAAGTAAATGCTCCTTCCAAATTCCTAAAAGAGATCTCTCTTTCCTGTCCTTATCCTACTTCACAACAGGTGCAAACTACAAGGCACAAAAGAAGTGCTGACCAGCAAGTTCATGCCCTGCACTTGGGAGTGGTAGGAGACATTTCAACTCTATAAGAAAGCAAAAGCTCTCAGTACTCAACCTCCTTTCCCCCCTCAGAAATACACACTGTGCTTTTATTAAAGCTTGAGGCTAGTATTTCTTTTGGCAGGAGACACAGTGGGATTTTTTTTTGTTTTCTTGTTTCTTTCTTTTAACCTGAGGAACCCAACTGACATTATTTCAGGTGGCAAGTGATAAAAAGTTGTGTACATTGAAATACAAAACTAAATTTCTTTTTGAGAAAATATAAATTGGAGGAACATAACTAAAGCAATACCCGACTTCTATAAAACACTAAATCCATCTTTGAGCATAAGGGCAAATCTTAACTCCAGAATGTTCACTAATTTCACCAAAACGAAGACATCTCTTAAAACTGGTTGTCAAAACTTCCACTTTTTTACCAAATTAAATGTAAGCTTGGAGATTTAAGCGTACTGTTAGTTCAAATGCATATACTCAGAGCTTATACTGACATAAAATTTTCATATTAATTTTCTTAACAAACATCTTAAACACAGATGGGGCCATGTATAAAGACATGAAATGAAAATGAATAGATTCAGTAGACAGTAGTGTTCTCATGATTTACTTAACTTTGTTTTGATACTGCATTTTAGCTTTTGCTATCACTTTAAAATAGTTCACAAACTAAGTGAACATTAAACAGAAGCAATTTTTTTTATAATATTAAATACAAATTTTTATTTTCCCTGACCTAACAACAAAACACTACAACTATTTAAATATTTTGCCTAATAAGAGCCTGTACATAAGGAATATCAGACATTCTATGAAGCCATTTTCTGTTGTTCTCAAAAGAGCACCAGAAGTGGTTGCAATGATAATGTGCGGAGGTCCAAGCAAAGCACTCTTCACAGAACTGCAGGGGGCTGCTGGCTCCTAATGTTGATGGATGGACAATGTTCCAGCAGAGCACTAGTGACAGGCGGCAGCTGCCTCATCTTTGACTGACGTGCCAGATGTAACACGACAAACCCAACCAACCTCATGACTCAACCTTCTTAATAATGTATGCTTTACCACCCACCCCTACAAAAAAGTTTGTTGGCATTCACATACTTTGCTTTATTTCACTTCAAACGGATTCTGCTCGAGTACCTCCAAGTAACATTTTCTCACCATTAGAATTTCACATAAATGTATGTTCTTTGTAAATCAATAACAGGGTGAGTTTTGCAACTAATGAGTGCAACCACATGGAACAGCCCCATTAACACACAAAACTGTTAAATGTGTGGATAATGCAATCAGAAAGCATGGTGCTACTTGCAGGCTGCTGGCAAGAAAGCCAGTCCAAAACAGGACACAATCGAGGTACCTGAGACCTCAGTTACTATTCATGATAGTTATTTTGTCCCCTGGTCTTTCCTCTGCCTTTCCACCCTCTGGAAATTCCAATCAAAGTATTTATCTGGTATTAAAAAGAATTTCCTTATCTAGGCAAAGGTGGTAGTTTTGGGCCCTACTTTATCAATAACAGTTTTTAAAATAATTTATTAACATAGTTACTGCTCAGAATAAAATTTTGGCTCTACCTGACGATGATGCATAAACACGTGCCCAAGTCCAAGTACATGAGAAGTCCCATCAAACTCAGCAGAATTATGAATGTTTTAAAACTCTGGCATTTCATTAAGAATATTTCAGAACTAAGAAGTATATTATAGGCAGAACAGAGCACTGTAGCACATTCCAGCACACACATACACTCACAGAAGAAATAATCTTTAACAGAAATAATATATTTCTATTCTGGAAATTCTCACTTTTTTCACATTAGGTTTTGGTAAAAATATGTATTAAAATATTTCAAAGTAAAGTAAATTTCTTGATTACAAAGATAGTTGTAAAAACCACTGTTCAATCTAGTTACATATTTACTGTATCATTTTCTTTCAGATTAACATAGCCTGAGAGCACTTTGAATAAAAGAATCAATATAAAGCACAAATCTCTGACTGAACGATGGTGCATTAAATTGATGATTTCTATTTTTAAATGTCATTGCTAAGAACAAAGTTAAATGTTTCTTTATAAAAAAAGGCAAGCATACAACTTCTGAGAGTTATTTCAGTGTCAGGAAAAAAAAGGTATAATTGGCAATATGATTAGGATATAGCTATGGGAAGGGGAGAGGTTTCCCTTAATTTACATATTTTGATCTTCATAATGTCAAACTATCACACTATAAATATCTCAATTACCCAATTTGTAAATGACAGTTCCAGCTGCTAAACATAAGAACATGAGTGATCTACGTAAAAATGAAAGCCCTTCAAGTATTTTCCTGGCTACATGTGTGAACTATATAACACATTGTAGTAGTTCAAGTGCTATGTCTAACTACTAGAAAGATAACACCTAAAAAAAAGTTAACAGAACTAAAAATGGGAAAGATGAGATGTATTTTCTCAAGTGAGGTGATCCTTATAAGATATAGTATCCTTATTTCCTCAAATGTCGAGTGGCAAACTTTCTGTTCAAGGCACATCAACTCTGCAGGGGTCTTCAGAGAGTCAGAACAGAGCGAAATTTAGCTGGTTTAGAGACTTCGCATTTTATGGTTTTGAGAGTCAGAGGATACTGAGAAACCTTTGTAACCACCTTTGTTTTAAAAACAATCTTTGCAGTCTTACAAGACCTGCAGAGAATGGTCATGTCTACATCACTGATGTTTTCATTTAATACATAATTTCATCCATCTTACCCAGATAAAGAAAGAAAAAGTAGCATAAATGTAACAAATAAGCACATCATGTTCACTTAACATACACATCTGCACAAAATTATAGCACAGCCCTTGTAATGCTTAAAAGATAATGCAAATTTCAGTGGAATGCAAAAAGCAGTCAGAAAAGAGTGAAACTATTACCAAGGGAAGGCTTCAGTAAATTTATACAAAGTTACTTTAAACTTTTAAAAAAGCTTCTTATAATGAGCAGGAGTTCTAAAGCTTTGCAAGGGTTTTAGTCACAGTCATTTCTGTTTTATGTAATCATTTCCAGCAACATGACTTAAGAGCTGGGAGTACCGGTTTCATTACATTAAAGCAACATGATACACCATTACATCTTGTCACAGTGCACACATGAATTAATGGTAATGCAACATAATCACTCTGAAAACAAAACAACTTTGCATTAGCATGTGCTTTGTTAGGTAAAATGTACATTCATGACAGTAGCAAACTTAAATTATGCAGACATTTATGTTTTAGTAATGTTTGGAAATGCAGAAGAATTATTTGTATAATGCAGACATTGACTCTTGTTCTGACTAGTGATACAGATCCTCAATTTTTGACAACTGATGCAGATTATATATCAAACACAATTTGTGCATTACTCTAATTAGCTGCTGGACACACAAAGTTAAAGTTTCAAACTAGGTATGTGGTGTAGCCAGATAGTGGTATTTAACCAAAATATTTTCCTCAAATGCATAAGTTATTAATATTATAGACTATCTGACTGCATGCAGAAGACCAGAAAGCCCTTAGACAATTTATGACATTTTGAATGTATAAATCTATGAAACAAAGAGTTTCTAAATGAGAAAACAAATTCAGACAGTTACAGACTACAGCACAGTCACTTTGTTACGATACTATTAGGCACACTGTTGTCATCTGTTTTCATGACTACCGATATACCATAACTCAAGTGTAACCTGAGATACAAAACGCTGAAACACAATTAGTTACCCACAAAGAATTAGTCCTATAGTTGAAGGAGATAATTCATTTTTTTCTTCATAATTTTTTTTTAAATGCAACCAACAGGAAGTTACGCAAGTTCCAAAAATTTCAACAAATGAAAAAACACCGCTTGATTTATGGGCCTAGTATTTATAGCTTAACTGAAGGACAATTCTTTGTTATTTCCAACTTCTAATCATTCTTGTTAACTATAGTTTACATCACATAAAAGTTTTTAAATGTCTTTATCAGATAGCAATTAGCAGCGAAAACCTTTTCTGCTCTTCTGCTTACTGACAAGGTAACTTTCAAAAATATGTCCTCTGAACACCCAGTTAATAGTCAGAGCTGTGAATTAACTGGCCTTCTAGTAATGAAGTACTATTTCTTCAGCTTAGTGACTCTAATTCTGCAAGTGTTGTTCTTAATTAAGGTTAGCCATTTCCTATTGGAAATAGTCACAAAGATTTGTTAATTTACCAAGGTAACTTTTTTTAGGCTTTTAAAAAAGAAACTTAAGACTTCACTAAAAAGTATTATTTTGCACATCACTTTGCACATGAATGTCCATGCAAGTACAGTCCTGCTAAAGTGAATAAAAGCTGTTTCTGATTACTGAAGTGAGTTAGCCTAGCAGAGAGCTGGAGATGCTATCAAAGGAGAAGTGTGTGCTTGCATAGAGGGCAAGAAAGGAAGAACTCTTTCTTTTGGTGGTCTCTCCTTTATCAACAGTTTTCCTTCTGCACTTTCTTACGTGTCACTACTTGTCTTCCACACTAGCAGGTGCAGCTTTTCAGCATAGCAACTGAGATAACACTGATTAGCTGCTACATCCACCTATGTAAAGTAGTAAAGAGTAGCAGAAACGCCAGAGATATTTGAAAAAAACATTCAATCCGTCTACAATGGAATATTAAATGTAATCAACATAAGTGCTTTACTGAAATGATCATCAACTCCAAATGTTTTACTTTGGTGAAAAATAAACACATGAACAAGTGCTTTGCTGAATCCCTCTTGGGATGTTGAAATCCTTCTGGGTATATCAAACAGCATTATCAACACATGTGAAGGGTGAGACATGAATCTTCGCTGCAATTCACTGCTCAGTACATTGAAAACTTCTCTTAAGGCCTAACCAGACACAGTGAGCAATACTATCCTCTACCAGGCAAGGTCCTAAACCTGGGTAATAAGCCAAGGAAGATTCTTGCCTGTGTCATGCTAAATTATGACCTTAGATCCTTTATATTGGCAAAACATTTCCAAATCAGACTGAAATACAACCTGTCTGCCAGATACTGCAATCTGTGAGCAGCAAATACACATTTGGAGTGCCAACCTTTAGCAAAGAGCATTTTTATGAGATTTAAATAAAAACCAGTGAATGTTAAGATTCAGTCATACGAAGCCAACTGCACCCAGCAGACAGAAACAACAAAGAAAAAACATTACATTTTCTTTCCAGCCTTTTAGTTTCTAAGTATAACGCACTTGTAGCTTCTTGGGACTTCCTAAAGGTTCCTCGGTTTTTCTACTGGTCTTTTACAATCTGTACCAAGAAACTGGATATGCTTTACATGTTGTATTAATTGTATGTAGAAGATTCCGCCACAATAGGCTGTTTTTAAGATACAGACTTTTCAGAAACTTAAACCACAGCTCTGCTTCGCAGGAAAATACTATGTCTAGAGAGGGATTTTATTTTTGTTTAACTTTTAGGAAATTCTGATTCATAGTATTTAGAGGTGTTTGTAAGCCTGATCGCTGCACATGACAAAGCCAAGCTTTGACAACATGGAAACCATGAACAAAAATGCTTTGGTCATCTGCAGAGCCTGTTAAATTACCAGCAGGATGTTTCCTAATTATTTTACAGAAATTGTATAGATTTTAAGTTAAGATGTTTAAATGCCATAAATCAATTATACCAGCACCATTTGTGCCACTGTAGTAAAAATTACATCAGTATTTCCATCATAAAAACCCTATTTTTCAGGGGTTTCCAATTCAGCCACAAAAATTGGCTCCAGCCTAAAGCTTGACAACCAAAGTCACCACTTGGGAGCAATTCTTTCAACCAATTTTTTTTTTTTTTTTTAAAATGGATTGGCCTTTCAAGCTAAAAAATAGTTCAAAAAAAAAAAAAAAGAAACTGTGGTTTCAAATTTTGGTGAACTTCTATCCCTCAAAAACATTGTTTTAAAACCAGATAATTTTGTATGTCATAAATCTGCAAAGTAGACTGTTGCTTTTGAGTAATTTGGATAAAAACCATGGATAAAAATCACCAGCTTATTTATTTTAAAAATAAATCTAGTTTCCCATGAAAACTTTTAATCCAATAAAATTTTCTACTACTTTCTCATGGCAAGATGTGGTAGGCGTTGCATGAGGAAGACTTTATGACTCATGTATGCAGTGTCTATTCCACTCATTTTAAATTCTGTGCTAAGGGGTATTTAATCCTTTATTTTTATGCCTCGAATCAAATTTGCCCATCTTCAAGACAACAATTCTCTGCTTTGGTAGCATAGATCCACCTGTGAGCTTGACGTGGTCCCTGATAAAGTTCTGCATAAGCGCAACAGAACTCCTTTAAACTACATATTTTTTAAATAACATGTATTAAATACTGATTCTAATCCACTTCTGAAGTGTCTCATTTTTTCTCATGCACATTAATTTAAATGATAAGAATTATTAATCATGTTTTAAACCTGGTTTACTTCTAACATGTTAAAATGTCCTTTGGATGTTGGTTGATTTCAGTAAGACACCTCAAATCAACAGCATAACATGAACTGATCTTCAGGCTCTTATATGCCTTCTCATGAACACGGGCTCAGCAAAAGAGAATTACAAGCCCAATCCTGTCCACTGCCTATCCAAGTCAGCAAAACTTGTCAACAGCCCCAATAAACTTTGGACTGAATCCTCCATGCAGTCTGAATTCCTAGTAGAATTTTTTTCTTAATTCATATCTAGGCAGCAAATTGGTTTGCAAAGCTGTTTCCCTAAGTTCTAAGAAGCTTAACAGCTCATACGATTTTTTGAAATGTCATTTTAAATATATAATCATAGCTAAATTATAGCATTAGTTGCTTGCGGGAAGGATGTCTGGTTTATATTTAGGCCTTATGTCATCAGTGCCAATTTTTAATACTACGCCTCTTTGCTTTTGTCAGTTTGCTGCAGAGTTGTATTTTCATTTCTTCAAACAGCTATATGCAATGAAAAAACATTAGATATATTTATCCCCTTTCCCATACCACTTTGTGATAGGAAGCTAGTGCTTGTTAATACAATCCATACCATAAAAGTTATCATCTTCAAATTCCTTGAGCTCTCAAGGAAATTATGTTGATTGCAAGAAAAAGAAAAATACTATTGAGCATACAGTACATTAATAGAAAGCACAGAAAACACTTTAAGAAGGGTTGGGGTTTTTTCCCCCCCAAACTATCTGTACAGATACTCAGAAATGTAAGGAGTAAGACAAGAAAGAAAAAGTGCAAAGAAAACAAAGAAGACTGGTATGCTACACTTAGTAGTTTTGGTGTTCAGTTAGCAGATATTTTTATTGCTGTTTATAATTTGTTTTCATATCAACTGCTATTCTCTTTCATAGAAGTCTGTACAGTACAATACTCAGAACATACACTTGGATCTAAACGTATCACCTGAAAACTCAGTCTAGGAAGACAAAGAGGCAAGAAACAGGGAAGAGAGAGACAGTTACAAACTTAAAGTGACTGCATTAAGCCAAAGAGAAATTACATAATAGGTAGCACTGGTTTGCAGCCACATCATACTTCTGCAATGACTCTGTAGCTCTTGAAGTCACATGAGTTTGATCTTGAGCACATTTTAAGAATCAGCAAGGTACCATCTAAGCAGTGTTGCTGTGCAATAGGTGGCAGCCTCCTCACTAAATCATGTGTAAGCCTGTGCCTCAAGCCACAACCTTTTGGTTGAGAGGTTAAACCTGTACTCATTCATTTCTTCTTTTAATGAATTGTGGCAGGGAGAGGATGGAAATAAAAGTGCGCTGCATGCTTAGAAGAAGGGAAGCAAGCAGACCTATATATAGGAAGTGGTATATGGAATTATCTCCACCAGAAGAAAGATTAAGAGCACACACTGTAGGGAAGGTGTCCTGAAAATGCAAGGCCCTGTGAGACTTTATAAGATAAGGAACTCAAGCTTCATGAATGTAGAAATTCAGCATCTCTCTCTCAGGCTTAAAGATGGTTTAATTCATAAAACAGGAAGCATGGCTCTGTTTCTCCAGGAATAATATTCTCAGCAGAGATCTTAAGGATTCTAAAGCATCTATCTAATGCAGAAATTAGCTCCAGCATGTTTTAAGGAAAGAACCTGTTCACCGCAAATCACTTAGAAAAATAATTATGTGCTGGTTTATGGTAGGAGATAATGTTTTCTCAAGAGGACAAGCAGAGTTCAATTTCAACCAGGGCTGATGACAGAAAAGATCACAGCTTATAGTAGCATCTACCAGCTGCAGTATCTCCTAACCAAACCAACACATGGATTCCCAATTACCTCCTTCTAACCTACCAAAACCCGTTATTTTGTTTTAGCCAACAGTCACTTAGCAAAGCCACTACGGTGTTCATGTATTTGGGAACTTTATATAAACATCTTAATTAGGTCTTGCACTATCAGAACTTAATTTTTAAGATGCATAACAACAACACATGCTCAAACACCTGTGCACTTGTTTGCATATAGAAACACACAAGTAAACAGGAATTGTCAAAATTGATTAAGCAGAAAGTTTATTTGGCACATGCTGAACATAAGCAACAATGTAAAAGCAGCTCATAGTGATGCAGAGGTATTAAACTGTTGTGGACTGAAAATTTGCATAGCGTTTCAATTAAATTATTTTTAAGAAAAAATAAAACAGTTTACTTATGGCCTTTTACATAATACATGGGGGCAAGGTAGAAATATCCCCCCCCAGTTTTTAGAACAAATTATTTGTCTACACACTCTGCAAAATGCAAGTCCAAACTGAAAGCAATGTGTGGTATACGGAGAGCTGGCAAATAAAGAAATTGAGAAAAGTGAACTCAATGAGGTGCAAAGTGCTGATAAGAAGAAGACACAGTTGTAGGAGGAAAGTCTTACAAAATTTTGAAAATTCAGTGATTTCCTCACTGAAAAACAAACCCCAAATCCAAAGAATAAAACTAAAAACATGCAAACACATAATAGGCAAAACACACCAACTGAAACCTTCACTTGTAAAGAACTCTGAAGTATACCCTTTTCTTGACAGAAGAAGGCATCAAATTAATATAAGTATTCCTGTCTCAAAAGGCTGAACAGGCTGCTGTCAGAAAAATCAGTACCTTCATTTTAAGAATTGACATCATCAGTTGTTCAAAAGCTTTACCACTGCTTACCTTGTTGCTATGCTGTAAGACTCTGGATGAATACAAGTTTGGTCCAAAGGATTGGGCCAATGGAAGGCACATGGTGTTGGCTTGCTCTTCTTTTTACCCTGTGCACCTGCTTTAGTCAAGAACGCGTGACTTCCAAGTTCAGTTTTCTTACTACTGTCAGAAATGAAACATGGAAACATCACTCTTAATGAACAAAATCCTAGCCCAGTGCCCACACGTGAAAAACAATTAGAATTTATATAATGTTAATCGTTTTTTAAAGAAGTACAACTCCCCTAAAAGGTCGTTGTGAGTGAATCAATACAATTACCATAAAATTATAACACATCAATGTATGTACAAATTAATTTTAATTAGAAACAAACATTGGGAAGGGATTATGTGCTTCAAAATTTCTTAACGATAATAAGATTATAAAGAAAACACTACACAAACAGGCTGAAAGCTTGTGGGTCAAAATTAAAGATGGAAGAATAAAGGAGAATATTGTGGTTGGTGTATACTACAGGCCACCCCATCAAGGACAGACAACTGATGAAGTCTTCTTCCTTCAGCTTCACGTTCACAAGCTCTCATCCTACTCGGGGCTTCAACCACCCCGACATATGCTGGAAAAGTAGCACAGCAAGCTGTAGGCAACCCAGGAGACTTCTGGAGTGCATTGAGGATAATTTCTTAGTGCAGCTGATAGAGACCACACCTGAGGAGAAGGAATACTGGACCTTATGGTCACCAATACAAGCAAACTCATCAGTGACATTTAGGATCGGAGGAAGCCTGGGCTGCAGTGATCATGCACTGGTGGAGTACAAGGTCCAGAGGGATATGGGACAGGTGAGGAGTATAGTCAGGACACTAAATTTCAGGAAGCAGACTTCCAGCTCTTCAAGGAATTACTCAGTAGGACCCCTTGGGACATGGTCCTCCAAGACAAGGGAGCAGAACAGAGCGGGAAAATTTTTAAGGAAGCTTTCCAAAAAGAATGCTCAGTCCCTGTATGCAGAAAATCAGGCAGGAAAGGCGAAAGACTGGCATGGCTGAGTTGAGACCTGCTGGTTAAACTAAAAAAGAAGAGGGAACTGCACAGGCAGAGGGAACCTGGGAAGAGTATAGAGACACTGCCTGGTTGTGTAGGGATGAAGTCAGGAAAGCCAAGGTGCAGCTGGAGCTGAACTTGACAAAGGAAGTAAAGACTAACAAGAAGGGCTTTTACAGGTACGCCAATCAAAAGAGGAAGGTCAATGAGAACGCACCCCCACTGATGACTGGAAATGAGGATCATGTATCAACAGATGAGGAGAAGGCTGAGGTACTTCACTTTTTTGCCTCAGTCTTCACTGATAACTGCTCTCCTCGCCCTTCCTGGGTCATGGGACAGCAAGATGGTGACCAGGGGGGTAAACTCCCTCCCACAGTAGAGGAGGATCAGGTTCGCACCCACCTGAGGAACCTAAACAAATATAAGTCTATGGGACTTGATGAGATGCATCCCAGAGTCCTGAGGGAATTGGCAGATGTGGTTGCCAAGCCAACCTCCACAATACTTGAAGAGTCATGGCAATCAGGACAAGACCTTGGTGACTGGAAAAAAGGTAACATTGTGCCCATTTTTAAAAAGGGTAGAAAAGATGACCCTGAGAACTACCGACCTGTCAGCCTCACCTCTGTGCCTGGGAAGATCATGGAACAGATCTTCCAAGAAGCTATGCTAAAGCACATGGAGGACATGGAGGTGATTAATGGCTGCCAGCATGGCTTCACCAGGGGCAAGTCCTGTCTGACCAACTTGGTGGCTTTCTATGATGGGGTAACCACAGCAGGGGACACGGGTAAACTGACGGATGTCACCTATCTAGACTTCTGTAAAGGCTTTGACGCAGTCCCCCACAGCATCCTTCTCTCTAAATTGGAGAGACAGGGATTTGATGGGTGGATGGTATAGTGGATAAGAAACTTGTTGGATGGTTGTATTCAAAGAGTAGTGGTCAATGGCTCAAAGTCCAGATGGAGATCCATGAGAAGTGGTGTCCCTTAGGGGTCTGTACTGGGATCAGTGCTGTTCAATATCTTTATCAATGATATAGACTGCGCGATTGAGTGCACCCTCAGCAAGTTTGCAGATGACACCAAGCTGAGTGGTGTAGTTGCCACACTGGTAGGACGGGATGTCATCCAGAGGAACCTGGACAGGCTGGAGAAGTGAGCCTGTGGGAACCTCATGAGGTTCAGCAAGGCCAACTGTAAGGTCCTGCACCTGGGTCAGGGCAATCCCCATTTTCAGTACAGGATGGGAGAAGATGTGATTGAAAGCAGCCCTGCAGAGAAGGAGTCAGGGGTGCTGGTTGATGAGAAACTTGATGTGAGCTGGCAATGTGCGCTCACAGCCCAGAAGGCCAACCGTACTCTGGGCTGCATCAAAAGAAGTGTGGCCAGCAAGGCAAGGGAGGTGATTCTGCCCCTCTACTCCTCTCTTGTGAGACCTCATCTGGAATACTGTGTCCATATCTCAATGTAAGAAGGAAATGGAGCTGTTGGAAGGGTTCCAGAGAAAGGCTACAAAGATGATCGGAGGGCTGGAGTACCTTCCCTACGAAGACAGGCTGAGAGAGTTGGGCTTGTTCATTCTGGAGCAGAGAAGGCTCAGACGAGATCTTAAAGGGACCTTCCAGTACCTGAATGGGGCCTACAAGAAAGCTGGAGAGGGACTATTCATAAAGACTTGTGGTGATAGGACGAGGGGGAATGGGTATAAACTGGAAAGGGGCAGATTTAGACTAGACATAAGGAAGAATTTCTTCACCATGAGAGTGGTGAGACACTGGAACAGGTTGCCCAGGGAGGATGCAGACACCCCATCCTTGGAGGTGTTCAAGGCCAGGTTGGATGGGGCCTTGGGCAGCCTGGTCTAGCAGGATGTCCCTGCCCATGGCAGGAGGGTTGGAACTAGATGATCTTTAAGGTCCCTCCAACCCTGCCTATTCTATGATTCTATGACAACCTATTGTATCATTTGCAATCTGGATAGCACCTTCTCTCTGTAAAATGGGGGCAATTGTATCTACTTACTTGATAAAGATCTTTTGAGGACATTTTCCTATTTATCTGTTGAATAATAGTCTGCATAATTTTAAATTTGAAAAATATAAACAAAATTTCCTATTCATACCATCTTTAGGTAAGCAAATTGCATTTCAAGCAAATGTACAGAACACGGGAAGTACATATATCCTTAAACATCATAACTCCTTAAACTGCATTTATTGACTTCCTGTACTTAAATTTCTGGAGAATTCTACTCAAACTTAAAATCAAAATACAAAAAATTTCAAAGCAAAAGAACTCAGATCAAGATCTGCTTAGAACAGAAGCTAAAGGTCAAACCTGCCACTAATTCAGAATTTATAAACCATTTTTGCAGAAGTATCCTCATACAGTTTTCCTTAAAACTTAGTGAATACATTACTGACTCCTAATCAGTTAGCATTTGGACTGAGCTTTTTCTTATTTTTTTTCTGGATTTGGCTGGATAATGGAAAGGCTCCAAAGTCTCAGAGAGATTCATGGAAAGATTTCCCATATTAGTGGGAGGACTTTAGAGAAGACAGGAGAGCGAGATCTACTTTTCTGTGTGGTATATTTACAACTTGCACACTTCTTCCCTTAGATTTCCTCTTAAGTAAAAAAGGCTCAGGAAGCAGTAACAGCATTAAATGACCCCTCTACTGGCAAAGGCTCCTTTCTTGACTCTTTTTTACTTGCTTTTGTTTCCTACCTCACAAGTGGTTCCTGCTTTTGCAGGACAAAAGAGAACACACTGAAGGATCCAGAACTAGCATTTGCACTTTGGGCTCTACCTCGGCATTGACTGTTGGCAGAAATGCAAACATAGCTTTATCTTTCCATATATTTTTTAAAAAATAATGACTATTTGTTAACTTCCAAGTACAAAGAACAAAAATCAATTCACACAGCACTCTAGCCATCAGTATGATTAGAGAGGACAAAAATGAAACCTTCTCAAAGTCTATTTCAAAAATGTTTGGGTCTGCCACCTGGGCCCACAAGAAATGTCATGGAGGAAATGGTGTTAGAGCTTTATTTTGGCCTAAAACTCCAAAGTTATAGCAGGTTTCTCAGATTACAGCGTTCTCAAGTTTTATGGAATTTGACTAACATCAGAAGCATGCTCCAGTAAGGAAAGGGGAAAAAAAACCCTACAATGTTCTTAAACATTTTACCAGTGTACTTCTGGAAGAAAAAAGAAGGCACCAGCTTTTTCTTCCTCTGTTGTATTGCAGCATTCACTAGAACAGATTTGTACAATGTAAGATCTACAGTATTAAAAGCAATTTCTTTGGTCTTCGGGTGCTTACAGTGCACACCATTTGGCCTGCAGCATATGCCTCTCTGCCAGACGGGCAACCAATCTGTATACCTTCCACACGGGCAGTAAGCCAGTCGTAATATGCCTACCTCCTGCCTGGAAGTTACTCGTGTGCTGTTTGGCCAGCAGCAACTGGGAATACAGCATTGCTTCTGAGCACTGAGTTGGCTAAAAAACAGAACGTGTTTCCCAGGAAAATATTTTTTTGAGAAGAGTCAGTGGCAAAAGGATAGGGACAGTGTTACCAGTGTGTCTTTTCTTAGTTCTTTATGTTGGGAAGAGAAATAGGAAAGGCAGGAGAAAAGACATTGCCCTAGAAAGGGCACTTTCAGTTCTGGAGAGGAAGGATTTCAGTTCAAGAGGAGCACAATGAATGGTTGCAATAAAGCGGAATGAGACGGCAAGGAAAAGGACAACCCACTGTTGACAAATTGGACTTGGGAAAGAGTCTCACATATTTGCGACACCATGCTTGCTAGGTATAGGAGTATAACAGAATTTGACCCAGGCAGCTACTCCACTTTCACTCTTTAGGTAATTGAACCGAAACTCTCTGAAAATACACTCTAGTTTACTACCATTATATTTTGCAAAACCATCTTTACCACGCTAAAATGAATTTACCAATCCCTAAACTATACCTGAAACACAACACTAAGTTTTACTATTTCAGATCACAATGCTAACATATGCCAAATTTCTTCTACCAATTCAGTGGTAGAATTTGTAGTTAAGCTTATATACTTACCAAAACGCTGGCTTAGGGTACTAGGCTAATAAGCCACAATTATTCAGAGCAAGAACTGTCTTCAACCACTGACTCCAAGAAGTTTATTTGTTAAGATGTTATCTTTCAGAGTGCAATGGCTTAGGATTCCTCAAGTCAGAACACAAAACAGAAAAGAGGAAAAAGTCTTCTCATACTATTTCGGATAATTTACTCAAGATAGCTTACATCTCTGTTACCTGCAGAAGGTCTTTATATATTCTTGATTGAATCTGATGAAGCCAGCACACTGCTGGAAGGACTTGGGACCCAGACCTTTAACTTCCTTGAGCTGCTCTCTGTTTATAAATGGTCCATTCTTCTCTCGCCATTCAATTATATTTTTAGCCCTGTTAGCATTCAGTCCTGCAATGTGCCTACAAGAAACATTTACAGAATACATGCGTTACCATTGAACAGTCATTAATACAAGTGCTATTCATTACAAGGATACACATTATCATTGAAAATCTGGTTTATAAAACTTAAAAACAGCTAAGAAAATTGCAAGGAGACTCCCAGACCAAAGTCATCATCTGAAAAAGGATCCCTTCTCTAAGTCCTATGGAAGGCATCCACTCAAGTCAATGGAACTTGGTACAGCAATAGGGTCCCGCACATACCTAGCTAGTAAGCCAGGGAACATATCATTTATGATCTGTGGGCTATTTCTGTAATGCCAATTCAATTTGTCGTGCCTTAAGACCTGCCCTCAGCTGTCCTCTTCAGGAAACAATGTAGGAGGAAGGTCCAAGACAGATAAATCATCGCTGTGATAACAGCCCCCTCTCACCTATTCTCTTCCAATGGTACTGCAACAGCTTTTCACAACGTGGAGGGCAGACGTCTGCTATCCAGGAGAGTGGCTGGGAGCAGCTTATCTTCCTGACACCATTTAACAGATCTACACAGCTTGTTGCTTTTCTTTCAGCTGCTCTTTAGATAATAGAGCAGCTGGGAACGGGCTGCATGAGTTGTTCTGGAGGCAACTTTAATCTGGCAAAGAACTTACCTGCGATGTGCAATTGCAGTTAGCCAAGTTCCTTCAGGAAGCAGTGGGTTTGCTGCACATTTTCTGTATGTACACACGACTACAACTTTCTGTGTATGGAGTATGTTAATCATAGAAAGAGGGAAAAGAGCTGTAGTGGACAGTTATACCGGCACTAAAAAAGGAAATGTCACCTTTCCGGCTCTATATATCAGATGCCATTGCTTTAAGTCAATGGCAGCAGAGACCTGTTTGTGGAATGGCACAGACTGATTCTAGAAAAACACAAACAGCAAATCTGGCAAAAATAGTTAAAAGATGGGTGGCAGGGAGAGCAGGAAAAAGAAAAGTCTTTCCAATATTCTCATCCTCAAGCAAAAGTTAAAAAAATAATCCAAAGTTGGTGAAACCTCAAAATTAAATTAGTGAGACACGCCTCTAACCACAGACAAAATATTAATCATAAGGAATGGATTTTTCTCCTAATATTTCTTAGAAACATTATGCAATACACCTTATTTACACAAAGAAAGGAACATGAAACAGTTCACAGAATTTTCTGCTGATTTTCAAGTACAACACTGAGCAGCAACACAGGTACTGTAAAACTGTCATCCCTTTCACATGTAATATATGTCAAGAAGGGTATCCAATGCATCAGAATGCATGAGCAGAAACCCTTGCTCATGGTATATTCTAGCTAAGGTGATAGTTTCATACATTGTTCATCCGAGGGAAACAGACTGCATCTACACAGAACAGAACAGCTGAGGATCAAGTTAGATCCATCACTTATAATCATAGAAGTATTCAGGTTGGAAAAGATCTTTCAGATCATCAGGTCCATCCCTTAACCTAGCACTGCCAACTCCACCACTAAACCATGTCTTTAACCATCACATCTATATGTGGTCTTTTACATACCTCCAGGCACGGTAACTCAATCACTTCCCTGGGAAACATGTTCCAATGCTTGACAACCTTTTTGGTGAAGACTTTCTCCTAATATCCAATCTAAATCTCCTCTGGTGCAACCTGAAGGCACTTCCTCCCATCCTATCACTTATTACTTGGGAGAAGAGACCAGCACCTGCCTCAAGACAATCTCCTTTCAGCTAGTTCTAATGGGCAATAAAGTCTCGGCCTCCCTTTTTTCAGATAAATAACCCCAGTTCCCTCAGCTGCTCCTCATAAGATTTAGTTCCAGACCCCTCAACAAATTCATTGCCCTTCTCTGGATACGCTTCAGCAGCTCAATATTTTTTTTGTAGTGAGGGATTCAAACCTGAACATGTATTTGAGGTGCAGCCTCACCAGCGTTGAGTACAGGGGAACAATCACTTCCCCTGTTGACCTGCTGGCCACACTATTTCTGATACAATGCTGCTGGCCTTATTGGCCACCTGGGCACACTGCTGGCTCATATTCTGCCACCTATCAACTAATACCTTCCCTTAAGTCCTTTTCTGCTGAGCAGCTTTTCAGCCATTCATCCCCAGGCCTGTAATATTGCATGGGGTTGTTGTGGCTCAAGTACAGAACTCAACACTTAACCTTGCTGAACCTCACACAATTGGCCCCAGTCTATCAATCCAGCCTGTCCAGATGCCCCTGCGGAGCCTTCCTACCCCCAAGCAGATCAACAATCCCACTCATCTTTGTCATCTGCAAACTTACTGAAGGTGCATTCGATCCCCTTGTCCAGATCACTGATAAAAACATTAAACAGAACTAGGCCAAATACTGAGCTAGTCACACAACTTGTGACCAGCCGCCAACTAGATTTAACTCCATTTACTATCACTTGATGCAGCACACACATACAAGCCTCATAAGCCAGGTTAATTAGACCAAAGTACTCAGCCAACATGGTTACCATCTGTAACCATGACTGGACAGTGTGTCTCCATGTTCAGTTTAGTGGAGATGCAGTAGCACCTCAGCCTGGTGCCCTGTGCTGATCTGCACAATACAGATGTACCCCGCAGAAATCTAACAGTGCTCACCCACTGCACTTACTCAGGTAGGCTTTTATTCATGGAATGAAAGCTGGTCTGCCTCACTTACAATAAGTACTGCTTGCTTTCTTACTAATAGCTGCTCTAAATCTGAAAGAAAGTAAGACAGAAGATAAATCAGGAGTCAAGCTAAGGAATGGATACATAGGAAAAGTATATGGAAGAGAAAGTGGAAAAAAAAGAATACAAAGTTTCTCTCAAAATATGGAAAGATGTTTTCAAGAATGCTTACATGAGGTTAAAAAATATTAAAGACAGAGCTAGCAAGAATACATTTTTCTTAAGTTTGATACCTAGTATAGATGTCACTACTAAGATTAAGGACATTGTTTTTCTTCCCTTCCTACTACAGAGGATGTTAGTAAGACTTTTGCTTTTCTGAGAGGCTGTTCAGCTAAATGATTCTGAATTCTACACATGTAAAAGAGAATGAGATTTTAATTTCTAACCAAAAGAAATAAAATCCAGAACATTTTCCAGGTAAATATGGCATAACTGCTTAAAAAAAAAAAAATCAGTAAAAAGGGATAAGGTTTTCAGCAGTTTCCCCTTAAATCTTTCCTTTTCTCCTTTCCTCACCCAATTTTTTACAATCTGTTCCACTTAGCAGTAACTATAAAAAAACCTTCTAAGAGACAGAAAGTACATTTGCAAATCCCTTTCTCAGTGTAAAAATACAAATTAACTATATCAATGTTTTCTAAAATCACAGTGTTTGCTCTAAATTTTTAAATATCTGGTTTTCTCCAATCAATAGTTATGCCCTGGAGAATCACACATACCCTTAAAACCTGACTCTTAATGATCCAGTGAAATACTGTCTTAATGTGTCATTTTCGTGTAATTGGAAGTTTAACACAAGAGCCATTTGCTCCAACTGAGCTCCAGTCAGATGGCAGACTAAACAGAGACTCTGTGATCCAAAGCCATGTAATTACTGGAATAGGAAAATGTTTGACTCACCTTAGTAGTATTTCTGAACAGATGTTAATATCAACTCCTACAAAGCTGACACACTCCTCAACCACACTGTCCAGAGTTGCTTTGAGCAAAGTCTGTGATACATCATGCTGAGAAACAAAAGTGGAGATTTTGGGTTACTGAAATATTGAAGCATACAAAAATGAGAGCTGCAAACAACACTAACATTCATAAAATAGTTGCCGGAACTTATCAGTATCCTCTATGAGGACACTAGATAAAAACATAAGTTGTAGGATATATTTTTAAAAGGTCTCCAGTGTCTATTTGTAACATCTTTGTCACGATACAAATCCCTAAATGAGATATTCTTTGCATTACTATATCATTTTTAATAACTTTTTAATATTTCCTTGCATCCCGTAAAAATTAAACTATATTAAACACATGAATACTTAAATTCTGCTCATCTATTGTCTTCTCTTTAATCTCACATTTATTTATCTGTAAGTTTATTAAATATAAGACAATATTTTAAAAATACAGTACCTAGATAAACAACCACAGACACTGTACTTTTGCACCTGCACACACAAATGTTTGCAGAATTGTCTTATCTATCAGCATCACACTACAGTATAGTTATTATTTACTAAAAGAACAAGCCAAGTATTGTACGAAGGTGGGCAATACATAAGGTATATATCAGCCCTGTGGCAAGAAAAATGTTTCAGATTTTGAACAGATATTTCTGGGAAGATTGGCAGGTCCTTAACAGAGGCACCACTAATGGAAATTCTTCCAGTTTTTCCATTATTGTTCATAGTGTTTCCACTTCTTTTCTCCCCCTAAAGGAAAATCAGTCACACTTGTCAAAGATAAAAGTTCTGAAGTGCTAAGATTTCTTTTTTCCTCCACAACGTAGGCATACTTCAATGTATAACTGCTAGTTCTCCTCACAAGCCCATCAGTGCTTAGAAGTCTGACCTAGAGGGAGAAGCCTCTCTAAATGCAGCTAATTCAATCACTATGTTGGCTTAGCTTCAGGGCTCTTATACGTCACTTGTGTAAATCTGGGTTGATCTGTTGTGGTTTAGTGATGCATTCATTTAGGACATCAAGCTGGATCCAAGCCAAGACACCAAACACTTCATCCACTGTTTTGTTTTACCTTTTAAGCCACTCAGATCTTTCAGACTTCACAGTTAAATTTAACATGCCAACAGCATCAATCCCAATCTACCAATAGTGGTAATTCATCAAGTAATGGTTAGTAAAGGAAACAATCATAAAACTCAGGGCAATGTATTTCATAGCCTCCCTCATTTCAGGTAATAGCCGTATGATGTATTTGCATGATGTGATACATAATAAAGTTACTTACAAACAGGAAGTGTAAATTTTGCCACTATTACTCCTCCTATATAAAGTTCGCATGCAAAAAGACACGTACAGAAGAACTGGCATTTGCACACTATTTTGGTCTCAACCACAAAGCTTACTTATACAGTGTGCAGATTAAATATCATTCTACTTACTAAAGTGTTGCTGCTACATCAATGGCTTCTTTTCTGATAAAAAGATAGAAGTAAAACACCCACATCCTAAAAAGAAGTCTAATGTTTCTATTTTTCTAGCTTACTGAAGATGCAGCTCCTCATAATGAAGACATTCTACATATTCCCTCCTCCTCCTGCCATCAGCTAGGTAACGTACTAGAGCAAGAGGCTTACAGCTCACACACACGCTTATGAAAGAATGCATTTATGTAACACAGTAGAAGAAACAGAATAAAACTGTTCAGAAATATTTATATTTCCTCTTTTTGTCAAGTACAGCTGCCAAATACCTGGCTAGATTTTCCATGATGAACCACAAATTAAGAATCTAATAAGATACTCATTTAACATTTTTTTCATTATTATGCAGGAAAGGCTACTGACTTCAAGGTGTTTGTAGGTTGATTATCATACAGTTTCACAAATTATATTAACAAGTTCCATTAACTACAGCAGATCTTGTCCACCTCTAAAAGAATCTTGGTTTAAAACAATGACTCAGAATATAAAGTAGAGTCTGTGGCAGACAGGAAGGTAGACTGCTGTTTCCCTAGGTTTCAGTCTCATTCCCTAAAATGATGATCATTCTTCAGAAGGAATAACACGCTGTTACATGATTCCAAACTGAGACATTCCTCATTGTCTCTGCATTGCTCTATAGCATAGCGTGTAGCATAGAAGATAATCCATAGATCTGACCTAATCTTTCTAAGTAGTTCTTTGAAAGAGATTTGATTCAGCAGAAGCTTTATTTCCAGCACGCTGAAAGTAAACCTAGACAGCAATTCAGCCAACTGTATTCCCCCCAAACAAGGAAAGGATATACCACAATCCAAAGCTAAGCATCTTGAAATATCTCTGCTAATGGAAGGGAGATCAGCTCTCACAGATCCTCAATTTCAAATGTAAAGTTGGCATTTATCTCAAGATTTAAGGTTGTAGATGCAATAGTTTGTGTGAAATTCATGTGATAGCATATGCACAATATGGAAAAAACCTGTAATATTCAACTGTCCTTTTGCCAGGAAGACAAGAAGTTTTCAAGTCTCTCAGAGGTGATTTGCATGTTTTAACTTTATTGCTGCTTTACATTATAAAACCAAAACAAGATGTGCAAGTTGTTCTTTATTACCCCAACATGTAATAGTTGTTACCACTAGGACATCACAGCAGGTATGGGAAGACATGGGTGAAGAAAAAGTGAATGGGCAAACATGACAGAACAGGATAAGTGTAAGATAGCATGGCCAAACAGTCCCTAAGGTACCAAATAACTCACATAAGTGAGATATATTCAAGTACTGAATGATGTTAAGTTGCAAATGCTTGGAAAACTTTCCAGATGACAAATCTGCCTCCCAAGATGCAGAAACAGCTTCCTTTGTCTACCATGAAGAAATTTCTGCATCTTTCTTTACACTGACACAAACCACAGAGAAATGTTATGAACTGAGTTTCTAAAAGTAGTTAAAAACAGTTTCCCAATACCATTGTCAAGACTTCCCATTGCTAACAGGTCACACTTCAGACAGGTTTCCAGTCTTCCAACAATTTCACTCATCATATCAAATACGAGAGGCTAGATGATGATATATACTTCTAGGTACTATTTGTACGCACTGGGGTAGTATCAGATTGATAAAACACTACTAGAAGCGTACTCCATGCTAGTCACTGGCTACAACAGGTCTGTAAAGTCAGGAATCCCTCTTAACTGTTTCATTAAAGGCATCAGAATAAACCCTGCACAAATAAAGCCCATGTCCAATACGCAAGGCTGCTTTCAAAGTGTTCTTAAGCAGAATTTTATGCTGCACAGCCTCCAACAACCCCTTCATATACCAAAGTGGCAGATGGTTGCTTCCACTGATGCCCCGGAAATCCTTCTAAATATAAAACATTTTCATATCAACATTAATTCTAAATGCAACCCTATGCTAAAACTGTTAAGTATTGCCTTTTCTTTTTAATCAGAGTAACTCTACTTTATTAACTGTCCCTATCTGCAGAACAAATACCACAACTGCCCCTAGAACCCCCCTTACAAAACCAGGGGACACTAGCTCCCTCAGACAGCTGAATCATTCGTACCATGAGCCTCCTCAGCGTCAAGCACACATAGTGCCTCAACAGCTCTGTCTAATAAGTAGTCCTTTGGTGTGATTTTCAAATACAATCTTGAATTAATTACCTGAATAAATCACTGAAGTTTTATTAAAAGGATACTCAGAAATTGCTACCATTAAGATATTCACTGCTGGAATAGTAGATATGGAGCAGAAAACTTCGTTTTGTATGATGATCTCCAAGCAACAAAAAGGATCGATATCCCGAATGTATGGAAACTGAATCTAGCAGAAATAAGGGACTTGCCAGAAACTGCAGGATGTACAGTACAAATCTGTGAACTTTTTTACCATCACTTTCCAGAATACAAAGCCTCCTTGTTTCACAGGTAGCACTAGAAGTACTTAGACCTCTGTATGGTTTGAGTTCTTTTGTGAGGAGGACTACAAAAAATAATCTGATCTTAGAAATATAAGGCACTGTAACCATATTTTATTATTTGTTTTCTAAGTAAGTATCAAGTGACCTAGGAAACAAGCTACCTAAAATTAAATTACTTGATCAACTGAAACTGCTACAGTAAATAACTGGAGTTGACCAACAAATTAAATTCAAATGTTACATTTTTATAATATTTTTTATAAGGAGAATCCCAAATATAACTTATGTTCATGAACCTGAAAGAAAACCAAGAGCTGCTATTTTGATTTTTAGTCATGATTACTGCTTTAATTAGTCTGTGGCAGTTTTGTTAAAATTACTCGAAAAAGAATATTACATTACATATTTTTAAAATACCATTCTGCAAACTCCTGCAGGATAATTTAATTTCATGCACTTTCATTAAAAAACAGCACAGAATGTTTAACACTGAAGAACAGTGTTTAAGAACCCCTGTCTATTATTCAAATGACAGTTTTTTCATATTTTCATATCCCTCAATATTTCAGCTATCTTTTCTTTTTATATGGTATGAAGCAGAGAGCAAGGATTGCAAGTATCTGTTCCTTGAGAGGGTGCTATTACAACCATAATTGAAAGTCATTTTCCAGTTTCAAAACTGTTGATGTACACAAAAGGAAGGCAGCACTTTAAATACCTCCTCAGGTCAGTTATTTCTAGCAGTACACCAGTACAGACACTGTAAAAATACATTTGTCATTAGGATGACAAATATATCAAGTTAATGAATGACAGTTCACATGAAGCCTAGATGCTCCACGGTCAATCTGCATAAGCATACATGATGGACCAGTAGACTGACTAACTTTGCTTGACCAAATCCACTAAACAATAGATTACTAGTGCTCAACTTGAGCAACCCTAACCAGCAGTTTTTACATAGAATAAGTTACGGCTATAAGCTCTTTACTTTTGGCAATATAAAACAACCCCACAAATACTAAAACAATATGCATAGCTGTAATTCATTTGGATTCTTTTGCTGGTCTCCAATGAAAATTATAATTTCAGAAAATAAGGTACGACTGCATGTGTCTCTGAAAGACAAATTCAAGGAGCTTAAAATTCTACTGCAACACAGAGCAATTCTTAAATACATATTATTTTACTTTTACAAACATTAGTAGACATTGACACGATCAGCCCGTGCATGATTATTACTTTACAATGCCCAAGAGCCAAGCAAAGAACTTTCCAATGCAGTTGAACAAGATCCATTTGTACCCTGCAGAGCTTACAAATGTAGTGCAGACATGACTTAATGATGCTGGTCACAAAGCAGTGGGGAGGGGACGAGTTCTCAAGTCTGGGCAGCTGCCTGCAGGTTCTTGACCCAAGCTCAACATTACAGTATTAAAACAAGATCAACATTCATCCTAAATAAGACTGAGCTGCATGTCAGACAACATAATTTGGTTTTTGATCAAGTTATACCTCACTTATCCTTCAAATCCAAAAGTCAACCTTCAGTGCAGTAAATGCAACTTAACTTTTTCTTTAAGTAAGTCCTGAAACACTTCTAACACCTCATAAAACATTATTTTGTTAGTACCTACCATTAACTTCTGTATCCATGAATTTTAATATTGGCATGTGAGACTAGCCAACATGTCTCTTGGAAAAAACACTTTTTTTCTTTAAAAAGCAACGTAACTGTGCAAACTGAATGACATTTACTGAATGAGAAATTAGGTGGGACAACACATCCTAAGAAAAGTTCAAAACTGTATTATTTCACGAAGATTCAGTCCATGGAAATGTGCTTTAAAATTAAAAAGAGGGAAAAACTTTCTCTACCAGTGCTGTGGCCTACATAGAATCAGTTGCATTTCAAATGCTTGTGAAACCATAAAGGCAAAATGTATTCAGGACAAGCCTTTACGTAAAGCAGGACTAATGTAACATAAATAGTCTAATAAGAAGTATCTTTTCATGTGTATAATTAGAAAATAAAATAAAAACACACCTTACATGTCAGGTGGAAATACAAGAAAATTCAGCCAGGGGGAGGGTGAGGGTGGGTGGGTGTGGTAATCTCTAGTGTCCTCTGGAAAATCTCTTTCAGTTAGAGTCTAAGAAAACAAGCTTATCCCTCTGATGTTTCATAAAAGGACCCAACTTCAAGAATTTCTTTTGAAGATTGTTTGTGGTTTCTCCAAATGTTATATTGATATAGGATATATTGTTATCCTATGTACTTAACTGACTCATTTCTTGTTTTCAAAAATCCAAATTCTGTTTATTTTAACAGCATATTACTACTACTGAAATATCCCAAGAGAGAGAAATGGATTTACGTTTTCAAAGAAAATGATAAAATGAAAACAAAGTCTGTCATTAAAAAAAAAGAAACAAAAAATACACACTTTATCATGTAAGCGCTTCAAGTTACATGCAAGTTGCTGGAACACATCTTATATTTACCTGTACTTGTGTCCTAACACAAGCAGTAATACTTCAAAGCTTGTAACACAAATTCAATCCCATTGCTGATATGTCTGATTTCTAAAGCTAACAACTTCTTTGACACGAGCAAGCCAGCAGAAAACAACATATACCCAAAAAACATTTTCCCCTTTCCAGAGCAGGTACCAGTTTTCTCCAATGTATATTGTTATGCAATTAAAGGGCAGTAATCTGAATTGTAATTATAACCAATCATACGATTCCTGGAGATTACAGTGGGACATTTTCTTTTGCCAATAAGTAGCTACGGTGATTGTCCAAAATGCTCTAGGTGGAAAGCCTTACATTTCAATTTCAGTTCAAATCTGTGTTTTGGGGCTGTTAAAGCTCTTCAAATATAGGGGATACTCTGCAATACTACAGAAAGATAAAGCAAGGACCACCAGGAGTGGAGTTTCATAAATCATATGGCTAAAAGGCAAACTTCTTTGGGGATTTTTTGAAAAGCGCTGAAGGATAGGAAGAAATAAAAAAAAAAAAAAGAGATTACACTGATAGAGGGAGAAGGAATACATTTTTAGAGGGACAAGACAGAAGTCACGAAGCACAGGTGAGTGTTCATATGTGGGAATTCTGTTTAGTCTGAAGTCAGTGACCATCCACTGCCCTGCAGCAGAAGGGTGAGGAACAGCAAGTCCTTGGGTATAAAGTTCCCACCAGCGTCACTCAGAGCAAAGAGCCCCCAGCAGAAGTGAGGAGCTCAAAGTCTATGTAAATACACACGCTTCTTCCAGCTCCACTGAAGACACATCGGGATTTCTTTCACTCATCTGTAATGAGGAATGTGGTACTTGCAATATTATTGAAAACTAAAACAAAAATAGAAATCCATTTAAGGGTATTTTCTAAAAAGGAAAGATTTGCACAGTTGATACATATTTTACTGTATCCTAAAAGTCTAATATAAGCAACTTCTTATGCTCACTGACTTTCTCAAAATTTGTATACAAACATACTTAGCAACTGCTACACCAGGTGACTCATATCAGCAACGCACTGAGAATATATTTAATGCAGTGACATATCCATTCCCTAATTAGAAAAAAATGTATATGTCAAACAATGACATTCAGCAGTTTTTGAATCCCACGCCATGAGAATTAGTCATGGCACAATTAGGGGGGAAAGAGTTTTTAATTTACTGTGACACTACCTCTTGAAACACTTACTGGAAAAAGCTTTTGGGTAATTCTGCCTCTTTTTCTTTTTTTTTTTTTTTTTGTCCTGTTTTGTTTAAGTGGATCAGTTCAAACTGAATATGCCTAAAGAACATTTCCAAATCCTGCTGTTCAGTTCTCTCCCTCTCTTCTATTTGGGTCCTCCTTTGGTTTCCTCAGGTACTCCTTCCCCCATGATCCCCAACCTCTTCCACTGCACTGCTAAAAGCAAAAATAAGCTCGGAATGAAACAGAAATCAAGACACTGTCTTGCAGAATACACAAACTCAAATAAAGCAAGCTTACTTTCTCTGCTTACTAAAAAGCATATGCTTCAGTTTGATTGACATATGGTAACTCGAAAGAGTCATTCAGGGTAGTGTTTATTGAATGACCCGTGGAAGACTGAAAGCTGACAGAAAATCAGGAAATGTGAAAAAACAGAAGTTCGTTCAGTACCAGCATTTATGGGTTCAACAGGCAGAGTACATAAGCATTCATTGTGTCATTCACATCTCTGATAACTGAAACCAGTTTCAGCACCACTCATTACACAGAACAGCAAGTTATATTTAAAGGAAAAGCATAAATAATTAATTGGTAAAAAAAATTCAATTATGTAGTTAGGTTTGCACCTTTTTAAAAATCTGCTCTACGCAACTTAAAAATTTGCATTAAACTGTATATTTAGTAATTTTCCTATTATCTATACAGCATGAGCAAAATGTTTGCACATTGGGGGTTGAAATGTTGACAGGACTGAATAATAAATTAGCTGCATTAACTTGTCAGCACTAAATAATTAAGTTCTCAATGACAATTTTTACAAGTGAATGAGAACACCAACATTTCTCTTGCTCTCAAAACAAGCAACAGTTCAGAACTGCCACCATTATTGACAGCATATGATCATTAATATCAAAGTGATTAGCATAATATAAAAAGTGAGAAATAAAAATTAACTAGCAGAATGGCATAAACAAGAATAATGCAAGAATACTCTGTTCATGGAAACAACAATTGAGTATTCTTGCACTAAACATAATTTTTTAAACAAATAAGATCTCAGTAGGTAGGAGGGAAAAGCACAAATCAAAGCGCACTTATTTTCCCAGTATCCCTGGCAGACGCTGTGAATTGTGGCCTCATAACATGACCCTTACTTTTATTCAAAGTCTGCAAATTCCTCCAAAATGTTTCTTTAAAACATTTAAAAAAAATAGTGTTAAATTCTTTAGAAATATATAAAATAATATAAAACTCTGTAGTTCAAGAAATTAATAAAAGTTCTTCAGAACAAAATTTTCTTAGGTATTCTGTAGTGGAAGATTTGTAAATAACCATTGCATTACTATTACTGACTTACAAAGTTTACAAGTTACGAAGTTATAGCTTTTAATTACTGCATATATGAATACATTAATTGGAAATGTGCAATGTGATCACACATTACAGCACTGTTCATTTTAAAGACTGACCTCTATTTCCTTTGCAAAAGTATTTTATTTTTTTTAATGAAGAATCCAAAGCTTAACCAAAACAAGTTTAAGACAAGCTTGGGAAACCATAAAGAAATAAAATAAGAAATAAGGTATTTGATAATTTAACATTTAAACATATAGAAACTCCTAAAACCTGCTTTGTTAAAACTAAGTATCTTTATGAATCTCTACAAAAGCATTTAGTCCAAAAAGCAACTGTACTATCTCTGGCTTGGTTTTGCTAAAGTTTGTATGATAGAGAGAGCAGAATTCTCTATTTGTACAAAAAAATTACAGCTGCAAGATTATAGATCACTAAACATTACGGGAATTAGATCCATCTTTGATTTTGCAGCACTTATGTCTGCCTCCCACCATTTGCAGAAGCACTTACGTCTGCCTCCCACCTTACTTAACAACATTAAGAGCAACATGGAATCAAGGCCTGCTCCACTGAAACTTCTGGCTGATGTCCCACTATGTTAATTAAGGACAGAAGTTCAATAGAAGTTTTATCTGTGCTTTGCAGGATGGAGCATTAAAGAGATGAGGTACCAGATGAATCGACCAAATTATTAGATAGGCTCACTCAATGTGCGTCTGCTTTGGTAAACTATTACCTATAGTACAAGAATCCAGGATTTTTAAATATAAGAAAAAAATTCTTTATTATGGGATGTTTGTTCATGTATGGAATTTGTATTTAAGAATACCAAAAGACAGCTGTTGTTCTAAATAAATGAGATGAAGGCATCACGCTTTTGACTTTTCCTCACACAAGGTAGAAGTAGTTCTGATCAAAAACTAGATAGCTGAGATACCTTATATCTGCTATGGCCAAGCTTTACCTTCAGGAACACAAAGTGTGGCAAGAAAGCTCAAGTGCAAATTAAGATGAGGAAGGCAGCTATGGCTGGCATGTCATCATCACTAACTCCAGCTCAAGCAACTTCTTCTCTTTGATGCAAAAGAAGGACACATGTACAGGTAATGCCATTCCCATCCTGTAAACTCATCTCAGTGTAAGGTATAACTGAGGATGCAGGTCTCAGCCACTCAAAGATTTGGTGTATGCCACCTGAGGCTAAAAGGTAATTCCATCATCCAAAGGCAATCCTGCAAATACACAGTTCTAAGTGACCTATTAACGTTTACTGATAAGCCACTTCAACATTGAGCATATGCTCAAGTGTTTGCAGGATTCAGTCATTTTTAATTAAAATGAATCTAGAAGGACAGTGGAACTTTTCAATAACTATGACAGACAGTTCAGTAGACTTAGAACAACAAAAATAATTAGCTTTTCATGTATTTGTAAAAGCTAGGAATAGCTCAAGGAAGACAAAATATGAAGTTCCATTAAAGGAAAAGTTTCAGAAAATCACTCTATTTTTTACTCTTGTAAAACACAGGCAGTCAAGAACATGAAGAGGAAAATGCAGTCTAAAAAGTAATAGGATTGGTGATTCTGTGCATCACAAAGCCAGAACAATTTCCTCTTAAAATTGTTAGCTTAGCTTATTTTAAAACAAAACAAAGCCTCCACTTAGTCAGAATTTTTTTTTTTTTTAAAACAATTGATGTACAGGTTTAAAAACAAAATATCATACAAGGGTCTTTTAGCTGCAATATTCAGACTGCTCCGTCTTCCGTGCCAGGCAGAAGACTCTTGCTTTCTGACTCACACAAGCAAGAAGACAATGCTTTCAGCAGATCAGGGCTGGCTGCAATTCTGAAAGGAGGTTAGCATCATGTCACAACAGAAAGAAGTCAGAGTTCAGACATGATGTAGAAGCTTATCAAATCTCAGCTTACTAGTTTTCTACTATAGCAAACTTCTCAAGTTTACATGCCACACTTGGAACACACACAGTTCTGATAAAGGTTTAAACTCTACACTCAACACTCATTTTCTGTTTTAAAACAGTCGTATATATTCAGAGGTTTTAGCTGAATCAGGAATTCAGTGTTTCGATATTCCTTTCTAAACATTTACAAATATGAATACTTGTACATGTACATAAAGAATTAATTTGAAGCGATCTGCTTAACAGGCTTCTGTCTTTTGAGGTCTATTTTAATTCCTGTCAGCCATTTACATACAGCAAGACAGAGAAATATCTGAGTGTTTTACATTATAGATACAATCAGGACTAGACATTAGAATATGCTATTAGTGTATATGACTTTGCCCATCATGAAAGACACAGGATCCAGTTATACAAAGTACTATGATTTGTATCTCACTGTCATTAGCAAGGAAAAACACTACATCAACTCTTCTTTATGATCTGAGATTATTTCAGTCAGTGGTTAGTAAGGAGAGTTGAAGGTTTTGAGGATAAAAAATAAAATCCAAAGTAATTCATTTTTTTCCCCCCGATAATGTAATACAACCTTTTAAGTAGGTTTAGATTTGGTTTTGGGGGAGTATTAGGAAACCTGAAAAGATACACGAAATAGCTACTATATACAAGAATACATATGATGTTTTTCCAGTTAATCATCCCGCAACTAAGGAGAATTAGTTGCTCACCTTCAATCTCTGCCTACTGCTTTTCGAATCCCCAGATCCTGCTCCTAAGAGTCTCGGAAACATGCATATTAGAGTAGTGTATTCTCAAGAACTCTGAGGTCCCTTCATAAAACATTAAAACTACCTTTAAATTCTTCCAAATTTTCAGTGGCAGGATATGCATAGTTGGTAGGGCAGGAATACACAGTGGTGACTTTCGGGTTTAGTGTACTTGCTCACTACTTCGAACTGTAGGTGACAGAACTTCTGGGAGATATTTTCTTACAGTAACAGTTCTGGTTTTCCTAAGATATTATGAAATTAGAATAGCAACAACCTCACCTACCACAGTCACACATGCACAAACAATGCAGAACCTTTAAACTTCACATTGCGGAAAACATTGCAGAACCTTTAAATTTCACACTACAGAGAACAGTCCTGGTTTTACAGATAACAGATCAAACCCACAAGAATTTCATAATTGCTCTTAAATCAGTGTAGTAGTAAATGAAAAAGAAAGGACCACAATTCTTCATTTCCTGTCTGCAACCTAAGGATCATTACCCAAAAGCAAACAGCGCACAAGCACACAATTCACTTCTCCAATATTTCATGGTGTTCGTGCACTGATCACTATGTTCTCTGATTGACTGGTCCAGGGTCAGTTTACAAATGTTTTCATAAGTTTGATTTGTCCCTTGCATCAATGGCAAACAATTAAAACATAGCTCTAAATACCCTTAACTTTAGAAGCTAATGACAATTACTCCTTAAGCAATTGTTTTTGTTATCACAGCTGGAGTAAAGAAAAGTGCTACAACGGAATCCATTATATCCTGTTCCAGAGGAAGTGCTCATACGCCCAGTTCAGTGATAAAAAGTAAGCTGCCCTCTTTCATAAGTTAATTTCAAGAGAGGAATCAAGACATAGCTGCAACGAGGCTATCCCTTCAGAATAACAGATTTAAGGTCTGGACAAGAAGTTGGAAAACAAAACTATTTAATACCACAGATGTAGTCAAATCCTACCAGTGGGAAAAAATTCTTGAAAAGCTGATCCCAAGTTCTCCTACTGCTATTTAACTGCTAGCAATATCAAGTAGGCCACCTTACATACACAATCAAATAGCATGAATGGCTGCAAAACTGTTTCAGTTAGGTATATTCCTAAGACACTGACTCTGTTAAAAGAGGTATGCAGAAAAATTAAAAATTACTTGTACTTTGGTTTGGATATTTTGGTGGTTTGGGGTTTGTTTTTTTTTTTTTCCTGTTAAGTTAGATGGGATTTACAAGAACACTTTTATTATTGCCTGTATGCTTCTAAGAGAGAACTGGAAATCAACAACCGAATGATTCAAGCTACATGCATACCAATGACCTCTAGGTATGAGGTCAAGAAAAATACAAATAGGAAAGCAAGAACAGACCACTGCACATTATGTTACATCACATGAAATAAATAATTAATTCCCCTTGAAAATGTTTCTCAAAGGAAGACAAAACCCTCTTAGCCACAGGAGTTGTTTTGAAATTTATACTTGGAAGAAACAAGAAGCTACAACTGGTACTGATCATCATGATGGCTTATGCACAGGTACCTTCAAGTACTTTCAGTCTTCTCCATCATTTGATTCTATAGCCTCAGAAAAGAAATGGATATGTCATGATTCAGATGTAATTTCTTCCAGTTTATCTTCTTATCTGCACACACTGCATGTCTTTGCACTAAAATAGAATTTCAGCTTGAGAAAAGGCATGTCTGCAAGTCTTCACCATTGAAAGAGTTCTGCTGGAGAACTGCAGCACTACATTTCCAATAGCTGCTAACCCAGAAGCACAAATTCTGCAGATTGCTATTCAAAAATTACATTATCGCACAACAGCTTGGGGTTTTAGCAATAAAACTCCTTAGTCACATACAAGGGTGTTCTAATAAGAGTCCAGTTCCAGCTTCCTGTCTCCTCAGACATCAGTAATGTAAATCCACACTGGAATTTTCAGAAGACTATTGCACTTGCCCAGAATTCACTCTCATTTCCAACCGATTCAAAAGTTTCATAGAGCTTCCATATCTTTAAATCATTTATATATTACTCTGTTTTCTATTTGTCTTGGTTAAGTACGTCGTATTTTATGACTGAAAGAGGAAAAAGGCAAAAAAACCTACTCACAGAAGAAAAGCACTTCTGAAAGGTATCCCTAAGATTCAGGATACATACACTCGGATAGATAGAAGCCCTTAGCACACTTCCTCCCAAAGCCCTTGGAAAACTAAACCCCACAACACATTAAGATATGCCATTTACCTGGGACACTGGCTTTTAAGAAAAGATGATGGAAGAAGCCTAGTGCCTTACTAAACAGAGCTGGGAAATTATATGGTACCTATTAACAGCAACATAGGATCAGATGTCAGGATGTGATAAAACACAAAGACGGTCTAAAGATGACGATCTAATACACAGAAGAAAGGAATGCTATGAAAATAAGACACTATTTTGCACACACTTCAGGCCAGAATCTGTGCTTCCACCCTTCTTAAGCACATTTACAAGTGATTTCAGCAAAATGCCTGGATTCTTAGAGTAAAGTACTCCTAACAACGACCTTCAGGTACATAAGTACAAGCTATGGCACAAACAGATTTACCTGAAACATTCCTAACATTCATTCATCATAACATGTATACATAACATTCATCAACATGGATTTACTACATCACCCTAGAAAGAAGCAGCTGCAGAGACAGAAGACAGCAGGCAACCCTGCCAACTTACACTTTTTGAGAAGACAAGACTGAGAGCATGTTCAGGAACACTGGATTAGAACAGCCTTAATTAAGATTAAAAGTAGTGTTTCACTATAATTGAGGAATAAATGGGACCTGTCACTGATATAAACCCCTTCCTCTGAAAGGGCAGAAATTTAGGAGGACATCACAGAAATAACATTTCCTTAACTTCCCCCTTCCAGTTCATTAATACACAGTAGTATCCATCAGCCAAATAAAAGTAAAATGAAGGATGTCTACACAGCAGGAATAAGGGGCGAGGGAAAAAAATACCCAGACAGACAGGGAGGGTTTTAATACTTACAAAGAATGTCCAGATAATCAACCCATCTACTTTGAGGTTTTCTAATGTCTAAATGTACTTTAATCTTAAGGGAGCAAACAAGTACAAGAACCTCATTCGCGGTAGCATCTCTATGCGAGTGGAGGAAGACAAATTAAAATAAAGTATGATAACTCAAAATAGTGAATTTGAAAAAAAAAATGTTATAAAATGCTTAATGCTTCTGTCCAGATAAATGTGACAGAAAAAGTCCATGTTCATGAAAGAAATTACATTTTGCTCTGTAATAATAACAGACAGTATTCACAGCACTGCAAGTTAAGTATCACATTTGTTCTTGTAAAACAAGTGTGTTTGAAAACCTTAAATGCATGCTTACCTGGTTGAAATGAATGTTTTTCTTTGAAGTTTTATCTTGCAATCCAAGACTTCCGTGAAAGCAAAACATTCTAATGTTTCAGTCTTTAATTTATTGATAAACATTCTGTCTTAACAGATCCTTACTTACAAAAAAAAAGGACACATAGGATATGACCATAGATTTACCACAGAATGCTAAAGAAGGGATACCAGAAAAAGTTACCATTAAATAAGTAATAAATAAAAAAAAAAAAGTAGTATCAATGTTAAATGTTTAGTCCTATTGCTGAGAGTCATAAGAAAAATCCAACCTGTTTTACTCTGCATGGGAACAGTGTGAAGCAGCAGCACATTGGTTAGTCTCTCCTGCTCTTCATATTTTCCTACCCATTTTTAGTTGAAGAATGTTCACTTGCATTCAATAATACATCGAAAGAATGCTTTCCTATAGAAAATGACATGGAATATAGCATTTCAAAATGGTAACCACCTTCCACGGCATCCAACAGGATAGCAGCCATTTACCTGTACCACCTGGACTTTCAAGTGCAGTTCAAGCTCCTTGTATTGCCCTCTGCATTTTGCAGTTTGGGTTGAACTTCACAACAGCTCAACTTTCCTTTGAAACACTGCCATGTTTGGTCTGTTTAAGAATGAAATCTGCCCCCCCACCCCTTAGGGCTTGATAGAGTTAAACGGCAAAGTCCTGGCTCCATTTAAAGCCAGTGGGCAGCTTGCCATTTAATTCAATTGGTCTAGTATTTCACAGTGACCTTAAGGGTATACCAAAAAACTTGTACTCATATATCCCATCTTTGCCTGAAGGAACAGTGGTGGCATATACTAGTTTTTCACAGTAACATCTAGGTGGCAACGAGGATGCTTTTACTTTGAAGGCTCACATGAAGCTCAGATATATTCATTCAAAATCATGGGAAAGAAATTGTGAAGATTGGCTCATCAACATAAAATTATTTCTGGTTGGTACTCAAAAATTCATCTTAAAATTGAGAAACTACAGAATGAGCATCTGAGAAAACATTCACTTTCACTCAGTCTACATCATTTTAAAGAAAAAGATCAAGGAGATCACATTTTATTTCACAGCAAGAAGATACATGGTTTTTAATATCAACCAAAATGTGGCTGTACCAGTGCCATATTGCAAATGACTTGGGAGACATTTGCAGAGACAATGTAAGCAGGGCATATTTTACAACACCACCTCAGCATCCTAAAACTACAGTGACACAGGGTTGGATGAGTATATTAGTTTGTGTATCACCACCGGTAGGTGCAAATCAATAGAGAAGGCTGTACTGAAGTAATCAGACAGCTAAGAGAATAGTTGATCAGAAATTCTAACTATGGTATGCAAAAAATAAGTTTTTTAATCAGTCAGCAGCTCAACAATATACAGTCACTCATAATCAATAATACTATTAGTTACCTCCTTATAAAGCATGATTCAAATGCTTCCTTATATGAATTTATTTTTACAGGACTGTACAGTTGACGTGTGGAACCCCCCAATATTTCCCTTGTTGGACCTCTACCTGTTTTCAGTTCCCTTATGTAAATAATAATCTGTTTCTAAGTTAAAAATATTCCTCTTCCTCTCAGCTAATGTATATGGGTACTTTTATATCCTTATTTAGAAGCTTGGCAAGAAATGTAGTGGGTAACTGATTTTGCATAACATCTCTCTTTCCAACTTCCACCATTCTGGCATAACACTAAAGATCAACTCGGTAAAGATGTGGGCAGAGTAACTATGTTATGCACTGCTTCCTCAGTTTGTGACTAGAAATTAAATTAGTAATCATTGCCCAGAAGATCTGTTAATACCATAAGCTTGCCCTCATGCCCAAGACTTCAAAAATAAATAGTAACAAGGGCCTCAGATAGTCACTTGCACCCTAAGACAGAAACTGTAGTACTTGTACAGTCATTAAAAAACATTTTTCACTTATTTTCATCATGTGAAATGAAAATATATTCAATCACTCAAATTATGGAAGTGCAACCTCATACAACCTGCTAGCCCTAGAGAAAGAAAGAAAAAGGAGAATGCCAATTAACCCAATTATTGACACAAAAGATACCAGGATGAGTACCTATCAGGCCAGGTTCAAAAACATATCAGAAGCACCAGCGTTAAAAAAAAAAGAAAGAAGAAAAGAAAGCTCACGCTTCTTGTGCCGAGTAGCACTATTAAATTCAGATGCAAGGTTGTGTTTAGGTTGGACAGGCCCCAACAGTAGAACAAAGTCAGTCTGTCTTAGTACCATAACCAAATTCTACAAGTTAACAGCTTTTCATGAAAAGCTGCCATTTCAAAATGTCAATCAAACCTGAATATAAGTGGGAACTCCTGCAGAAATAACCAGCTGCAGGTTTGAAAAACATTTTTCACTGAAAGTGGAAACACAAAAGATGTTTGAATGAGATCTCTTTTCATTCCTGTAACAGTAGACGGTCATTTTCACAACATCAAGGACAAAAACACAAGACAAAATTGCAAATAACGTCTTGAAAGAACCATTTGCAGGGGTGATGAATGATTCAAGTTACAAATGACAGAATTATTGGCAAATGGAAACTCATTAATATGAAAAAGCTTCTCTTATAAGATTGCAGTTTGTCTCCACTTTCTTACTGCATCTGAATGATTAAGTTGTACATGTTAATTTCAATACATTTTTAATATTCATTTTCTCACCTTGAGGCACCAGCTTACACCAAGATCATCCAACTTGTAATAACAGTACAGTGTCTTTATGGGGCTTTAGGTGTTTACTGAGCAATAGAAACAGTCACAGTTGTCCAAATACCAGTTTCATCAATTCCTTATTCAACAACTGGACCGATGCAGCAGTGATTTATCTCACAAATCTCTACATTCAATGCTGTCAAACAAATTTAGCCAGTACAGCAGCTTATTGAGGGGTTATATCACTATCAAAAAGATCACCTTTTTCTCCCTCAGAAAGGCAACACCTGTGCTGCAGCACTCAATCACTCATTACAAAGTTTTCTTACTATAAACAAGTAATTGGTTTTTTTTAAAAAGAATAAACTGCATAGTAGATGAACACATCAGCAAAGTGTAGATTATTAATGTAGACATACTGACTTACAGATTTTTAGCTCCTTCCCAGCATGAATATCACTGGCTATGATCATCATACGAATATAAGTTTAACTTTTTTTGTATGGTACCAACTTCTTCAGTTACACTTTTCACCAAAGTGAAAACACATTTATGAGTTACAAAGAATTCACAAATTAGAACGAGGTGAAGTAGCACAATTATATTAAACATAGTAGAACATAAATTAAGACTTAAAAGTTTGCAAAGTTGAAAAAAACAGATATGGTTCTTCAGCAGTGTTCAATGAAAACTAACAACTCATCACCATAGCCTCACTGTACTATCAGTTACATCCAATTTCACATTGTAGTAGTGTTTTCTATAGCATATATTCATTTCAGATATCCAAAATCTCATTCTTCATGTTATATCAAGCTGCATTTCTCCAGCTGCAGGTTGCAGCACCCTAGCAAAGTTACAGATTTTTTTTTCCTATACTCAAACTTCACTTCAGCAGAATCACAGCAGTTTATCAATGATGCTCCCAACAAGAACACAAAAATAGTTAGATTTTTCATCACTATTTCTTGGTTTTATCATTTTGTATCACCAGCACTTGTTTTTATGTAAGCTGGAGTATAGACAGTCTACTCAGAGGTTTGGAGGATGAATAATTAGCCGTATAAATAAATACTTTAAGTAAGATTACATTGAGCATAAAATATTGCGACTAAGCTATTTAAAAACTGAGATAGAAAAAAGGAAAAAAGGAATGAAACAAACTGTGCCAAACCTAGTGCCTTAGCAAGCAGAGTGGTTTTCTGAACACTCTTAAAAGCATAAGGTTTCCTATTTACCTCAGGAAACAGCTTACAAGTCAAAACGTGCTGGAGGTTTTTTCCTTTTGTTTTGTTTCAAGCTGCCAATTGTTAGTCAAGATTACTATTCATTTTACAGGAGTGTTAAGAATGCAAATGGTTAACAGTAGTATAAACTATATACTTGGTTTAAGTTTGAATGTCTAAAACTATTACACACTGCATTCATCTGCATTCCCTGTTTATGGGAATGAAATATGTAGTCATTTGAAGTCCACAATATGTATACTGTGTTTGTAATAACTGCAGATTTTACAAGCACATTATTCTTTCCATTAGGATTAAAACCTCACCGAATAGCAATTTGTGAAAGAATTCTAGCAGGGCCCTGAGCCCAGAACTCTGACCTCTGATGAGATGCTTGGCAGCAACAAACTCTAGGTCTAAGCAAAACATCTGGTTCGAGTTAGACTTCCTGAAAAAATAGCCCCTGTACTGGGGAAACTGGTATTCACTCAGCTTTGTCTATACACTTTGACTGACTTCAACACTGTTGCGAGGTGGAGGCTTGGGGGTAAGCTTCGCCAGAATGCATGTCAATCACTGTAGATTTCTTGGTGGCCTCCAAAAAGCCAGGCACTTACACTAGGAGATACTGTACGTATTTGTTCATGCTTCTTGGTTTTTTTGCTATTGTACTTCATAGCTCAATGCTTTTTTCAGAATTAGTTCCAACTCCAAATTATCTAATCCAAAACTACATCCGAGCTCAAAATATAAATTTTGCTTGAAGAAATAGTTTCAGCAGCTTTTTTTTTTTTAAACAATAATTATTTTAAGTTCATTTTTCTTGCAAATTTAGACAATCACTGTCATCATAAAATGAATGAGAATGTTTGCAAAAGAAACAGAAACTCCTACTGCTAAGAATTTTTTTTAAGAACAGCAACAGCTTTTGGTTGGCTCCCAAAATATTTTCTACACAACACCATTTTTACATACATTACATAGATAAAAGCACCATAGAAGGGTAACTGTATCAAGAATGCTGATACACTGGGGCAGGATATCCTTAGCCTGCTGCTCGAATGCATAATCAGCACAAGCTCCTGCAGAAAAGGATAAGAAAAGTACAGAGTTGATGCTTGCTTCTAATTTTCCTGAGCTGGAAGGTACATCGTATTACAGAGCAGGCTCGCGATGCTTATGCTTTGATAAAACTGACAGCCGAGGTAATGAAGACATGAACAGCTCAGCGCAAGTAGGTATGTAGGATGCAGCTTCAGTAACGTACATGACCATCAAGGACAAGTACTCGGCCAAAGTCAGTTCACCAGACTGATGTTTCATTTGCAGATTTTCTATTTTTAAATAACATAGTAAAGCCTTTTGGAAGCAACTAATCCATAATAATGAAATCACAAGCAATACCTACTGAGAACTGTTACATTAACAGACACACGTAGTAGCATTAAGGTCTTACGTAGAATTATTTCGAGGAATCGCAAAATAAGATACAGACTTCAGTGATGTTCTCTGTCAACACATACACTGATATTACATACATATGCACACATAAGAGATGTGTGATATTTGCCTTTATACAATTTTGCTATGTACAGATGAATCTACCTTTGCTTGCACTAATAGTAGGAGTTAATTCTATTAGTAGAAAACGTCTCTGTACACGCTCTACTTGATAAAAATGTGTTGTGGTGAAAAAAAGCACCTGAAAAGTATTTTCTTCCATCTACTGCTTTCTTTTACACAAGTCTGCCATACCACTGTATATTGTCAGTGCCCTCATCGTTTATTTTCTTCCTGTGATTGCTAATGCAATAATATTTATATGCCTGATCTAGCAGTAACTTTACACTGGAATTAAATGTCAATTTCTGTGTTCCACCCCCAAATTCTAAATTAGACTGCACTGATACCAGCCCCCTGCATTCAAGCGAAATGCAGCCACCAACCCACAAAGGGACATTTATAAAATAAGCCTTGCTGGTTTGAACTGCAACACTGCCGTCACTGGAGTTTCACCCGGGAGACTTAAACAAATAAAAATAAACCAAAGTAATAAACACCACGTTTTATGGAGCTGAGCAGAAAAAAAAAAAAAAGTGGTCCTCCTCGCAAACTTGAAAGATTAGACTTAGAAGCTGCCACTCTCATTCCGGAAGGCTTCTGGCCCACACTACTCAATGCTATCTCTGAAGGACAGTCAGCTGTGGGCAGCAGGGCCACCCACACAAGTGTCCACACTCCCCTTTGGCACTGCAAGGAGCTGCGTGCAACAACAATACAGGAAACAAAATAACATTCCAAATTAGGTCAACTTAGAAATTTCTGAGTGCAACAGGAATAATGAATCACCTACTAGTGTCTCAAGCAACATAAACCATGTTGAAAAAAATAATTGCCTCTAGCCCAAGGCTTTGTAATATATAGTTTTGTTCTCCGAGGAGCTAAATTTTTCTACTACTGATGGCATTCCAGTGGCCATGTTATCCAAATGTCTGACATGAAACTTTTTTTTTTTAAGCAATAACTCACACATGTCTATAGACTTTAGTTTTCTGGAAGACCGAATATAATTTTAGAATCATCATCATCAGCTGGTTGACAGCAATAAAGACAACGCTGACTTTAAATAACCCTGAATTATATACAGTTGAGTAAATTCGAATTTGTTTTGCTTTAAGGTCTTCCAAAGTTGAGGCCAACATGCTGAACAAAAATATTAAACTATCTATAACCCTGTGTCAACATATGATGCTACTGGGAATGGTAAGTGAATTAATTTTCCAAGGAAAATTAATTACTTATGACTTACAGTTGTAAAAGCAAACAACGTAACTCTGGATTAGGGCACATTTAATTTCTGTTTGGAGTAGCGATTAAATTAATTTCATATAATTCATGGTATGTAATGGAAAGCAGAACAAAGATGAAATCTTGGACAATGACTGACACAGAAAAAAGTGTATATTTATGTTTCTGATCCAAAAATAAAGGTCACAGATACTAATCACTGTCTAGTGAAATGTGATTTCAGTTTCTAAAATGATTTTTTCAAAACTGTTTGTTGGAAAATGTCTTATTAGCAAGATAAAAATCTAAAAAGCAACAGATTACAAAACAAAAGAGAAATCTTGCATTTAGTACTGTCTCAGTGAAAAGGGACTGCCATTTTCAGTGATAACTGTTGAATGACATAACTCTCACAGGATTTTTATGAGGATCAGAGATGCTAACTTAAATTCATCCTGCATTAATGTAAATTCATCTTTAAGAGATGAAAAATTTGATCAAAGATCCAATATTTAAAAAATATGTACATTAATACTGCACCACAACTTAAATAAACCATAGAATTTTTATGTTACAATTTACAGTAAACAGCAACTGAGAAAAATAAATCTATAGCTCAAGTGAACCTATGAAAGTTCTTGCAGCACTCCATACATTATTTGTTCAAACCAAGTAAAAATAATTATTTTATGTATTTCAGTGTGAAACATACCAATTTCTTATTTTACATTCTAACACTAGAACCACACACATTAACAAACCATTTATGGATTCAAAATATTATCAGAATTTTAATTGCCACTTAGGGTCTCCTGCTGAAGATGAATACACATTTATTGCTGATTGTAGATTTTTGGATATCAAGTCAACAGCTGGTGTGCTAAAAATTCACAGGGAATCACTCATAGGTATGATAATATTACTTTTGAGTCAAATGAAGATACTGTTAATTCATGAAAACAAAACAGCAGATGCAACAGATGACCATTGCACAGCATGCAGTGATTATAAATTCCACTAACAAATACTATTTATTTTTATGATGTTTAAATTGGTCCCTCACACACATTCAAAGCAAGCGATTCACATCCCCACTGCCACTTTTACCTGTCTTTGGACAGTAGAGGGATGCTTTTACTATGGTCATAGTTTAATAAATTTTATCATTATAATATTTACATTACAATCTTACTAGAACTCATAACACAGTGTCTTAAAGATTAACTAACTTACATAAAAGATGAATGTTTGATACCGAAACACAAGTTCTACGAACAAAACCATCACATCATGGATATAAATAAGGCCAAGAGTAATCTGTGGCTCCCTGGCAGTTTTTTATAGAATACCTCAAAAATGTAAAAACTTCAGTTATGAAAATTTAGGTAAAACCTAGATGAAAGGAGCTGAGCAATTTTTCAATGCTAGATTTGTGTATTTTCAATTAAGGTTATTAAACACTTGGATGTAAACAGGAAACTCAACAGCATCTCATACTTTTCAGAAGCTATGCAATCAAAATACTTTTGGAAAGAGAGACTATCACCCTCTTTTCTGTTTCAATGTTTAGTTAACCATTTCCAAAGCAATGCAGAGACACCAGATCAAGGCAATTTGCAGGATCCCAGACTCACAACTCCCATTTTGCTCCTCTTGCCACTTGACTCCCTTGTCAGAACAGTCTTTCAAAAGAGTTTAAATCTGCCTGGCAGGATGGTAACTCGGCTTGCATGTGTTTGAACTAGCTCTTCCCAAGTATGTTTACAGAAAGGCAAAAAAAATCAAACTGAAACTTTAAACAGGCTTGCACAGAGGGTACCCTATACCTGGGCAATTCTTTTCAGGAGTTCCTATCTGCTGCTTTCTGGTAGTCTGGAAGCAAATAACCTTCACATCTATTTTTCATAAATAATAACACAGAGAATTTTAATCTAATAAGAGCACAAATCACACGAGAAAGTTTGCACCAAGTCTGTTGTCATATGCCAACAAAAAACTTCCAAACGAACTACTGCCAAGAGAGCTGGTAATTAAGCAATCAGCAACAAACTGACAAGGGAGGGCACATCTGTCCAGCAGCTGTCTCCTATCAACACCCTTCAACCATCCCACCTCAGTATACCAACACTTCTTCTGAGGCTTCCCTACTTTTGCTAAAACCTCCGCGGCTTTACAAAACCCCACATATGCAGCTACAAACTCTCTAATAATAAAGAACAGCAATGCAAGAGGGGGATTATTAGCAATAATGCCTAAATTTTACCTGCAGTTCAGATTTCTTACAATGGCACAAGCTTTCAAATGCTGTCTACAGTGCATTTTTGGTGACAGCAGGGAAAAAAGTTGCAGTCCATGAGCAGATTTGTGAGTGACATGTGCAGATGCGGTGATACCGCTGTGCTCTTTGTAAATACACACACACATTTTCCTTCATTTCCTTAAAGGGGCAGCATCTCACCTCAGCGAGCTGGTATGCTTTCTTGGAGATGCCAGTAAATATATACAGTATACTAACCAAAATTATTAATAACACAACTGTTACCTTCTTTCTATATCCCTTTGTTTCATTATAACTGGCCATAACGAACTAGTAAGAGTTCATTGTGCTCTGCTGAGAAAACAGTTGATTTCTCTTTGCCAGCCACAAGTAGGTAGACACGACTGAAGAGACTTTGACAACTTAAAGGATATAAACCATCACTGGTATCCAGAAAAAGTGCTGCTGAGATTAAATTACACAAACTTGACAGAGGCGTAACTTATTTGGAAAGGAATCTTAAGCTCTGCACACCTACTGCATTGGGTGGTGGGGGAAGAGCATCCAAATAACATGATAGGAGGATTACCTCTTCATGACAAAGCTGTCTGCAAAGATTTTACTCCCATGGATGTCAGAAGACTTGGTTCACAGGGCTTTGCTTTTCAAAATGAAAAGCATAATTTACTTAAAGATCATGTTGGGAAAAAAACGTGATTTTTGATTGCTTTCCTCACCGAGCTTACGCTTCACCACCACTACACAACAACTAAGGATTTTGTACACTGCTGGGTGTTAAAACCCCTGCATTAACCACAAACATACTCACCAGCTTATGCATCCACTTTTTTCTTTTTTTTTGTTAAAAAAGGCACCTTTTCCTTACTGACAAGACCCCATTTTTTTTTGCCTGCCCGTAATAATATTTCATAAGCAAAGCCACCACACCTCATCCCTCAAAAAGTTTTTGTACACCTTAAAACTGGAAGTACTCGTCTCCCTTTTCCACAAATTTCAAAGCAACCAAATCCTTGCAGTAGGCTGCTAAAAAATTCAGTGGCAACAGTCTATTTGCAGGAGCCTACAGGTTCACAGGAGAGGCTTAAGTTTCCTTTATTGAAGAGCAGAGCTAAGAGCACAGCGAAATACTATCCCACAAGTCTTTCGAGTCCCAGTGAGGTCATTCAGAGATGAGATGCAATATAAAAGCAGCTCAGAATTTGTCCAGTTACTATCACACCTTTATTTGCTTGCAATAACGGCAACGTATTCTTCAGTCTATGTTGTTAAGAAATTTCTTTAATATCAGAAATATAGTTTCTCACGTGGTACCCTACAGTTTCAGCCAGACTCTAGTCCACCAGTGTATTTCCTGTTATATGTTTTTCCAGCTTAAGGTACACCCATAATTAACCAGTTGCCATATACTGCCAAAATGGAGCAATATACATTCATTAGTAAGTAGTCTGATTACTGTGGGATATACAGAACGGAGCACTGGTACCCTTGGATAAGCAAAGGTTCTCTTTACACATCACCTCAAATAAAGTACAGAAAATCATAAGAAAGCTCACAAAATTGCAATTTTATCATAGGAGGTTTGGTTCTTTGCCTAACTGTATGTATAAATTCAGTGCAGTAACACTGAAGGAATGCTGAAGTCTTTTGTAGACAGGCTGTTGAAACCTGCAACCTATAATTCTGACCAAACAACATTCCTGATGAAGTAGCTTTCCACAGGAGCTACACAAAACACACAATATAAGGAACTGCTTATCTAGTAAGATAACCCATTTTCTTAATCAGAAAATATGTCGCAAACCCACCTAAATTTGTTTTAATAAGCTTAATAAAGCAATCTCAAGTTGGAGGCTGTTTTGACAAACCACCTCAGATATTAAAAGAAGATCTTCTTGCACACCATATGTCATCATATTCTCACATCATACATGAGTGATTCTCCTTTGCTATCTGATAATACACCTAACCACTCAATACATCTAACTACTCATATACCCTATGGGTCAAATAACCAAAATAAATAAAGAAGTCAAACTTAATACTTAAATACTCAGTGAAAAATGTACATTTCTGACTGAAAAAAAAAATCAGCCTGCTGCAGTATTTTTCCCCATGATATTAAATAAAAGCATACTATGCAAAGGATATGTAACCAAAATCAGATACCAAGCAGGTTATAAAGTCTCTTATAGTTCACCATTAAAAACTATGTATGTATTTTAAGGAAAAACAAAGACCAAGCCTTTCTTAAATCGCACACCATTTCTTTGTGATGACCAACGTTCAAGTTATGAAAATTCTTGTTTGCACTCGCCAACTACGTCACAGCTTTTTTCGCTTGCAGCTTCCTATATAAACAGTAATTTTCAAGTTTCCACTGCTAGAGAAACAATACAATGCTTAATTAACCCAACATATTGACTTAGATAGTAAAGAAATACATATAAAGTTTGTTAAGCCTCAGAACAGCTTAACATATAAACCAGGCAAGTAATCTTTGCTAGGGTTTTATAAAAATCGGCTGGCAAACACCTGCAGAGCAAGGAACAAACCAGCTTTTCTTGCAGCAAAGACAACAAATGGAAATAATGTACAGGCTTTTTCAACCCGCAGTTCTGTCAGGCTGACCCAACTGTATCCGATCTTACTCTCGCACTCAGAGATATCCTTGAGGTCCCTTTGATACCAGCATTTCTAAAATTTTGCAATATTTGACCTCTCAAATTATGTCCAAAATTAGTAGCTATGAAGCATGAATATACAGTTTGCTGTAGAAAAGTAATAAGATATGAAAATATGCCACTGTCAAAAATGAGGTTAATGCCACACCTTTCTAATACCCATCCTGTCACTACAGGCACACAGTGGAGGTTTAGAAAGACTTGACAGAGGTGATGCCACACACATGTTTTGAGGGAGAAAGATTAAAGAATGCAACAAAATAAAAGGTCTACATGCAGTTTCAGTCAGGCGCAGGAAAAGCCAGTAACATCCTTCCACCACTGCCCACAAATTCCCCCCACCTGCATGAATATGGTTTGGCACTGAGGCAGGGAAGGAAGGATCCATGTAGGATGACCTGTGACAGCAGAAAGCAGTCTAGCTTCTTCTTTCTAGCAGAAAGGAGACACCTTGCCATTAACTGACCTCTGTCAGGGAGACACCTTGCCATTAACTACCTGGCTGTAGATTTTAAAGTGGTTTATATCTGCAATGCCATAATTAAGAACTGGTCCAATTAAGGAGGAAGTATGTCTGATTAAAATGCCCCAAACAGCTGCATTCTCTTCTAATAAAAAACATACCCATCTTCTAGGGACAAAAATCCAAGCTTAAAAGACATCAAATTGCAACTGATAATAAAATGTCCTACAGTTAATAATGAAATGCAAAACTGATATACGTCAATAGGAAGAGGAACATGAAAGGAAAAAGGAGAAAAGGTACAGAAAAGATATTTCCAAATTTAATTTTTTTTACATTTTCTGATTAAGCTTTAGGAAACTGTCCTTTGATCAGGACCTTCTAGCAATATATAGAAAAAGACATAAAAATTAGATGAACCATGTTTTCTTCTGAAGAAATCGCTACTTAGAGTACTGTTTAGAAAACTTATTTACTTACTTGACACAAAACCTTCCATCTACATCTGGAATCAAGTACCCTCTCACTTCAGAGGCTACAAAACTATACATATCTCCTACATCCTTTTATGGGATGACAATATTTCAAATTTGTTAAACAGCGGATATATTACCAAATAGAAAAGTATATAATGAAGTATATAATAATAACTTTGGACTCCGAAGTTATGAAAATCAAATAGGATATTGCTTTTTCAAGGCCAGACATGGTGTGCATTTTTAAAAATTTTTAAAAATCTGATCTTTCAACACACACTACATCCTTTGTTCTTGGGCTCCAGGTGACTTTGAGCTACACCTAGCTCTGTCCCTTGAGGTTACTGGTTTTTTTTAGCATCTAAGGATTTCGTACATTAAATGAACAGCGAAAGACTGACCAATTTAACAGTCCCTTAGCATTATTTCTCTGTTCTTTGCCTTAGAATATGGATTCAGGTTTTGACCCTTTAAAAGTTTACTAATTTAATTCTTCCTTTACCTGAATCTATTTGTCTTTGATAGAGACTGGTGGACAGAAAGCTCATGCTAATGATGCTTTATTCCTCTATGGAAAGCTGAGTTTCCGTTTGAGAGGATTTTTTTTCTTCTTTAGGCATCTTTTTATTAATTTTCTTTGCCCTGAAATTCAGTTCCTTAACCACAATCTTTGTGAAACAGCTTTGTTCTCTGCTCTAATCTACATCTTTCACGATCATTACAGCTGTGGTGGTGATTCATTAGGCAAAATTCAGTTTTAAGCTTAATAAAGTCTCAAGGTGCTAACTACTTCTTCTACAAAAGGAACTTAAGTTTGAGCTGGCATGTGGAGGTAGCAATGCAAACATTCTGTATCAGGCAGAGTCTGGGCATCATCTTCATGTTCAACTACAAAAGAAATCATAGTAATATGGCCTGAAGGTGATAAATTAATTTTGGCTAGGTTCCTGTATGGGAGGAAATAATGGTTTCCCTAATGAAATAAAGATAAAAGCTGACAAGGACCTTTAGGCAACTGGAATTTTAGTCTGAGAGAGGGCCTAATAAACCAGTTTGTGCTTCTCTTTAAGGAAATATTTGTTAGATTTGGGGCCTGTTTATTTTTCTCTGTCGAACCCAATTTTCTTGGTAGTGCACGAACTCAGAATCATAACTTAAAATGAGAATAAAAGCAGGTGGTCAAGTAAAAGTTTCAATTTTTTTCTTTATAATCTAAAATAAGTAAACAAATCTGAAGTGAGAGGACTCAATTTCCAGAGATGATCTCCAACCTGGAAATTTTTATTTCCACACCCAAAGTATCCATACCTAAATGAGCAGTTTTGCTTGGAAAACTTGCACGAGGAAAATGAGAAAACGCCAGTATTCTCAGAAATATGCACATGAAGCACGAAGAGGCCAGGTGGGAGGAATCCAAAATCCCATGGAAGATACAGTCCCCTCATGCACTACTCTCGGGGGAGGCAGGGGTCAGCCACGCACTCAACTAACTTTGTGAAAGCTCAAATTTTGATCAGCAGAATTAACAGTTAGCCACTTCATCTTCCTGTAGCATTACTGTCATTGCTGACAGCGGCAGCAGCTCCTGCCCAAGGGGATCACTCGGCTGAACATACAATGTTCCTGTGCCACAGTCCTTTGACAAGAGCTACAGCCTTTGTCAGGCAGGGTCATAGAATCATAGAATAGTTTAGGTTGGAAGGAACCTTAAAGATCATCTAGTTCCAATCCCCCTGCCATGGGCAGGGACATGTCCCACTAGATCAGGCTGCCCAAGGCCCCATCCACCCCTGCCCAGGGATGGGGCATCCACAACTTCCCTGGGCAACCTGTTCCAGTGCCTCACCACTGTCATGGGGAAGAAATTCTTCCTAATGTCTAGCCTAAATCTGCCCCTCTCCAGTTTAAACCCATAAAGGTTCAGTCTTGCCAGCCTCTCTCTGTGATTCCTCTGAGAAAAACTCCCAGAAAAGAAAGAAAAAAATCAATGTCTCTCGGCTTTGATTTGTAAGTATTTACTACCATTCTATCAATTCTCCAAATGTCCTTTAAAGGAGACTTAACTAGTTGACCTCAGGATCTCTGGCTATGTCAAACTGGAAGAAAGGTCATATCCCAAGTCAATGAAAACTCAGGCTTCTGTGAAAGCAGTAGCTCCAGTTCTCTCCCAAACTATGCATTGCTGTCCCACACTCACGCCAATCCAGGACATCAAGTAGTCATTACGAGCACCGGAAAAGGATTGGCACACTTGCACAGGAAGCAGAAAAGACAGGACCACTTCTTCAGGGAGCTCAAACTTCAATCAATACACAATGAGTGTGCAAACATCCCTCAAGAAAACATCATCCAGCTTGTGCTATATGGCTTCCACAGTCATTGGCAGCAGCACACAGCCTCAGCCTGCCTCTGCCTAAAGAGGCAGAAGCTGACTGAAGGACTAATCACTGTTTGCCTTTAGGACAAGAATGCCCAAACCTGGATTTGTCAGACTCCTAAATATCAATTTTATGGCATTTAAGAAAGGCCAAGCCACACCTAAAAGCTAAGTTTATAGTTACAGTGGGCTAAGAAGTAACTCTCCCTGCAAAAAGCTTGTTATGCTTTTTATCTCAACTGCACATTGCATATTTCAGCCCAGAAATGAATAAAAAGCTAATAAAATTCTGTACCTGCTATACTCTTTAACTGGATTATATTTGCTATTACTCTATAGCTGTATGACACTACAGCTTTTGCCATACCTTTATGTCACATAAAGGTTCAGTGCCTCAGAAATTCCCGTATCTTCAAATGAGCCTCTGTGGTGATCATTAAGAATTCTGAGAACAGCTCTATCTATCGCAGAGGATTTATCCAAGCTATAATGAGACTTAAAAGTGCAGATAGCTAGTAAAGAACAATTTTTGAGGTCCAGCTTTACCAGGCTTCTAGGAATTATTTCTCTGAAATTTTTCATATAACCAATATGGAGATGAACAAATAATGCAGTTGGGTGATGAGTTGTGAAAGTGGATGTAGTTGAGCAAGAAGCTTCCCTGAAAGGGCCAGGAATATGATACTTACCCTGCTCTATTTCAATACAAAGTAAATGACATCAGCTTCAGTCACTGAAGCAAGAGTGAACTGCTACAATACGTTCATTGAAAAATTCATCTGACAATATCATGCTTCCAAAACAAATCACTACCAACTCCACATCTTTTTGCTTTAAATACATGGTTGTACAACATGCATGTGGGCCATAGTAGGCAGTAAATTAGTGCATCTAAATTAATACCTTCTAGGCACAGCAATGCAAATTCCTAATACTTACAAATACACAGTATACCTCAAAAGTAAAATAGTCTATTTTGGAAGTGATTTTTTAAAATTTGGTTTAAAAAAAGCAACCAATTTCTTCTCAAATGGCTAACACAGCTTTTCAAGTTTTTTTTAAACTGTCAAACACTTTTTTCCTTACAGCAGGGACCAACAACAATCTGTATCCCTTTTCAGTTATCAGTGCTACTGTTATAAATAAAAGTGGTGGAATTCGACAAATAAGTACGTTTCAGACTGAAGCTCCTCTTTTCGCCACATGACCACCCCCAATTTACAGCTGTCATCATTAAAGTACATTTTTACTAAAATCTGGATATGTTAAAGAAACCCGTGGTATTTCAGCCCTTTAATCTTATTTCCTCAAAAACTATAGTATAGTTCATACTGAAAGATTCATTATATAAGTTAGTTTTACTGATAAGCTGCGCAGTTAGCAACGTGAGTACATTTTAGAGTCTGTGGCAATAGTGAGTCTTGCCAAAGCATTACTGAGCATTACGCTAACCAACTAAAACACTAAGCTCAGGTCTCTAAAAACAAAACAGGGCATACCGTTCTTTGAAATTTTTCTTTGTCACACCACCTTTAGTAGAGGCAGTAAAAGATTCCAGTCCGCTAGTTGCATTTCTATTCCATTAACTCTCCTGTACTAACCCAAAAGCACAGATCCAGACAGTTCTGTGCTTTCTGTTCTGACTTCCATTCCAGTCTATATTCTATAGTTTCAAAAATACAGAGAGATGTATATGCTGAATTTTTTACTACTTCTCTGTTTGGTGGGACTTAAGCACACACAAATGCTTTCCTGAATAGATGCCAATATGCTATAAAATAACAATAACTCATATACCACTTCTCAATACTATTCACTTTGTAAAAACACTTTGAAGGTAAGAGTTACTTGTCAGAAATAACCTACAAAAATGTTTACCAATCTCATTTTTATACACGTTCCAATACAGCTTTAGTAATTTAAAAACTTCAAAACAAATGCTTTTATTACAAACTTCTAAGGAGGTATGCACATAATAGTACAAATTAATGGCTTCTAAATGGAGGATCAATATCCCTTTGTATTTTATACAAAGAGCTTAAGCCCCATTGCTGTAACAATACAAAATAAGAGAAAGCTTTACAGATCAGGTTACCTCTCTGATTTGATGTTTTTAATAGACTATAAATCTGGCTACAGCCATTTCAGTCTCAATCACAATTGCTAAAAGCGGAGATTAAAATAAAAGAGGCAGTCTATGACTTCTAAGTATTTACTACCATTCTATCAACTCTATAAACGTCTTTTAAAGGAGACTTAACTAGTTGACAATTACAAAGCAGCATTTTCATGTTGCTCTAGATCATGATAGATTACTTAGATTAAATGATACATTATATCTTACCTGATACATTCCAACTCCTATGTGTTTGGGCTCGATTTTCACTAGCTCAGCTAATGGGTCTTGGACGCGTCTAGCTATGGAAACTGAAAAATAGAATTAGAAAACAACTATAGGTTTCAGCTGAAAACCAGAATCATGCAATTGCATTTACTATTGTTTTTTAAATCTTCTATACTTTTTTTTTTACCTGGAAGTAATCAATAATATAGCAGAATCCTTTTCCCCTGTTAGACACGGGACACAAAAGTCTACATTAATAAAGTTTTTTAACTGAATAATTCAATTAAAGACCTAAGGAGATTTCAAACTGTAGACATAATATCAAAAAGTTTTTTCAGGTCACAGAGGTAACAAGTAGAACTGTGTACATTAAATTTTCCCCTTGTATCCATACTAAAACGTACATGTAACATTTAAATTTATGCTCTGAAATATCTTTTAACCTTAAGTCACAGATATGTAGAAATAAGTAAAGATTACAAAAAGAATAATTATTCACAGACTCATTTATCTAACAAAGTATTTCCCAAGGTACATATTATATACTTCTATATTCTACATTTATTTAATTCAACCATAAAATTCAGTGTACGCTTTGAAAACAGTTCTTGGATTTTACTAATCTAAGCTGCATATCAAGACGTATCAAACTGCAATTTATCATTGTTATAACCATGATTAGGAAAAAACAAATCAATTTCTAACATTTCTGGTGCTATTAAAGCACATCAGAGAACTTCCGGTCTTCTAAATCCAAATGTTGAATCAAGACTGCACTTTTTAAGCCTACATTCACTGACAAATCCTTTACTTAAATATCAGCTGCAATGTTTTTCGATTATATACAGCATTAGAGATTTTGCTTCTAAAGACCCTCACTTCTAAATGCACGGTTAACATGAAGTTCACTGCCCGGTCACGCAAGACTTTTCATATCCTTTATTATCCATTTTAACACATGATGACAACGGTAGTTTGCTAGCTAGACTCAGAAAGCACTGTGCTGGTGACATACGATACGCCTGTCTCTCTGACGGAGAAGTTCTGAATTCAAAGGCCATCACATCCACCTAATTGTCAAAAAAATCCAAAAGTCACAAAAGGTCAGCCAGTGTAAGCACACCGATTATTGCTTACACGGGTATAGCTTACAACAGAAATGCTTGCCTATTACAATAATTTATATTAATTACTTAGAAACAGTAGTGGTACATAATATCAGGCATCTAACAAACAGAAGTAGAACAAAACAACAATGAAAAGTATTGATCCAAAAACTTAGAAACATTTAAAACTATGTATCTCCTCTGTGTGAATTTATGCCTATGTGTAGGTATTATACCTGTCTTTCAGCAAGCTTTCTTAAACTTATTTACTAGCTATACAAATGTTTTAGAGAATTTTTACTTCCACCTAGCAGCAAAACACATTTCAAAAGTTACATTTCCAATAAGCTGACAGCAAATATCTCTCACTGTTCACATCTCCTTTCACTACATCTTAAAAATAGACAACTACACAGATAGGTTGATACAGGAATTTTCCAAGCATAAACTTCTCACGGGAACCTTCAATTAAAACCCAAAATTTAGACTCCTCTTGTCATCATAGCTAGGTTGACAATGCTGTCACATCCCTGGGAGGCTTCCAGTGAAACCAGAGGACCTGATCCAGCAAAGCACTTCAGCACAGATGCATGTTGGTATTCCCACTGGAACCAGCAAAACTATTCACGTGCATAAAATTACAAAGACATTCAAGCGCTTTCCTGGATCAGGCCTAATAGTTACAATATCAACGTGTGAAGATCAACTAACAGTCAGTTATATGGCTGAAGGGATGCAGCTCCTACGGCCATGCCAGCCAACCTACAGAATTCCCACTAAAGCCACAATCTCACCCTAAAACTTTTCAAATTCAAGATAAGAGAGCACAATAGGGAAAAGGCAAGAGTTCTCAACGTTCCCTCAAAGCACAAATTGAGTCAAGATTAGTATCTACTGTCTCTTGTACAGACAAACCCACTTTTCCTTTGTTACGGTTCTAGCATGCTGCAATAGATAGATCTTTACAGGGGGCAACGAGGCTCCACTCTGGCAATTTGATTCACGTGGCTGAACTCTTCAATACAAGCAAAGTATTACTGAAATCATGACGGCTCTGCAGAAATGCAATGGTTTCTGCCAGGGGCCAGACAGAGACAGTAAAACCTGATGGCCTTGCATTTTCCCCTTAAAAATTAAAGTTTTTTTAATAATAAAATATTTTACACTAATACAGGTGTTGCCTAAAACTATTTGTTCATATCTTTAATGCAGTTCATATCTGCATTCTCATTTCTACAGTTACAGTATGCTTCAGTTTTGCTCAATTAAATACAAAATAAATTATATGGTGGTATACAAGGCAAACCCAAAAAATCAGCTTTCTCAAAAGTAATCAGCAGGGCCAAACATAAGATGTTTGAGGTGCCATTCTTAAAACATACTAGTCTAAATAAAATGTGAAGAAAAACTATTCAATATTAAACAGGTTATTAAGAAAACTATTCAATATTAAACAGGTTATTAGAAAATTACTACAGAATTACACAGCTGACAGATGCAAAACTCCAAGTTATCAGTCAAGACGAAAGCATTATTGCAAAACTCAGAACAACAGTAAAACTGTGCTACCGTGCAGTAAATCCATGTAAAATTTTAAAGCCGGGGTGGGGGCAGGATGGTATAGGTGGTCCTCTGACTTTAATTTAGATTAAGTTTGCCTCCAAATGCAATGAGAAATAAAAAAGGTTACAGAAAGCATATTTATTGAAATCCTGTCTTGTCATTAGGACATTTTTTTGCCATTTTGTAAGAAAGGCAATTTAACTGTTTGGTGGTCTTGATTCACTCCACACTTCAGTTATTTGACAAAACAAACCTGCCAGATAGTTAAATATTTTTGTCTGTCAGCGATGAAGTGCAATGACAGTGTGGTGGGCAAAAGCCTTAATAAGAGTTGCATGAACAACTCATGTCAGTCTGATCTTCACAGAAAATAAGCAATTGTATTAAAATGTTTTGTTTCCTAATGGCTACTGAGCAGACGTGCCCTCATGAACTTGCAAACGTATTTAATTATCTGTCTACTCCCGTCTTAAACACATAATATCTCTTTTAATTCCAAACTGACAAATTTAAAATTAAGACTATTTTCCTCACACATATACATCACATAACTTGGTTTTTACTAGCACTTTCTATAGCAAGTGATATCATTTTTCACAGGGATTAAAAAGGACAGAATTTCCACTGCAGAATACTGTTAATAGTTTTCAAGCTAAATGTTTTCAGACTAAAAATGGAAAAAAGTGCCGAGTCTCAACAGCAAGGGGCAAAACCAATACAGCAGGCTTCCAACTATTTCTCTAGATGATATCTATGCAAGGGCCATGTCAGCTGGAAGCCCTAAACACCCCAGAATTACTGCTAACTTCTAAATTAGACTACCTGTCTTGTTTCAGTAACAGAATAGCTCTAAAGCAATCATTATGGCCCAAATCAGCTGTGTATACTTTTTAGAGTGCAAGAGCAGCTAGAAAACTTGCAACTACATTAATAAAATTTATGATAAACTGTTTCAAGAATTTTGCCTGCTGCCAACTTTATGTTCAGGCAATTGCATATTAAAATGTTCTCCTTTTGCATTGCTCTATAAGAGCCACACTATGAAGTAAAAGCTTAATGATTGTAGATAGGGAAAAAATGAACATACGAAGTTCTGCCAAATGCAGCACAAGAGACTGCCAGGAATAATTACGGGTGAAGGAAAAAAAAAATAAAAATCAATTCCTTTTGGTTACAGTGGCATTGAAATGTTGCTTGCCATGCAAGCAGAAAAACATTTTTTTAGAGCCAAAAGTCCAAGATGATGACATTCCTTTCTTTAAACACACAGGTCTTTATGTAAGGATAAAAACATGTCCCAGTCAGTAACTGTGACAGCTTAGCTACTTCATATGAGTGGGAGCATTTGTTTGTGTTTTGAAACAATGTGAAGCTTTCCGGATGTGAAGGCAGTGGGTAGTTTTATAAATGTTTTACAACTAAATATATGGCAACCACAAGCTATTAGGCTATGATTAGTTCAATTTCAATTTTGTCATAAATGAGGACACTCTGTATTTTTATTATAAAACTTTGTTTTCTTCTTGCTGAGACATGCTACTATAACATCCAAGTAACTCAACCCTCCTCTTATTTTCAACTAACCTTTGCACCTTAAAAGTCTGGGTTGAAACTTCAATGTCAATGAAATAAAAAAAGTATATATTAAGATAATCACAAATGCATGCATAATTGCTGTCAATATATCATATCAGGGTAGATATGGAAACATTACAACTTATTCAAATCCTTTTATAAAGCTTATTATTGTGCTCAAGATCAATTACTCTCCATAAGTATCTGCAATAATGTTTACTCAGTGATCGATTGTTCAGGTTTCCTGAGTCCTGGAAGCTTTCTATCCTGTTGACCTGAATTTCACCCTCCTTGCAAAAGATACAGTGAAACGTACAGTAGTCTTTTCATTAAGCATTCTTTCTCAGTAGGTCAGGATTTGTGACAGAGTTTTGAATCCTCATATATCTTCTTGGTGGGTTTAAAGTATGCAATTTATTTTAAGCAACTGGTCAACAGCTGCATTTCATCCAAAATTCTTCTGTGGCAAGTGAGCAGGTTTTTGTTTTAAAAAGGTTACATTTTAGTTTACTTTTAACTCCATAAAACTGATAATCTGTTATTTGCCTAAGATTAATGAAATAATGAATGGCAATGCTCTATTTATTCACTACAAAAATCTTTAAAAATACATGGCTTGAATACAAAAAGAAAGTAAGACATACATTTAGAGAGGAAAAAATATTACAACGTAGCTTTTTAAAATCAGTATTTTTTCATAGACACGTGCTCTCAAAACCAATTTTCTTGGATATTAGTATCACAGAATAGTAGCACTTTTTTAATCCAAGGTGAGATTGGAGACATATTCACATTTAATTGAAGCCTGATGTGACTTTTCTGTCACAAAAATAAGTTAAGTCTTACAGGATGGTATAAATTCAGAAAAATCTTTCCACATCTGCTCAGCTTAAAAGGTAGAAAACATCAGTATGTTTTTCACATTCAGACCGCTGGTACTAATTTTAACTGCATCACCATGCCATTGATTACTGTTACTACTAAAAATAAAAAATTACTTGAAGTTCGGTACTTACAAGACTTATTTCTTTATACAAGAAAACAAAGTTAACCTTTTTTAGTTAAGTGACCAGAATGCCCTTTTCTATGCCTATAGTAAGAGAAGTAGCTCTGATGAAAAAAACATCATACTGCTATATTAAAAGCAAACTAAAACTCCTTGAATTGAAGAGCATCCTTGTACTCATTGTTTCTCTGGCTGCACGCTCCAAAGAAGCAACAAAACCTTCTAAGGAAAATACAGAGACACACACACACACAGAGTTACATCCAGAGGGAGGGAAACAAATCATTTTCATAACTCTTATGCTAAGGGAAACTGGCTTTCCCAGACTCTGGACTACTGCTCTGCTTCTGGATATCACTTTCAGACAGGACTATTGGGGTATTTTCAGTCATTCAGAAGCACTGAATGATGCTCTGTAAATAAAAGACCAAGTCCATCTGCTGAACTCAGATCCATGTGGGATATATAGGTAAATAAGAGGAAGGCAAGGTGAAAATCACATCTTTCCTCAAAGTCTGCAAAGATTACATCTGCACAGAGAATGATGCTCAGTTAAAAGCTATAAACACACACACATAGAGAGCTCTCTTAGCATAGTGAAAATAATGACCCAAAACAGTCACATAGAAGAGTCTCCACCTGACTCAAAATAATCTGTTCTGTAACGTGGCAGGAGTCTAGTGGAATCTAAGTGGGTCTTGATCTTGCAGACTAAGGAAGATCAAACTCCTCTACTCCAGGCTCCTACTACACTCTACAACTTGAGAGGAAATTGAGTGCTAATGAGCACTCAATGAGCACTTAATGAGGTTAATGATTATATACCATGTCTCTCACATGCCATGAAGTTTGTGTAGACTAGAAAACCTTAGATTCTTATTTAGAACAAAATAGAGACCACAAACACCTCTAACACTCAGGAATGATCAATTTAGCATTATGCCATAGGTTTTGGGCAATTCAAGCCCATTCTTCTCTCAAATCCAGATGTAGATGTGCATGTCCATGCACAATTGTAGGAGGCCAAATAATTTCCAGATTATCTACAGTTAGGGACTGCTTTTTCAGGTTATCCACAGATTCCTTATAACTTCTGTTTAAACTGTAGAGCCTAGCCCACACCTTGGGATGAGATTCTGCTCATTGGTAGTAACTGGGTCCTGTGGGGAGAGAAGGAGCAAGCTCCTCTTTACATACTGCTGCTATTCACCACCCAGAATTCACCATTTTGTTTCTAATCACTGCATCTTTTCCCTTCCAACAGCATAATTAAACTCTTTTTTAAATGCTACAGAATACAGCAGATGAAAGCTGGATACAATTCCATTTTGTACTGCTATAATTGCACACAATTTCACTAAACAGGCTGGCAAAATGTTTTAATGCATAAGAATACGTTGCTTACTGTCCTTTCTTCTAACTCTGAAAGCCTGTGGAACTTGCACCAATCCTCTACGATTAGCTGTAGAAGGAAGCATCAATTTAGAAAGCAGTGCAAATGTTTTAACCGCAGGTCTTCTGTCCAATAAAGTTTTTGAAAAATGACCTTCTCTCCTGAGTAGCCAGGGGGTAGTGGTGCTCTTTTAAGAAGATGAAGAAATTAGCTCAAGTAGACACCAAGGCACTATGTCCCACACATCTAATCATCAAATTGTTTCACTTTCCTTAAGATAAAGTCAAAAGAAATTACTTTTTTCCCAATCTCTACCTTCTACTTGCTGGCCAGTATGACAGCTCTGAACTGTATGTCTCTATCTTTAAAGGCACCCCAGGGAATATAGCCCTGTAGCATGACAGTCTCAAAGTCCTAACAAGCCCCCAAAGCCTATAAGGCTTTCTTTTGCAAGGAAAAGTGCAAGTGGTGTGCTGAACTTTGAGTGTACAATAATCCAATGTATTCTGCCCTGTGGAGAGAAGACAAGCAGATGGGATTTGACAATGCTACGACAAACTGTGCCGTGTGACCTTTTGCTCTCTCAGATTCTTCTTTACCCTCAGAAATCATCCTTTAGAAGTACAACAGTTACTATACCAGATCATACCTGTGCATGCAGCATGACACACATGCTTGCTCTGTTACTTATCCAAATCTTTGCCAAAAAGTAACTTTAGGGAATATTTTATCCACGTTCATTGCTTTCCTAACTGGGTGACGACCATGTGGTCTTGATTGAGGACCCCAAGCTCTTCATGTTCAAAAAGAAAAGGAGCATTTCTTGGAGTTACTGCCTTAGACAAGCCCAAGTATGTTGCTCTTGTTTCAGCACCTGAACACAGAACTGCAAATTAAAAACCAAATGGATATGACTGCATTAAGTATGTAAGTAAATCAGAGAGGTGTGAGATCTCCTCTAACAAGTGATTACAGAGATGTGATGTCTGAAAAGACATAACCCCCTTTCCCACCTCATCCCATGTTTGAGGAACTCTATGTAACAAGGTCTGCGTGCATGCTTATAGCTCAATTTAATGAAGAATATTAGGTTTTTATTTTGCTGTTTAATTAGTGAAAGAAAGAAAGAAGAGACCTCATTTTTTAAAGCAGTCTTTAAAAACAAAAGGTAATCCAGCAATTTAATGAAATGAAGGCATTTCTCATTTAACATAGAATCATTGAATCACAATGGAAAAGACATTTGAGATAATCAATTCAAACCATACCTGTCCACTACTAGATCATATCCCTAAGCACTTAATCTATCTGCCTTTTAAATCTGTCCAGGGATGGTGACTCAACCACCTCCCTGGGCAGCCCCTGCCAGTGCTTGACGACCCTTTCCGAGAAGAAATTTTTCATAATGTCCAATCTAAACTTCCCCTGAGGCAGCTTAAGGTCATTCCCTCTTGTCCCATCACCTCTCACTTGGGCGAAGAGACCAACACCAACCTCTCTACAACCTCCTCTTCGGCAGCTGTAGAGACGGATAAGGTCTCCCCTCAGCCTCCTCTTCTCCAGGCTAAACAACTCCAATTCCCTCAGCCGCTCCTCATAAGACTTGTGCTCCAGCCCCTTCACTAGCTTTACTGCCTTTCTCCGGACACGCTCCAGGACCTCAATATCTCTTTTGTAGCGAGAGGACCAAAATTGAACACAAGATTCAATGTGTTGCCTCGCCAGTGCTAAGTAAAGAGGTAGAAACACCTCCCTGGACCTGCTGGCCACCCTGTTTCTGATACAAACCAAGATGCAATTGGCCTTCTTGGCCACCTGAGCACACTGCTGGCTCATGCTCAGCTGCTGTCAACTAACATCCCCAGGTCCTTCTCTGCCACGCAGCTTTCCAGCCACTCTTCCCCAAGCCTAGAGCACTGCACAGTGTTTTTGTGTCATGCACTTGGCCTTGATAAACCTCAGTCCAATGGTCTCAGCCATCAACACAGTCTGCTCAGATCCCTTTGTAGCGCCTCGTTACCCTCAAGTAGATCGACACTACCTCACAGTTTACTGTCATCCACAAACTTGCTAAGGGTACATTCAATCCCCTCATCCAGGTCAGTAATAGAGATATTGAACAGGACTGAATCTAGCACAAAGCACTGGGGGACACCACTTGTGTCTGGCAAGTATATTGAAACCAGGGTAAAATCCCAGCACAAATACTGCCTCATAGGTATTCCCTACCATCAGGCCACTATTTCACCAGAATTCAGCAGTTTCCTCTGGTTCTTAGAGTTTTTAACAAACATTCATTTCATCATGGTATCCATTTCATGAGGTGGAGAGGCAGCAGAAGAAAAAAATTTTGATGTGAGCACATGAAAAACAACTGAAGCATTCTTTATCCTCCTTGTACTAAGGACAAGAACAAAACCATCATTGGCTGCCCATACCTTAAAAGTTTCCCAGCATCCAGGAAGTACACAGATTCCATACTTCTGTGTGTCAGTCCTTCAACATAAGTCACACATGCTTACAGCTTCTATATACTTCACCAGTTCCTCCACAGTCTTCCCATTCTGTCCAGCCAAACTTGTTCGAACCAACAAGCATTTGCAACAACAAGGAACTGTAGAGGTGGAGAAACACTATTTGGAGACAAAAAACCCAGAAAGAATGGCAGTGCCTACACACAGACATCTGCACAGACTCATTTTATTTCTCATTCCAGAACCCCCTTTTTGTTAGGAATTCAGGTTCTACACAACAGAACAGTTTAGAGGTAAAACAAAGATGGTTATCAACCTTCATAAAATAATTAATCTGTGTTCACATGCCCTGTGACAGCAACCAAAACCAGGTCCACACCAATTGTCACAGACTCAACCCATTTGAGGGAGGAATGCTTGTCACCCCTGAGTTTAACTCTTTTTCTTTCACTCATGCAAAGAATACCACTTCAAGACAGTTTTCTCAAATGCTCTGATAATGAAAGACAACGGCAAGGAGAATTCCTGGCAAACTGTCATGGCAAAGTAACAGTTCACTAAGTATGGTACCTACAACTCCTTCAAAGGGAAACTTGCTTCCAGGCCTTCATTTAAAAAGGCACAAACAAATCTCAATCAGAGACCTAAAGTAATCCAGAGATCTTATGGAAAAATCACAGTGAAAAAAAATCTATTTTAAGTTGCCATAAATAAAAGCAAAGCAAAGGTTAAATATGAAGTGTTACATCAATGGTAGCTCAGGAAAAAAAATAAAAAATAGGAAAAAAAGCCAATACAAGATCAAGACAGCCAAGAATTGGACAGCTTTAAGAAAACTCCACCAAATTAAACATTTTACTTCTCTAAGAGGGTGGAGAAAAGACACAAGCCAGAGCAGAAACAGAACTGCAGTCACCCTTTCAGCCTCACAGCTCCCTCGTTACTGTTCCAGTACCTCTAGAACAGGGAGTCACAATGTTTTGAGGGAGCACATATTAAAAAGCTGCACAAAGGTAATCAACATTTCCAGCTTGCTAAGCACTCTTTTTATGGTGTCCATCCCCCCTACAAAAATTCCCATCCCACATCTTCAGCTGCCCTTAGGCATAGGCAACTTTTGGGAAGGACAGTTCAAGGAAGCCTTGCATTCTCTTCTCTGTCAGGCTGCAACCCTATTCCAAGTTCATCCAAAAAAACCATTCCTTAAGTCAGTGGCTTGTTCTCCAGGCAGAACCCTCCTAATGTGCTGCAGCTGAACTTCCACAGGCTATAAAGTAGGAAATCCTTTTATTGCTCTGGCCTATAAGCCCCTTATCTCCCATTTCTGTGAGGCTGAGAGATAGCTGTTCTCCTCATTAATCCTACAATGACTGTCAGAAAGAGATATATACATTCTCACTTTACCCAGACACAAGTAACTAGGTTTCATCAAGTTCTTTGCTATCTACTTTGTTGAGTCCCACTCCACAAGATTTTATAAGAGCTGGAGTAGCAGTACAGAAGCTTCTGCACTTCTGTGTAATATTCAGATCTACTGCTATAAAAGAAGTTGGTTCAATGTAAAGAATTTATATTAGGAACTGAGTCAGCCTAGTGCCAGAAAGAAGACAGCCATCTCTGGAAGACAGTTCTAAACAGGGGGAGACCCCATCCCACTCTTTGCACTGTAGTTACCAGCAAATTGGTTAAGAAATAAGCATTATTTTTTTTTCTTTTTCAAGCAGGTGCAATTTTGTTGTATGGATGACTAATAAGACCTTCCACTATAGTTCATACATATCTCATTATAAACTAATGATGTATATCTCAATCTTTTGTTACAAATCCGTGTCATCCACGACCTTCAAAGACAGCTCCAAGGAAAAAAAAAATAACCAGTTGCATTCTTGACTTAACTTTAATTAGCACCCCCAAGAAATGCCAAAGGTTGCTGGTCTTCCCCCTGTACACAACACTCAGCCAAGGAGAAATTAATAAGGTAATATATTTATCAGGACTGATGTCTTCTATTTCTCTGTATGAAGTGAAAACTTATCACAAACAGTTGGTAAACAGCACTGCAAATATGACAGAGATCATATCACAAGATGTGAAAGTAACTTCTCATATAATATGCATTATTCAATAATTTACATTTATATACCTAATGGACAAATAGACCCACCTGTGTAATTCAAAAAACCCTAAGCACTTCTATAAAGTTTGCGTTGAGAAAATGTTAAAGTGGCAAACTGCGTTAAGATCACAGATAGCTCACATCAGTTGTACCTTTTATTTTAACTATAAATGTCACACTTCATCATGCAGCTGTCAGCTTCCTTTAATGTACTAAATGCTATCATGTAAGCACAGAATTTGACATGATGTAACACAACAATTAAAATAAAAAGCAAGTCAGCTTTGACACCATGTCACTTTTCTGTTTGCTGCAAATTAAATGAAAGTCAGAAGTACAAAAGTAAAAGCCAGTCAATAAAAATGTTTGCAAAAAAACCCCAAACATCAGTTAATCTTTCCCTCTAATGCTATGTCACATTTTTATGTTCAGCTTTAAAAAAAATACCCACAGCTTTAGAGCAGCTAATTACAAATTGACACCAAAAGATGTCAAGAAGAAAGTCTAAAATGCCTAGAAAGACTCTATAATAAATATACTTCTAGCTGTCAGTTTCATAACAGTCGACACCCATGGAAGCAAGCAATTATTTTTCTATCGTACCCTTTTTCAATTTCTATCCACTCTGTGGTACTGCTGCAGCATGTTAAAATTGCTTATGCTTTTCAAGCTAGATGCAACAGAGCTTAAGTCATGCCTGAAGCAATTCCTAGTAATAATGGAGAAATTATGAACTCAAGCTAATTAATACTGAGATTGGTCATGTATTACAAATTTGATTTTCATTTACTATATTTGATGCACAATGGTAAATAGGTTTCTCAAATGTTCAAAAATTAACTTTGGAAAACAGGAAAATTATGTACATCTGGTAATGTATATTGTTAATTAGATTTCCTCCTCTTCAGTGTTTTTCTTTTCATTTATATCAACTCTAAACCCACATTTAATTTATCAGCAACTTAAAAAGCTTTGGCACAAGGGAAAGTTAGTGGCCTTTGTCACAAATACAAAAATGCCACATGCCTAATATTCACTCTAGTCATACTATGACACATTCAAAACCTCTGTGGCCCACGGAAGAAATAATCACAACAGAATATTTTCACATGCAGGGAGGAAAGAGTCAAGCAAAAAGCAGTGAGAGGGCTGTCCTGCAAAGGGAACAGCTGATACAGACATTTAAATAATATTCCTGTAAATACTCACTTGAAACCTCGAGTTAACACAAATCCACTTAATCGAAATAAAAGGAGAGGGGAACATGAGAAATTCTAAGAAGTTTTACCCCTGAGTACCATGTAACTTCAGAATTGTTTTCTGCTGCTCTGCTTCTACACCTTATTAACGATTTCCAAGCCAGTAACCTGCTAAAGTAACACTAAAATCAAGAACAGTATAATTTTAACTAGTAAAGATTTATACCTGTGTTACTGCATTTTCAAATATGCTATATTGGATTGAGTATGAAAGTAAATTGCAGGAAAACAAGCAAACAAAAACTGCATAAGACGGAAAAAAAAATATAGAAGGACACACAAAAATACACAAATTAAAATAACCTCAGACCTACACTTACAGCTGTCTCCCAATAAACCAAATCCATGAGTAGAACTTGGATAACAGTGAAGATGCTAGGAATTTGATTTTTAAAGACTACTCTTTAACCAAACACTGAAAATAACAAGAGTGGCAACACTTGTACATTTCTAAGGACTTGGGCTGCATTATACCTCAGTGACATTTACGCTGCAGTAGATACTATTTAGTCTTAGCTTTTTTAAAAAAGTATTTCCTGAGGAGTATATTCAGTTACATGAAGACTTGAAAGTAATCCTAATGAATGCATGCCTTTAAGTCATCTGTTCAATTCTTACTTTTTTTCCCTAGCTCATAAAGCCCTTAATTATTGTTAGACATATTTGTATACATACAAGGGACAAGAAAAGAGGGGGAAAACTCTAGCTCTCATAGGATTAGACAAGTCCAACTCTGAAAGTCTGCCCAATTAATAGGTTATATTAATCACCACAAATTCTCCTGTACCAGCCTATTGGAGGAATACACCCACAAGGACCTTTACATTAAAGACCTCAGTAGATGAAGATGATGTCACCGATTTGCATACCTAGGACTCCAAATGTGAAATCACAGAATACCTAAAGTTCAGAAATAAAACATCAAAACCCATCATTTTTCATACTTTTTACTACTATTATACTTAGTTCTCAAACTGCATTGTTTATAATAATAAGACTTGAGCTGCCTGCTTAAATGGTGATAAAATTAAATACTCTTCATACCTGCACTTCTTAGGTTAGGGTCTAGGTCGGGCATTTCCTTGGCTGCTTCCGGACTGACGCTGTAGATAGATGCGCCTGCTTCACTGACAATGCTGAAAAACAAAATGGCAAATAATCCAAACACTACACAAATGAAAGATTTAGCAAGTGACTTAATTGACTATTTGAATTTTTTTAAAGCCTAATGTTTCAGAAGTATTTTGAATCAACTGAATACATATAAAAGACAACACAAACAAAGGAAAAGAACTCTAAGCAAAAAGTTCTCCCTGACTTGCAACATCCATTTTGTTGTTTGTGTTTGTTTTTTTTTTTTAATTCTTGCCCTCTTATAAGTACCTATTGTGCATGGTATCAGCCCCTGTTGTAATCCTAGAACAGAGAAAATGAACACAAGAAACAAGCATTACCAGAAATAAGTAGGCAAACCAGCTTCCATGAACAAAACAAAAACCTACCTGACAATTTCATTAAAAACACCTACACCCTAAATTCTAACACCAACTAAACTATTACATGAATCCAAGTCATGAGTGTGCATACACACTGTTTGAAGCTGGCTGCATAAAATACTCAGAAAAAACCAACTTATAACAGGCTGAGCCACAGAGCTGCAGCTTGCTTCTCAGTGGCATTTAATATCGTCTTCTCACGGCTCTCACTGCCATCCCCAAAGAAAAACACAGACTGCATGTCTTCAGTTACTTAAACTACAGTTTATGTATCTACCACACACCTCAAATTCATTCAGTAATGATGATAAGCTCACCAATTCAAATCACAACACATAATTTAAAAACCCTCTAGTGCTCTAGTTCAACTCAAGAGAAAATGGCAATCAAGTAAGTATTCAAGTCTAAAGTTATTTTCAGCTGCGAGATTTTGACACCACTGAATTAACAGTATATTTCTTAAAATAACTTCAACAGACCTTGAATTTCAGGTTGATAATTAAGGCATCGTACAGCTATTGCAGTGGAGAAGAATACTACCAGTTTCAGAACTGTTTTTACTTTTACTATTCAACATGTAGAATAACCTTATCATTGCAATAAGGGGGGAAACCACAATCCTTAAGAATCAGACCTTTCAATAAAAATTATAACTTCGCTTTATATTATTTTAAAATTAGACTATAAATTTTCCTTTTAAGAATATTTAGTAGGTCAAATTTTTAAGGAAAGAAACTGATACTTAGAATGCCCTCCCCTTAGAAAAAGCCATACAATAGCTCAGAGATAATACACATTCCCATTCGATGTTCCAAGAATGTTAACAGTAAATACATATAGGTATAAAAGGTATGAATTTCTTTCTGTTGTTTTTGCAGATTCTGCACACCCCCCACCTCCCATCAAAACCAGAATTTGGTAGAGTGCAGTACATACACATCAGATTTTATAGTTATTCAAAACTCAAAAGAACATTTCAAGATTACAGGTAGACTGGATCTTTCAGTAAAAACAGAATAAAGTCCTGTGTTCTTTGTGTTAGTATAACTGCAGACCCATTAAAACACCTAGTGTAACAGAGAAAGAAATTGCTAAGACCAGCTGAACGAGGCAAGTGAAAATTAAACTATTTACATAATATTTTAAAATTATTCAGTGTTATGGATATTCCTTCACTATAAATGACATCTAGAAAACAGTCCCATAACAGAGCTCAGAAATACGGCCATATCACAAAAATCGAACTGCTGAAAAATAAAGATGATGACAGAAGCCTCCACAAAATGATTTTTTCTGATAAACAGGTAGTTTAAAGAACAATGCAGCAGAATGTATTTCTTAACCTCTTCACATATTATAAAGGGAATATCTGGTAAGTGCTCCCTTTTTGAATATTGCTTTCAAAAACCCACACACTTTTGTACATACTTCTAAAGGCTTTTCATTAATAGGTCTTCAATCTTTGTCTTCAAACAGATCCAAAAAGGTATGTCTCATGCAATTTCTAAATTTAATACATTGATATTACACTAAAAAAAAAAAATCACCAAATACAACAAAAACAGTGTTTTGCACACATTCTTACAGTGCTGTACTACAAACTGTATAACTGTGCACTGCTTATTGCTTGATCTCTCCCAGTATTTTGTACAGAGAGAAAAACAGTGACCTGCATGGGAATTTTAACCCACTTGACATTTCATTGATTCTCATTAATGCTACACTGAAAATTTTCAGGAATTAGAGGTTTGCAACAATACTTTTATTCTATGGTAGATTGTAAACTGTGACAGGTAGGTAGTACAAAGAATCCTTGCTAAAATGAGTAAAGAAAATCAAATTCAGGGTGGGAGAAAGAAACATTTGAAAAGAATACATTTCCTTTCTTCATATGCAAGAACATGTATACACCAGTGCAGAGGGAGGGCAGAAGCAAGAAAACAAGACATAAAACACACTTTCAGAAGTAGCATACACTGGATATTTGACATCCACTCTGAAACGGTTTTGTAAATGCATGCCATTATTCTATTAAGTATTTGGTGGAGCAGACTTGGAAAACAAGGTGAAATAATTTCCACTCACGCAGAACCCCATTCCACTGTGACTAAGACAGTCAAACCCAGACGGTAAATAAATGTGTTACCCAGAGTAAATGCTCAGGGCCACAAACTCCAAGGAATCATCCTCTGGTTCATTCAACCATAGTCAACTGAGATTTTAGAGACCTATCAGTGGATGTCATGTGGCTTTATTTAGATTGGGTTTTGCTACAGTGAGGTGGTTACTAATTTAGCACTTGCACATACAATAAGAAAACATATAGCTTGATCACATTACTAAGATTACAAGCGAAATAGGTTTGGGGATTTTTTGTTTGCAGTTGTTCAGGATTTTGCTTTTTGACTAGACAGGAGACAGGCAGTGTGGCTCACAGACATTTTGTGTGTTTTCCAAATTCTAATAATTCTGTTTAGAAGGGGGATACTATATAGGACAATTTAAGCTAATTTAACATCGTGAAATGCTCTACATCATGCTTTCAAGGAATATACATATTTTATGTCAGGGCACATTAAGACAAAACTAAACCTGCTCAAATACATAGGCCATAGAAATTTACTCCAAACTACTGCCATCCACACCGTTCTCTAACAGCCCCCCCCCTTTCTTAAAGGATACAGTTTGCAAGGAGTCAAAAGAAAGCCCTCATAAGAGTTGGTAAAAATGGTATCAAAGAATTCAGAACTACAATTTGCTTCTACTTGACATTTTAAGCCACATAATGCATTAAACCAGAAAATTAGACTCACCCACTCTCTCATTAAAAGAGATCCTTATTTCTGTACCTTCCTTAAGAGAGAAAATTGTTGCACTGACTAAACTCTTAACAGTTACAACAACATTATTAAAAAACTATTTTACCATTTAAAGTCAAAATGTAGTAGGTAAATAAGCAAGTGTCATGGTATGATACGTCAACAGTACATGAATGGACAAATTTCAAAAACTGTTCTCTGAATTAACAAACAAGCAGGTAAGAAATCTGGGAGTATTTCTTCATGCTATCTGCTTCCCACATTAGCCATCTCACAGGTTATTTTTTCTCAGCTTTCAATTTTAATTTAAAGGTGCCCAAACCACAAAGCCACTACACAATATTTCAATTTACTCTTTTAAATTGTACTAATAGGCTTGTTGCCTAGAAAGTAAGCTTTCATTTACTGCATCCATCTCTTTCTTGTTTCTTGATACAGCTTTTAAGCTCTGGTAAACCGACATTCCACCAGCACCACCTGGTGGCCCTTCAGCTTTATGCTCGAGACCATGCTGGCTGCATTTTAAGTGCTTTAAGAAGCCTTTTAACATCTACTACAACCAGTTGTTTTCTTACTTAGCTTAAATAAGTGTTAAATATTTGTTATGAAAACATAATCTGAGGAGATGTTCAAAGCATTCAGATTTTTTATCTCCTAGTTTTCACAGCAAAAAAACCAACTTTTGTTTCAAAGGTTACAAAAATAACATAAGAATACTTATTTTAAAAAACCAAAATAAAGCCATTACATGCCTACAAAACTGTACAATACTAAAGATTAGATGCCACAAACTAGAATTACCAGTAGTTGTTTAAATATGTTAGTTTAACAGACATGTCCATAATGGTGGATATTTTTCTTATATAGTAAGTTTTCACTGAAAAGCCTTTCAAAACTATGTGCAAAAAATCTAATGCAGGTATAACAGAAGAGAGACATCCAGCTAGAAGCTTCTAGTGTTAAAGATAGATAGTTTCCTGACATTTTCATGAACCTTACCAACATTTCAGACTACATTACTACATTGAAGTCATTTCCCCACAATCTAGTGCAACACTGGATTAACAACCTACAGAGAAAGAAAAAGTAACTTTATCCAACTTTACATAACTTACTGTTCCTACAATCTCCAAACCACTGATTTACAACTTGAAGCCTCTAAAATAAGTTTTTAAGAAACAAAACCAGTAAAAAGAAGAGACCACTGTTAATGCTTAGAAGAAAATCATGGTAATGCTAAACACAAGGGTACTTCAACCTCAAAATGGGCCCAGATTTTCATATTTGGTCATAAAATTATGATACATAAAAATACAACTCCCTTCCCAATCAAAATTCAGTAACTGTGGTTAACTCCTCTAACCCAACTTTTTACATACTATCTGATAAATACATTCTTCATAAGCTTGGGGCAACAAAAGCTAAAGGTTTCCATGAACAGCATAAGTACAGAAGGGTCAAAGGATTATTCAGTGTCACTTACTAAAATAATTAGCTAAAGAATTACCCAGGATAGAAAAATAAAATGAAATAAACCAGTAGAATATTTGCTAGAAAAGAATGTTACATTTAGAAGCTTGATTAGAACGCTAAAAGTTTTAATTATGCTGATAGATTCGGTGATCAAAAGCAAACTGAGGAGGGGCAGGAAAGGCTTATGTACTTATTTAAGCACAAGTTCAAAAGAAGATTGGGCTATTTCATGAATGAGAAATGGACAAAAAATCACAACTAGTTGCAGAAGATCCTAAAACCAAAAATGGTTGAGAGCTATGAAAGTACTAGAGAAACAGTATGTCTGCATCTGTTCTTATACTTCTCGCCAAATATTCACTTTTGGCAACTAATGAAAACGTCCCAGGGGAAGTCAATGAAACCCTTCACGTGAAACAGCAATAATCCCTTTATCTACATTTTGACTTGTGCCTCCCTCTTCCCTCTCCTGTCAAGCAGGACACTGCCCATGGCAGAAGCAACTGTGAGAGCCCTTCCAACTCTACACCATTATCAAGAGCAAGCTGCAGATTTCCCTGTCACAGGCAGAGTTACCTGCCGCTCCCAGGGTACCATGTTCATCTGTGAGAGCATTCTACTCCTTATACGCTACACACAAAGCACAGTTCCATCTGCTGAGGAGGTGATGAACACGGCTGACTGGAGACTGCAGTCCAGTGCAGGCTGAGTGAGACGCCGTGATTTATCCAGCCACGTGCCTCACCACAGGAACAATAGGATACCAGGCTTGACAGACCAGGGCTCTTACTCAGCTAAGCCGCTACTTTTTTTTTTTTTTCTTATGAGGAACATATGTCATGAAAGTACAATATAAAATGGTTCTGATATATACTCAAAAATGTATTCAAAAAATAAAAAGCCTGAAAAGACCTTAAAAGCCCATTCATTCTGACAGATAAGATTAAATTCAAAATCTGGTCTTTTCTCCACCTCCAATGAGCTAGTGGCATGGCAAAGGAAGGCGTTAGGATCACAAAAAGAGATTACACTAGAACACAACCATTACTCAACAGAATCAAGCCGAAAACCATGCAATTCATCTGTGGTTTTAAATAATCTAAAGAATTAGCTTTACATTTTTACAACATATAGAACTCTCGTGATACTCCAGTATCAAACATATTTTCCAATAACAAAATATACTGTTAGCCAGGTAAGTAATTTTCATTATATTCCCATTTCTTCATTGAAACTTCAAGTCACTACATATGCAAGTTTTTGCTTATATGGAAGCCTGCCTCTCAAAGTCAACCACATTAGACAAGGAGTGTTACAGCTATCTCTTGCAAAAGTGCTACTGAAAAGCTCATAGAGACTGACATTCAACCAGATTGGGGCAGGGTGGGCAGTGGCGGTGAAATAAGTCTTAAAGAACAGTTCATGCTCAGGACCTCCCAAGCACACAGGAAGTCCACAACGTGTCTTCAGACAGTCCAAATGATAAGCAATGATACAAACCCCACTGTGTCATTCAGCCACATTCTGGAAGTTTCCACAGATAATAGTAGATAAAATTCTGTTTATAACCAGGGGTTTGAATTTGCCACAAAAAGGTCTTTAAGTGTTTCTACCCATGTATGAATGAACTTGCTCAGTATTTTGCAAAGCTTATTAGAAATTATAATATACCATTCAAACAAGAAAGCAATTTGTCCTGACCAACTCAATCTAATTTTTAAAGTAAAATTATTAAACTCTTTCAAATCAGGAACACTGTCACACAGCAAATTACAAGACAGAACAACAGTACGTCTTTCAGTCACAAAAACTACTTTTAAAACAGCTGGCTGACCCTACAGCAGGGACAATAAATAAGCTTATAAAGAAGCTTCTAGAATGACAGAATTTCAAGGCAACCATCCTTGCACTAGGGATTATTCCTCTCCTGTTCAGACACAAATGATTTTTAGCACCAGCCAAGCTGATGGCCTTCCTGATAGACAGCATAGATCTTTAGGACATAGTGAGAAAAGAATTAAGCTGCTTTTGTCAGTGTTTAGCAAGATAATCTAATCACAGTTTATATAATTGCTTCAAATCACAAAGTAATCAGACATAATAAAAGGCTATTTCAAACATAAGGACAATTATGTTCTGAGCCATGCAGCCCGGCTGCCTATTTGTTAGCAAAAACCAGGTTTCGATATCATGGGGAAAACAACTGCAGCTTAGTATTTAAAAAGCTTCTCCATTAGAAAAGTTACTACTTTGGAAAAAGCAGCCCAGTTCTACTAACTTCCACATATGGATGAATGTAGAAAACATATCCAATAGAACACCTCAGTGATTACAGAATCAGAAAAGTTCAAAATTTTCTCATTTCAATTCCTTAACTACTATCATTCCCCTCTCAAAAAGTGGTGTGAAATTTTCTGCCGTTAAAATGGTAAGACAATTGCTACTTGCAGCAGAATGCAATAGGTTTGAGAGTTATTGCAAGACATAACAATGAGTTATGCTCCAATTTCTTCTACATTGGATATAATTCTATGAACCCTAAATCAAAAACTACTTACAGTAGAAAACTAATAAAACTAACTGTATAGCAATGGCCTGGAATCCTTTATTCATCTGTGTTTGAACCATGCCCTCAGCACATCCCTGCAAAGGGAAGAATGATCAGATATCTGTCTTCATCTTGTCTGAAAACGATGACATTTTTCAGTAAGAAAAGGGTCCAAATGGCAGGTGTCAAAGAGCTTTAGCTTCACACGTGGTGCTAGGAGGCAGAAAAAACAACAGTAGCGTGTGGCCATGTCAGAGCTGCACAGAAGCTGCCGTACAAGTGCATATCTGAAAAGAGCAAACCTCATAGCCTGTTAAATCAATCTAGTGCCAGATGCTGTTATCAGAACAAAACTGGTGCTGCAGACTCATCCCCAGAAGAAATACACGTCCCCATCTCTGCAGCAAAAAGTGAAAGACCTAGGGTGGCATATCTCAAGACTGAAGGTGACAGTCACCTGCCACTGTCCCCATAGCTTTCACTGACAGTTTCAGAAAACGGGTCCTGTCACTGCTCATAAAGCAGTTGGAGTTGAAGCCCCTTTCTGCTCTTGCAAAGAGCTTTAAAATCTGAACTCCAGGTCCAAAATCTACTTCCAGGTTAACCATCCAAGTGAAAAGCAGTTAAGTCATTTATTTTTACTTTAAACGCTGTAGTACAGTAGGAACTTAAGAAATGGAACTCAGCTACTGCTCTTCTCACTGTTGCAGAACAGAGAGAAATTGTGGCAACATGGATAATGTTATAGACTACAATATTACGTTAATGTAAGAGGACAAGTTTCAAATTAAAAAAGCACATTTTAAGTGATTAGAAATATGATATCATTCAAGTAACTCTAAGAATTAATGATAATTAAATACATTCAAATATGTTAAAAAGTTACCTATCTGTAACCAACATTAAGATCAGAACATAAGAAAGGGAGAAAAAGGCTTCAGGACATTGGAAACTGAAAATCCTAGAGTCCATGTTTAAAAATAAAACAGGCATGAAAACGGGCATGGTCGAGATCACTCCTGACAACATTCACGCTGCTCTACCCGATTATCCCCATTACCTCAGAAGAACCAACCATAAATGCAATCAAGAAAAAATATAGCCAAACATGACAAGATTTTACCTAACCTCTTTTTACCCACTGGGAGGGTGGAACAAGGGAGACAAAGAAACACAACCGATTCTGGCAGTCATGCTTCAAAAAGAAGAGAAACACTAGGTCATGTTAAACACTCACATTTCATATACTTACATAGACTGTGGAAATGAAATTGCCTAGACACAAATACTAACAACAAGGCAGAGTCCAAAACGAAGATGATGCTGCTTCCCTAAAGGCCTAGCAAAACCGTTCCACACTGAAGACCTCAACGAGTGGCTTTACTTAGCCCTCCTAGCTCGCAAGAGCCTGGTGAAGCCAACAAGCCTGACACAACACCACGAAACACAGAACACTAAAGGAAGCTGCAAGAACCACAGCAGAAGGCCATCACCAACACTGTCCTGCCAGTAGCTCTTTCTCAGCTCAGCCAAGCAGAAATCCCTGTGATGTTTCATCCAGCCTATCTCCAGCCACAGAGGATCTTGCAGGAGGTAAGACTCACTCTGGCTCCTTTCAGAAACAACAAAGACAACTGGTAAAACCCTGGAACCAGGCAGCTCAGGTTCATGCATAGTTATACAAGTTGGAGCATTATAAAATACCAACAACTAAGGTTTTAGAAACAAATAAGACTTTAAAAAAAATATATATTCCTGCCTACAAAGAAATACTTAGACTTTGCTAGTACAACATATATTTGGTCTTGTCTCCAACAGTTCATAATTAGGAAAATTGATGTCTAAAGCCTGTCTAATTTTCAAACCAAAACATTTGTTTATTGCAGGCACTGTCCTACCCACACCATCATTCTTCTGTGTGGGATGTAGAGCATTTAATACACAGATGATCCGTTAAGAAAGCACATCAGTTTCTCCAGTGAATACAGACCTCTCAATCAGTTCATTTGTCAGTGAACTTCATAGAGCGTTCTGATTTCATCAAATAAAAACTGCATCAGAAAGTGTCACATGTGAACAATAAGTCTGAAATTATCTAGAAAGGCTACAAGGACATGCTATTCGGTTGCTGTAATTGCTCTCAGGAATCATTTTTATCTGGTAGAACAGGCAACACAGATGCGGCAACTATTGTAGCTAAATCACAGTTAGTTATGCCAGACCAAAGGCTGGAGCTTAGGGTCACATTAACTCACATGGAGACTTTGTCCCCAGAGTGAAGCATAACTGGACAAGACCACAACATATGGAACAAAATGCCTCTTGGAGAACGGCACCTCCAGCAACTGTCATTTTCTTTAATGCTCACTCTGGGCAGCGGGGAGGCAGCCTGGCCAGCGTGCAGCCTCCACAGTCCGAGTAATGCAAAATTTTGACCTGTAGCTCCGGCTAAAGTCAGATTTTATTCTATGTTTTCCTCCCCTTTCTTACAATATCACTGCTTTTAGTACTCAGTGTCTCTTTAGCAAGCTACCCTCTGCCCAGCACAGATTGACCATGGAAAGCTGGAGTCAACTACACCCCCTCAATTAGGAGTGAGCAATGCAATGTAGATTCTGCGCCGGGTGAGGCAATCACTGATCTCCTGCTGCTCCTCCTGCCTCTTCACTCCCCATCCCCCTTAACATCTAGGCTGTATCTGACGACACCATTTGAAATATTTTTAAACTACAGATACTTCCTGGCACAGCTTGCTGAACTCTGAAGTACCCAGGTTTTCCACACAGAGAAACTCAAAATAAATTAAGTAATCTGGAATCAGAATGATTGCTGGCAGGAAAACTTCTTTAAGATATTAACACTAAGGAGAAGTGTGACCACATCTTTCTAGCCGTGTCATTTCTTTTTACTTTACTTTCATTTGGAACGTAACTGAAAAAAAAACCAACCTGCCTGCTTTAGTTCAGATAAGATATATTTGCCTCCTGTGCTTACTCTCCTGCTCAACGTAGTAGAGGCTAATGTTACATGAAGCAAATCTGATCAAAATTATATCCTATCTCAAAAACAATTTCTGCAAACTTAATCTCACAATGCTCTTACAGTTTTAAAAGTCTTCATTTGTTTTTCTTGTTTTGTTTCACTTATTAATACAGAAAAAAACTGTTATTTGACACTATCCTAAAATTCAGTTTATGATTATTCAAAGCTGATGCTGATCAAAAAGTGAACTGTAGCATTATAGCATAAAAAGGATTATAGCAACAGACAGGAAAAAAAAAAAAAGGAGGTTAGTTAAGAAAAAGAGTAGATTACTCATTCTTCAGAAAAAGGTAATATTTTTCATACAACACTTAAAACAATTAAAATAAGCTTGCTTCACATTAACAAGCATATTTTAATAGCTCAGTTACTTTCCTCAGACACAGATTTAAAGGTAAGAAGGCATTCTGAATTGTCTGTAGAGCAAAATAACTGTAATAGATTGAGTGCCCTGTTATTAAATTATACATTTTCCTCCTTTTAGGCCTCAAGGGTTCTTTCATGTCATCTCTGGTGCTCCTTATTGTCATAGTTTCAAATATTGTTATTTTACTGATATTGTATGCAGCCACTGGGCATCTACAGTAAGGGATGCTAATCTGAAGCAAATGTATCTCCAAATGAAAGCGAGGTAAACATTACATGTACTATTGTTAATCCTTAAACCATTAAAACAGTTGATACCTTCTCATTTTGTGTTATAAGCAGAAGTATGTACCAGTCTCAGTGGAAAAAAAAAAATAAAAACAAAACCAAATTAAAATACCCAAACACCCAGAAACTTTAAATGGATAAATTGCATGTTTTTACAGAAAACAACTTTAGCAAGACTGTAAACAAAAGGGGGGGAAAAAAAGACAAACCCAAATGTCTGGGATTAGTGAAATAAAACTTCAGTTAGGCAGTGCTATGTATGTTTTTCCCCTTCTCTTAAAAGGGAATGATTTGTTCCTCAAGTTGTGATAGATTCCCACTGGAGACTTTCCATGAGTAATATCACTAGAATGGGCACAAACATTTGCTGAAAGACCATTTCATTTAAAACCCATTTTTCATTTAAAACCCAGTTACAAACTCTTTAAAAATTACTCTTCTGGACTGACATTTCTTATGCTTCATTTCTAACCAATTACTTTTAGACTGGAAAAAAATTTAACTAAAATAGTAAGGGTTTTTTTAGTTATCCACACATGAAAGTGATGGGAAAAAAAGAGGGCTTTATAGTTTTTTAAGAGATAACCATATACCCAAATCATAAAAATGCAGCTGAATTAGTCTGTGTCCATGCCCTACTTTTCACATCACAATTTTCAAAGCAATTCTCCAGTCACGGGTACATAACAGTACTTAGACATTCAACAACCTGCAATTCTAGCAATAAAATCTAATTATTTGTGAGACCAATTGCAAATATTTTGCAGAAATAAAATATCTTGGAACATACATGTTTTCAATCATGCTGGTTTCTTTTTGACTCCCCATTATATAATGGAGAAGTCATTTAGAAATATTTGAGGACTTGTAGGTCACAGTTAACACTATGTTGAACAAAGGCATAAACAAAAATAAAATGATTGACTCATTTTTTCCAAATACACCTATGCTGTTTTCTCAAATAGGTGATGAAGTTCACACCAGGAAGTGCAAACTACGAAGCTCGCACCAAGATTTCAGATTTCTCTTGCAAGGAAAACAAAACAAAAAAAACAAAAATCCATCAACAGCCCAACTTCCATCCACAGCTAAAGTCTTAAAATGAACTACCAATGTCGTCGTCTTCGTCCTCCTCCCAGTCAAGCTCTCTTTTCCCACCCCATTGTACATGTTACTTCAAAATGAGAACACTCTCAAAGGTTTCCTGCCAATTCATAACTGGTCAGCAAAAAACGGAGATACACTGGAACTCAATTGAGGAGTGTTCTGGAGAGCACTGCACAGAGCAGATCATCAGAAACTACACCTGCAAGTACCAGCACTCTATCATGGGGGCAATGGGCATCAGCTCCAAACCTATTGATCACTACATTCTTATGTCTGAATCCTGCAAGACAAATCATCAATGAAGAACAAGGGTCTTGAAATGATTCTTTCAGGTTTTGGAAACAATTGAATATCAGACACTTAGGGTGGCTGAATGGAGATCAGCTAGTCTAACACACTTCCTCAAAGGAGGGTCAACCAAAGCAAGCTTCTCAGGGCTGTGTCCAGTCAGGTTTCAAACATTTCCACGAGTGGACACTCCAAAACCTACTATGTATCAACAAGAACAAGGATCGCCTGTACCTGAGAACTGAGGTCTTGATAATATTAAACTGAAGCTTGTATTTTCTTTTTAATAGCACTTTGAACATTTAGCACTATGTAAACACTTCAGTATCTATCTGCCCCAGAAGAGTGTCTAAAAAACAAGCATAGATTTGAAAAGTCAGTCTGTTTTCAAACAGCGCTGAAAACTCACTGATCAACCTCACCTCCTCAAATGCTATAAGTAAAAAGAAAACTTGAAACTGTTTGGAAAGGAATGGAAATCTGTGCCCTGCTGATTCCTGCAGCAACATAGCAGGCCCACTTAATTCCAAATGCCTGATGTTAAACTGTTACGACTATTCTTGCAGTTGATAACTAACAGCTGTTACTTCAAAAAAAAAAAACCCAACAATTTTGAGATCAGGGCTATAGAAGAAGAGGCAACACAATATTAAAACAATAATTATCCAGATGAGAAAATGAGTTTATCTGATAGAGACTCCATGGCAGCACAGCAACGAAGAGCCTGGAGGCACTCTGGCTGGTGCAGACAACTCCTCCAGGGGGTTATGGAGAACATATGCCAGGGTGGGATATGCAGCGCCCTTTAATATGGCAGAGCATCTTCTGCCCTTGAGCGCCTGCTCATCTCTGCTGGCTAGTATGGAAGGTGGCAGAGCCAAGCCTCGTCCTCAGCCTGCCCCTGGTAGACAGGCCAGTACTATCGCTGCTGCCAGAGTCTCTGTGGCCTTGAGCCAGAGCAGCATGAAGCTCACACTTGCACACCAATGCTGTCACATGCAACAACACAACTGAGATCAGCACAGGACCATGCCCAGGCTTTTACAGGACAGGTTACGAGGTTTTTTTATACCAATCGCAGAGAATGGGTAACAAGCTCCTCCTCCGCCATCAGTGACTGACAGAAAGGCACAAGGTGCAAACATTATTTCCCCTCTGAGAAAGTATAGGCTTCCAAATCTAAGCAAAAACAACAGTTGGACTAATTCAGATCCAAATTCTATTAAGAAATGTATAGACATAGATTTCAATATTAAGGGTCTAACTGCCATTTTCCTGCACCTTTTTTTTTCCTATTAATTTATGCAATTCTAGAAAAAAGAATTTAATTCGAAAAAGCCACGTAAATACTTCTAAAATACAAATCTGAAAACCAGTTTCTAAAGTTAGTCAAACACAGGTATGCTCACAATTCTGCTGAAGAAGTCGAAACATTTTCTTAGAAAACATAAATAAAACCTTAAAATTACTAATACCACAAACTGGCACATCCTGGATTTGGGTTTAATCACAACCTGAGAACCAGAACAAACACATTTCACAAGCTCCAAATCTCACCTTCTTCAGAAGTTCGTAAAGGCTTACAACGTCACCATCATCACAAGCACCACGTGATTTGTACAATTTAATTATATCAACAGTGGCAGAGTAAAGAAGAAACACCAGGCTTATATTTCATTATTAAATCCAATGGAAACTAACTTACAAACACTTTATATGTAAGGAGCAGGCATGAACTTAAACCATACCCACATATTCCACTAGAATTTTGAAGCGAGGCCTGTTTTAATCATTAGAAGTTTCAACTTGCACCGAGTGCAAAAGCTTGATATTTCAGACGACCCAAAGCCAATTTGCATAAAGAATCTCCCCCAAAGTTCACTGCACCAATTACAAATTTTAATTTATCACAACCTAGTATTAACTACAAATTAACTTGGCTTCATAATGCTGGTAGTTAAGGTCAACTAAAAAGCAATCAGCTTTGCACTTCCTATATTGCATATTAAATTAAATACATTTATACAAATCATTATAATCAACATTTAATCTGCAGATCATAAAACTGAAGAGAATCTGCCCTGAATTAGATGCTACCAGTCCTTCATTCTTACTTCGCACTAGAAAAACTCTTTATTCAAAAAATCCTGTCTCAATCAGAAAACATTACTCCTGCTGATGTCAGAAGCCCAGTAACCTACAACCTACTGTAAATGCTTTATAGAAAATAACCCAGCAAAATGAAAAATCATTTCCCCTAACTTGCTCTGCTAACAACAATCAGCAGCACAGCCCTTCTAGTGAGTGGCCTTCTCCAGACACACCAAGAGGTCATTAGGCAGCTTCTCTAAGGAGAAAGCTACACCGAAGTGGCTGTGGACAGGCAGGTAAAAGAGACTGCAGGGAGACAGCAGAGCCAGTTGGGTCTAAGCAAGTACAGGGGAAGCAAGAGGAATACAGGACAGCTTTAAGCAAGCCTTTAAAAGGAATTAAGCATTCCTTTAAAAACCTTTTAGCTGTTGTTGTTAGCTAAAGAAACAGGATCTATTAAAAGGATACTATATCAAGATTTGAAAATTATTTCACTTTAAAACATTCAAATTGACAATGTCTCTGTCTATTTACTTTTACAGCAGAAGATTAGAGTTAACGTTTCCTTCAGCAGAGAGATAATCACTGAGAAGTACCACAGGAACATCCAGTTTGATTTACTTAGAAATGACAAACTAACTTCTAGAAAATAACTTTAATTTAAAAAATGACAAAGTAACTTTGAGCTGCGATTTTACACTATGAGGAAAAACAGACCAGGAACAAGTAATAATTGCATCACTGATTTTACTGAAAGACCACTTCCAAAGTATATTTACAGTACAACATCATAACGCTGACAATTGAATTGCCCATGGAAGATGCGTGTCTGAACTGTTTCCCTGAAATATTCATGTCAAATTCAAATGTCAAAGTGTATTTTATCCAAATGTTAGTTCTAGTTCAACCCAATAAAAGAACTGAACAGGCAGTAGGCATGTTGCCTTAGCTGCCAAAAACATTTAACAAAATATAAAACTTAATTAGGTTTGAGAGAGAGGTTTTATGTGAAAAACTGATTTAATATAAGCAATAACTATAACTGCATATAGATGGACATCTTTTCCCCCATCTCCAGTTTTATTTAGAAAGCTCCACAGAGAACACAGCTGTTTGAATAGTATTTGCTGTTACATAAAATAACCTGATACCATTAGATACTGTGATATTACTTGCAGTTGCAAACAGGATTAAAGTGAAAATGTTACTTCTATGTGAGCAACAAATTTGCTTTCAGGAGCGTTGGGTGTTTGAAGGAAATGAGAATAACGTACAGAACTGCTAGATGGACATTTACAACTGTAGGTGAAGCCACCAAAGCAACAGAGATCTCCTAAAATTGAAAAGGAACAGGAAAACCAGCACCACTCTCGCCTATCTGTCCTTTCCCCTCCACCTGCATGTTGTTCCCAGTTGTTCCTGCTAGCAGGGCCTGGTACCGAAGAAGGTGCTCCATGTAGCTTGTGCTTTTTGCCATCTCCTTTCAGATGTACTCTTTCTTGCCTCTGCGTCACCCACCATGACAAATGGATCACTTCTCCTTCCCTCCACTTACTCATCGTTGACAAAACTGCTGGGATCCACTTATAGAAAGAAATTATCCTCAATAGGCACCCTCAGTTACAACCGCCTGACACTGCAGTCATCTAACTGTAATCCCTTTTCAAGCTGAAATAACCTACTCAAAGGCCTTTTGAGACACACAGCATGTCTATATTCTCTGCCTCTCATGCTCTGAAAACATCAGAAGTATGCTGAAGCATGTCCTGTTGCTGTGGCTCCTTTCAGTGTCATTCACAAAGCTTTTAAAAGACTGCCATACACTTTCTTGATAAGAAAAGTGGAATGAGTCCAGGCAAGCATAAGCCCAGTTTCAGAATCACACAAAATTACTCCAAGTGAAGGTATAACATTGGCAGCACTCACTCCTGCACTGCCAACACCACCTGAATAGCCTCAATAGCCTGAAATGAGGAACAGAAATGAAAATTTTAAGTAACCACAGAGGGTTCGAAGAGCCCTTGCTTTACAGACAGACATACTGTATTTTCTTTTCAGTCTCAGAAGATCCTCAGACCATGAAACCTAGACTTCATTGACATATAATTTTCAAATCTCCCTAAATTCCAAGCCATTTCTTTTTTTGTTTTGGTTTTGTTTTTTTTTTTTTTTTTTTAATAAAAGTTTGTTAATAATGGCTCTTACATATTTTCAGAGGGAAACTTCAATCCAAACTTTGGATCTGCTCACAAACTTCCATTTTAACCAGTATCCACAGTATTGATGCTTCAAAGAGTAAAAAAAAACCTTCCCCCCAGTAATGGCATTATTTGTGGATATGCTCACTCCTTCATTCTCTTAAATATTTATTACTACTATTATTATTTAGACATACATGCAACCCACACATATACACTAAGAGATCCGGATGAATTTCACCCCAAAGGTAACTCTCTGCTAGTTAAAAACCACCAAAATTAAGGTATCTAATGTAGATTGTCTGACAATCTCATGTAATCTAACCACCTAACCTCAGCTTCTGCTATCAGCATCAATGATAATAGCACAGTTTAAGTTCAAATAAATAAATAGGTCTGTATATCACATCTCAGAACAATAAAGAAAGTCCAGGAAGAGCTGAAATGCAGAATACCAAATGTGGTTTCACAAATGAATAGGTATGAAGTTTGGCAGAACCTCAACTTATGTAAAAACAATTTACTGCCAACTTCACACAAATGGAAAAATGCTTACTTCTCCATTAGGTTCCTACAGAATGTCTACTTGAAGACAAAATACTATCCAAATACACAACCAGGTCAAACTGTGCAAGAACACTCACTCTTAGTACCCCACAAATCAAAGGACACATATTGTATTTATACTATTTCAATCTGGATGCTATCAGCACTAATCACACTGCGTGTTTGGAAGCTTCCACTTCAATTAACTCTTGACAGGATTCCACAAGTAATTCCTGCTCAAGCCTTTTTATGCAGTGAGTAGCGTAAATGAATTTTCCCAGTCTTTACTAGTGAAAAATTACCAATTGCCACAGCTATTTCATTATAAAGTCACTTAAAACAAACATGTTTCTGATGTCTCTTAAGTAGGAAGAAAATAATAGAGTAATATCGCAAATGCCAAAAGCATCAGTTATTTTAGAAAGGCAACATTAACACAAGTCATAAATTAACATTTTAATGGTTAAAATTTACATTGGTTTCTCAGTATCAGAGATTTTGTTAGCATAGTAATACAATACTAGTGTGGAGTCATGCTATTTCATCTCAGGCAATGGGTAAAGGGCTACTAGTGTAAAATGCACAGACATGGGTAACAAAAACCACACTACAAGTTTCTGTAATCAAAGTAGCAAATACAAATGAGAGGGAGGAGATTACCTATGTGCAATTTCACCTACTTTAAATATGAAGTTTCTAGGTCTTTCTACTTTTTGTTATTTTCAGGTCCAAATCCAGTGGGTTTCAATCTGTAGTTCACAAGCTGCTTCTTCCAAAGGGTTCACAAGGGACACAGAAGAAACCAGCCCACTGTTAGTAGGCTTACCATCTCTGGAGTGAATTCTACAATGTCACCAGTGGCTTTTCAACAGTCTGCAGGTAAAAACACACATCCAAGATCTATCATCATTCAGCTAAGTTACTATCTAACCTCTCAGCTTAGGTTTGAGCAGGTAACATCCAAATTTGATTTAAGTTTCCACTATGAGACAAATAGAGGTGTCATTACCTGAAAGAAAAAAAAGACACCTAACACTACAGATACACTGAACCATAGATGCTAGTTTTGGAAGCTCTCAAAACAGTGCTGCATCAGCTTACCTGAAAAGCCTAAACTTTTCTGGTTTGTTCGAAATCAGTATCAATACCAGTTTTGGAACATCTAAGGTTCAATGACTCCTCCTCTTCATGTGGTGTACTAACTGACCAAAACTTAGCCTTATGATGAACATATAACTTTTTAAAACATACTCTGGAGTTACATGGAATGAGTAGACTCTAGCTCACTCCAGGTGGAAAACACAAATTGTATCGGGAAAAGACTCAGATGCAGCTATTTAGAGTCTGTCTCCAACGCTTGCTGTGGGAAGCAGTAATATGTCATTAGGTCTCATTTTTCAGCTGAAGTTCACACCTCAGTTTTAAGCGTGGACTGTACGCAGTTCATTCATGCTAAGACTATTAGGGGAGGGGAAAAGAAGAAGAGAGGGAAATGTTTTTGTGATATAATCTGCTGCATTGAAAAGATAGGAAACACACAGCTCAAATGAACTCAAAGCTGTACAAAGTTCACACAGACTGTACCTCAGTGACTCTACCTAGAAAGTACCCTGGATGTGCCCTGCCCCTTATTCCTCAACTGTATGCTCATTCTTTCTGCACAACTTCCTCCGCTATCCAGTTTCGTCACACTTCTTGCATTTCTTGAATCATCTCTAGACCTTGGCCACCACTCAGATGCCTCTTAATAGAAGAAGCATCCTTGCCTTCCTCTGCCAGGCAGTAAAAGATGTGCAAAGATCTGCACACAACATTTCAAATGTAGACAATGACTTGAAAATATCATCCTTCAGTATCTCTACTGATACTCCAAACATCATGTGAGTGAGACAACAGCCCTTGTGAGGAAGGGTGATTTAGTGATCCTTCAGAGAAAGAAGGATGTCAGAATGAACAAGAACATCCATTCTGGGAGTACTGGGTATGTTATAATGTTGCCTTATGTTAAGTTTGTTCTGCTAAGTAAGATCTTTCTGGAAATCTTTCTCTGGAATTAAGCCAATAAGAACCTTGTGCTCTTGACAAAACTGTCCAGAAAAACTTCAATAGTTGTAGCCACCTTAAACAATAACCTAAATCGTTTCAGTCTGAAATAAAAGCTTATTTTCAGCGTTAGGAACCCCATCCTCTCAAAAATATCAAGACACTCAGATGAACTACTTTTGTTTCACTGTAGCAATCTAGCAAATTTAAGATCTAAAAATCCGCTTTGCTTTAAAACTACTAAATCCTTCTTCACTTCTAAGCTTTGGAAGTCTTGAACAAGTGACTTTAGGCTGGAGTAATTTTCAGTGCCATCATGGGGAGCTCTTAAGGAAGAAGATTGCATTGGAAACACCGACGGGCACGCAATGCTAAATGATATATATATAGGGTTTTAAAGACATCCACTACCAAGTCAGGCACACTCCAAAAATAAAATCCCCCTGCTCATATTATAGTTTTAGTAGTTCTATGCTGAACATTAAAATTGCTACTACAAACATTTACTATTAACTCAATTTTGTTCTAAGTGAGCTTTAGGAATGAAATGCCCAGTCTTGCTCTGTGAATACACCTCATGCATACAAACATTCCAAAATTACTGTCAGGGGATCCGAAGGGCACACTGTGCAGGAACAGTAGCTCTTGTTCATTTTATACCCTCCTCCTGGTGTCTCACAATAAGTTTTTACCTTTCTAACTTGTTCTTGTTTTGTGTTTGAAAATATTTTTGGATTCTTCCGCCTCTTCACCTAACTTCTGTTCCCCTGCAATACCAGATGTCTTCTAGCTGATTAATTTAAAAAAAGATGTGTTTAATTTATCTGAAAATAACAAATATCTACAAGACAACAGCTTGCGTACAAATTGCTGCTCAGTGGGAATCATAAAATAAAACTGAAAATATGGATGTCACTTTGCAATCCCACACATAACTGACTTCTCTTAAAAAACAAAGGGGGAGGGGGCAAGAGGAATTAATTGTGATAAATTTCTCACATTGATTATCTGATTTGCAAGAGTATCTGAGATCAGTACATTTCTAATTGAAGAGTACACAAAGTTGCCCTTGGCCATATTGTCACATGCTTAACAGTATTTCATCCTATAATCTTACCTAATTTTACAGAAGACTTTGTCTGTTTAGTATCTTTTAAAGGTCTGAAGAGATTACACATCGAAACTAAATAACTTAAAATCACTGCTTGACAATACTGTTACTGATTTTCTCTTGCAAAGAGAAAACATAGAAGTGAAGTTGCATGAACAACCTTCCTCTTTTCCCAAAAACTATTTTCCCATAGATTGTCCTGGACCCAAGTCAAATACGCCTCGGTGTTCTGCAAAAACAGAATTTTCCCTAAAGATTTCAATTCCTTTTGCTGGTTACTTTTACTTCCTGACCCCCTGCTTCACATTGCTAAAGTCTAGACTCCACACATATCTTACTCATTTTCTGAACTTAAAGGAATTCATACACAAAATAATTTTTCTTTCGAAGTGCCCATGACCATGAGTTCTTACTCAGGTGTGATAAATAATAACAAAAAAGTAACTTTTAAGAACAGGACAAAAGACTGTTTGGCTGGAAATCACTACATAATTTTAAAATGTTTTCATTGACTATATCCTTTTCATGCACATTTTAAACCTGTTTGTTCCTCAAATTATTTCTTCATTGTTTAGGACTTCACTAGAGCTTGAAAGAGATGAAAGCAGAACAAAGGTTCTTCAGTGCACATTTCAGACCTATGCATTGTTTCCGTCAAATATATACTCCCTTTGCCAAAACTTCCTAAAGTACTTTCTGCCTTCTGTATCAGACATCTAATGATCTAAGACCTGTAGGTGTGCATACATAAATGTGTCATCAATAGAGTTACATAGCTTAACAGACAAAAATAACAGCTTAAAAAAAAAAAATGAAAAAGAAACAGGAATAAAGTTTCCCATATCCCTACCCCTCTTTGTACTCTCAACAGACTTAATTTAACATTAATGCAGCAAGCAATAGCTTGTAAAAGGATGCAAACCAGCTGAAACATTTGACAGACAGTGTTAAATACCAGAGGATTCATATCAACCACTTTATTTGAAAAGGTACTTTGATGTTGGCTATCTTTCATGTACCTCTTTCATGGCACATTAATAAGGAAAACTGAGATGGGGTAAATTAAGTCCCAAGGTCATATCTAGAGTTACAGCACTGTGGGTACCTGATGAAATACGGATTAATGCTGCATGAGCACTGAATAAATAAAACCACTTCTGTTAACTACTCAAACAAGTTTTACAAGTAGTTCTGAACTTTATTCGGCAACTAGACTTCAGACATCTTAATCCCCCCACACTGCTTTGAAACCTAATTATCATAATGTGAACCCGAATGTTAGGTCCCTTTCAAACTGCGAGTGCTATGAAGCAGAAAAGTAATGGGAATTAAGCTAATGTAACATTAGAAATGTAGAGGCATAGAACTTGAAAGTGGCATTTGTTAAATGCTGAGAGAGTATAATGTAGATATTCAACAACATAAAACACACATTTAAACTGAAAAATATATTTAAAGCATGTGCAGACACCTATAAAATACAGGCTGACCTAAAATCCTTTAGAACAAACATTTTCAAATCAATTTCTTGCCACCAAGATTCAACTTCAAAAGGTATTAAACAGTTCTATTTTACCTTTGCAGAACACCTCTAAGTATTCTAAAGCACACAATTTAAACATTCAAGAAACCCAATGAGAACTTTACAAGACCTTGCAGACTTTTCTCTATTTGTCACAGTACAAAGTGTTTGAACTTAATAATTTACTGTTTAATTATGTTGGTGGAAGTTTCAAGAACAAAAAAAGATTTTGCCGAAAATGGAAGAAAAGGATTTTGTATCAACTTTAAAACCAAGTACAACAGAAATTAAAAACCAGGTACAACAGAAATTAAAAATCAAGCCACCTAAACAAACCCCTAAAAATACACTTGCCTGGCTGCATTCTTGACTGCTTGTTGAAAACAATTAACAATTCAGGATACCTATCAAACTTCCCTTTAAATAAGAGCTCAAATACTTAATTCTGAGTGTACATTAATGTAACAATCATATATTAAAAGTCAAACCAGTAAGAATTGTTGTGTTGTGACAATGAAACTACTGATGTTGAAAGAAAAAATGTGATTTTATTTTTCCAGATATGATGATCAAGCTGTTTGTGTTGTCCTGCTCTAGCCTAGTTCACCTGTTATTCAGATAGCTTTCATTTCCAAGATGCCTACAACCAACAGCAATCAGAGAAACAGTTGCAGTGATTGAATATGGAATGAGATTCCTGAAATACTTTTTCAAGATTTCCATTTAATCCAAAAAGGATGAAATCCTAAAAGTTTATCATCTGCCATGTTAATGTTTAACACACTGTTGTTTCATTTACATTTCTGGTTCTGTTAAAACAAATACACTTGTCTAAAACAGAACATCTGTTTTGGTTATAATACAATGTATCTTTGGCAAGAACTCACAATAGAACTAACATAAATAATCAAGAATATTTACTGAACCTTCTAACAAAAACTGATTTGTAACAAAAAAAATTAAGACTAGATATGACTGTCTCTGGGCTTTAGTCCAGTCCTAATCTAAGTCAATAAACATAGCTCTAAAAGGGAAACTACATTAAAAAAAAAAAAAATCCCACAGTTATTTAGGTTGGATTTAGGTACCTAAAAGCACGTTGGTTATAAAAATAGTGAAAAATATTTGCTTTAAATCAAAAACTGTCAAACTGAGTACAGACAGGGTTTGAAGCCACATGAAAAATGGTGCCATATGCCTCATTTCCTACTACTGTCTTCACTGATTTGTCTTCTCTTTGGAAAACTTCAGTAAAACTGTACATAGTTTGTACTTGCCATTGCTGAGGATTTGCTCTTTTAATTGCTGGCTTTTCATGTACTTATTAGCACCAAAAAAAAACAAAGCAGTCATCAAATAAAATATTGCAACGTTTTTGAGAGAAAACTGAAATGAAGAAACTGAAATGAAAATTACGGAAGTCTCAGTTCATACTGACACAACTGAAATATTTTAAAGCGAGAATCAGTTAATTTGCTTTTTGCCACACGACTTAAAATAAGGTGAAATGATGTACTCAAAGTCCGTAGTTAATTGCTCACTAGAGTCAGTTATTAAAGCCAAGAAATAACCTCATGCACAATTCTGAACTGAATTATTGTATGGAACTTTAGCAGCAGAGAGACTATTTCAGCATATATCAGCATATGGTGCATGTACATGCAAACAATTGTTTAGCTTGTAATTATTATTAACCTTCATTAGACAGCATATCTGTCCAAACTAGTTTTGCACACACCAATTGCACACAACTTTTTTTCTAAAGCTATGGACTATTATTGTCTCATTTCCCTGAAATTGCACGATTCAAGTTCCAGATGATGAACATGACAGAAAAATATGAACAGATTTTTATGTTTGTATAATAATTTCTGATCCTATTCTCCACTTCTAAAAAAAAATTAAGTAGTATCATATTACAAGCTTTATTTACTAAGGAAGCTGAAGTCTGTAGTACCTCTCTGTCAGCCACCTTTCTGAATGACAGCTTTAAAAAGTCGACTGGGATTCTGGTTTTAAAGCACTACAAAACAATCCAGCCTCATCTGCCAAGCCACTTTGTATTTGGAGTCCTTTAAGGAAAAAGACTGTAAACACAAATACCATTGGCAATTCTCTGAAACTTGCACACGGCAATGAATTGAGCTCTGTTTTGCTTGGCAAGGATTTCCAGGGCAAGGACAAAGGTACCTGTGCGCAGTTCAGTGCATCACTGTGAGAAGCTGAATGCTTGGGAAATGGTATCCAGTTATGTGCAACTGACACATTCTGTTACGGTTTAGTTACTAGAGGATTTTTGTTTGGTTCTTTTTTTTAATTACTATTTTGTTAAGGGTCTTGTAAGGTTTTTAGTCCATTGGTTGCTTTTTGATTTGTGGTTGTTGATTTGGTTTTAACTCCACAGTTCAAACACTGAATTGACTTGTAAATCCATATTCTAGTTACAACTACAACCTGCTAAAGCAGATAATCTTTAAAAATTAACTGTTCCAACACTACTTAAACTGCTTCTTATATCTTATTTGAAAAATAATTTACAAAGATCACCTGATCTAAAAATTGATCAGGTTTTCACAGAACTGATTAGAGATCTGTGTTCAGCCTGTGTATAATATAAACAAAGCCCTGATATTTTCCCCTTATCATAAGAAAACAACATAATTAAGGAGAATACATAGAAACAGAGAAGTTCTCTGTGATCTGAGACTGCATGCTCTGGAGGACTTTTTTATTTAAAACACGAAGAGAATCAGCAGAGCATAAATATTCTGCCAAGTCTCCTTTCATAGACCCCTTTCAAGAGGTATAGCAGTTCTCACAACGTACGCCTACTGTCACCTATTGCTCAAACGATAATTCTGTACTAATCGCTCCTCATGTAGCAAGTATCACCTACACTTTTTAACTCAGACTGGCATAATCTTCACATATTTCACTAGATTATCTGAAGTGAGGAGGTACATGTCCACACATCATTCCTTTTTGTTACTGAGAAATAGCAAGGAGATTAAGGAGAAACTTTTCTGGAACTAGAAAGCAAACAGAGTAGCTATCTTGCAGGATTTAGTGGCATGGCTGGGACACTCCAGCACTGGATAATGCAATGAGATGCACATAGAATTAGTTTATCAGTAAGGACAACATGGGAACCCTGATCCTCAAGAAAAACTCAGTCAAGACTGTCAAAATGTGACAGTTCAGCTGCAAGTCCACCTTCTTCATAAACCCACGTACATAAATGTACACACAAACAGCAGTCTACCACCTTCAACAGCATCAAATACATCACCTATGGCATGCAGTACAAAAAAAAATTACAGGCTTCTGGTTCTCGTTTTAATACAGAGTAGCTCAGTGTTCTGCATACAAATTCTGAAGCAGGGACTAGCTCTTCACCACACAGGAGCACAGCACAAGAAAACCATTGACAATATAAACGTGTACTGAAAGCAATTGATCATACCAATTTTTGCTTCCAGGAATTAATCTGGCAGGTTAAACAACCGCATTTGTATATTTTTCCCACAGATATCACAACAAATTTTGGAAAAAGTGAAAGGTTAAAAAATTACCTGTCACTACTAGAAAAAAATGAACCAACTTGATAACTTGATTTCTGCCCTAGAGCTTTTATACCAATTTCTATTTCACAACAGTTTTTATCAGTTCCAAGAACCTGATAGCTCTACTGGACCAAAAAAATAAATACTGATAATTATTTTGTAAATTTTATAATCTTGTACTAGAAACAGGGAGAAAATATCTAGGCAAAAAAGGAAAACGTAGTGAGAAAACCATCTCCCACAGCACTAAATAAGTACGTTTTTCTGTTAACTAAATAATTCTTTACATTTTGTAGCATGTGATTAATAAGTAAATAAAATCACTATTAATCTTTCAGACAAAGTACTTACGTTAATGTAATGGATTTTTAAACTATATGAAGTGAACAACAGTGAAATTAAACCTTTGCCAAAAAACATGTAGTATGAGGTGTTTTCCATTATCTACAGTCATTAAAAATCCACTGTTTTCAAGTTGGACTCAGGAAAGAGGATGTCTATTTTTCAGAAGCTTTAACAGCCTCCTTCCTTTGCAGACAATTAAAATCAGAAAAATCCTGTTATGTCTCTAGAAATAAAAAGGAGCATCATATCTTGCACAAATTTACTTAGAAGTCTTAGAAACAACGATCAAGTGCAATTAAATAATGGCATAAGTTAGTAGTTAGTAGGAATAATATGTTCTTTGAACATTTCTGTAAGATGACTTCTTAACCTATGGAGAAAGGATTCCATTAAGAGAGTGAGTGAGTGAGAGAGTGTGTGTGTGTGTAGTAGTATGAACAGAGAAAGGCCATAACTTTTTCAAAAATTTAGAGAACTCATTTCAGTTTGTTAATACAGGGAAAAGTAAATATTGCGGTTAAACCTCAGCACAAAAGATAATCCAAAGTAAATCACCAAAAATGCTTTAAAAAAAAAAGTTGTGAACTAAAAACTAAGCAGTTCTGCACAGAAGAAAAGAACATTATATAGTACCGTTTCCATCTAAAGCTGAAGTTGAAGTTTAAAGAGGATATATATACCTTCACTATTTTCTGCTGGGTATTAACAAATTATTTATTTCCAGACCATTTAATACCCATAGGATTAGAAAGCATTCCATCCTACAGTCAGATAACACAAGCATTATCATTTGCAATTAAACCTCATTTATCGATAAACAAACATGCGATGCCAAACACTGGTCCCCGTTTGTTCGAGCTGCTATTCTCACATACCATGTTGCAATGGTAATAGCAATAGACTGAACCTTAGGAAGGTACAGTAAAATGCTTCAGTAAGTCTCTTTTACTGACTCAGGAGAACTACTTTCACGCTTTAAAGAACTACAGCCGTTTTCCTTTGGCTAAAAGGATGGATCATGCTTGACTCAAAAAAGAAAGACAAGGCAATAAAAAAGAAACATTACAAAAAACGACAATTAAAACTGACTGTCAAGTTAAAATATGCTGAACAGTTGACTATTGCAGCAAGCAAAGCAATCTTACCAGTAAACAACATCCAATGGTGCAAAATATTTCTTCATAATTAAGTCAGCAAAGTAAGCTTCCGTTTCTCTGCAGGCCGTGCCATTGCCAATCACAACAGTGCTACAGCTTTGCATGGAGTAAAAAGATAAACAATTACCCTTAATTATTCTTTTAGACTTTTTCATATACAGCATTCAACGCATGACAATGATCCATATATCTTATTTTATATAACACAACACCCAGATTTAATGAGAACATATTCCTAGCATTATCACATTGTGTTTAACAGGTTTTCAACAGGATAGTTCAAGAGATAAGTCAAAATATTCACTTCTGTGTAATGGAATTGAACAGTGGTAATATCCGCAGAAAAAAACCAAAAATGATACTTCATACTCATAAAAGAAATATAGTGTTATTTACAGTCCTCATATAATTTCATCTCATATTTTGCTAATCTGTTAAGTGTCATGAAAAAGGGCAGAAACCCAAGCAATCAGCATCTTAATTCCTTAATGGGAATATCACAGTTTGCAACAGCTTTCAAATCATTGACTCTGATTGCCCCCACCACAGCCAGTCAGCAATCAAAATACCTTGCTTAAAGTCAATCTAATGCCTAAAGACAAACTGGACTGTATGCTGAGGCAGTTCAGCAGCTGATTCGGTGGACCAGATGTCTGTCCACAGGGGATCCCAAAACAGTTGGATACAGCAACCCTTTAATCATGCTACACCTATCTACAAGTCTGCCTGGAGATCTATCTGAGCAGGATTTCCTTAGCTTAATAAAACTCCTCCAGTGTCTAAATACGGCTTTTGGAACAGGGAAAGATCAATGAGTGATTTGGGGGCTGATGGGGGAGGGAAGTGTTGGGGGTAGGAAGAGTGAGGCTAAATTTATTCCTTCACTGAATGTTAGTTTTTATTCCTAAAAATAAATGGATTGACAGAGCTTCATGAGGATACATTCATAGCATGTAGCCTTAGTGACGCTCGAGGCTTGATTTCCTATGCTTCTAACATATACATAATGTAAAAGCATTAACACAGACTAAAAGAAAAATAAGCCGTGAACTACAAAAAATAATTTCAGTTAAATCATTAGAATACTTATTCCACACAAAAGCAAGTATTTGAATAGTGAAGATTTTCTTCACAGTAAGAGTCATTGGCTACTGGAACAGGCTGCCCAGGGAGGTGGTCGAGTCACCTTCCCTGGAGGTGTTTAAGGAACGGGTGGATGAAGTGCTTAGGGACATGGTTTAGGGAGTGTTAGGAATGGTTGGACTCGATGATCCAATGGGTCCTTTCCAACCTTGTGATTCTGTGATTCTGTGATTTTTATTATATTTGGCAAGAAAGAGTAATAAATAGAAGTTTCTTTAGCATACTTGTACTGGAGCAGAAGCCTCTTTATCTTCTCAGCTTCACGAAATCCTTGACCAGAATGTAAGTAAACAACATCGGTATGGAGTATCTGACCTAGAACGACAAAAGACAAAGCCATTTGATAAAAAACACAAAGATCTAAAAGCTATATTCCATGGAAATATTGACATTAATTTGATGATTCACAAAGAAAACTTCTCAATATGCCATCTTTCGCCTTTTTTTTTTTTGCATCTGATTAGAACAAATGTATGGTGAGCAGAGTACTAAAATTCTTCGGCTGCCAAAGTAGAATCATAGAATCATAGAACACTTTGGGTTGGAAGGGACCTTAAAAAGCATCCAGTTCCAACCCCCCCGCCAGGGGAAAGGACACCTCCCACTAGATCAGGCTGCCCAAGGCCCCATCCAACCTGGCCTTGAACACCTCCAGGGACGGGGCAGCCACAACTTCCCTGGGCAACCTGTGCCAGTGCCTCACCACTCTCATAGTGAAGAAATCCTTCCCTATGTTTAGTCTAAATCTGCCCCTCTCCAGCTTATACCCATTACCCCTACTCCAATTACTACAAGCCTTTGTGAACGGTCCCTCCCCAGCTTAGATAAATGAAGTAAATTATATCATCAAAGAGAAAAACTGCAATTCCCTGCAAAAGATTTATTGCTCTATTCTTGTACATTTTACAGATCTTTACAGTACAGTAAAGAGAGATGAAAATTGGGAATGCAGAGCTTGAGGTCCAGGAGCATTAGAACTCCAACACCAGCTCTTGCCATCATCCTACCTACCATATCTGGAAATAGCTCTATTAGTGGTACTAATAGCTTATGGTGCGATGCAAGCTAATAACCATTTGCCTTACTTTATTGCCATTTTAACATTTGTCAAGAACACATCCACCCAGGGTGAGTGTAAGGAAAGATATATTCTCAGACAAAAAGCAATGACAAAATAAAGGGAAAACAAATCATTTTTGCACAGACCTAAAGAGGCATCCCCAGATCAGACTAGGATGAACCAGAAAGGCTCTCCTCTATATCTGTCAAAAAATTGAACTAAAGAAGTTCTGCAAATACAATGTTTCTGACCTCACATTAACACACCTACTCCTAAACAAAAAGGGCTGATCAAGTATCCAGATGTCCAAGATATTACCCATGAAAAAAAGCAAAGTACAGAAAGTATTTGACTTCAAGTTCTTTGTTAAACAATAAAAATGCCAGATGTTCTCTTTGCTAACTACGGAGAAGAACAATTATTTGAACCTATAGTCAAGAAGGCAGAAGGGACTTCAGATTATATTTTAGAGAGGAGTAATAACAACCAAGCAGACAATGGAATCCAGGTGCCAGAAACAACCTTCAGCCTGAAGAAACGAATTTGTATGACAGGATGCAACACTAACAGCTTAACAAAAAAATCAATTTGATAAAAAAGTAGGTTTTAAAACTATCCTTTCTCTAAATAAATATATTTTCTTCAGTCCTTTCAAAAATATTTGAAATTGAAACTTACTGGTTGGTGAAATAATTGCCAACTTGCATCCATGTTTGTAGCCAGGATCTACTCCCATCAAAGTACGGCCCCTCACAGGGCTGGTCAGAAGCAACTGCCGGAGATTTCTCCCAAACATCATAACAGACTCTTTCTCTGCATCAGATGTCAACTTCGATCTTAGAACGATGAAAGCAAAAAAACATTTTCTTCTCAATTAGCTTTGAAATGCATTTTTCAATTGTTCTGAAGTTATAAGGCTCTTTGTAATTATATTTTCATTATCTTTAATGAGATATTACACTTCCAATTAAGTTTTTGACACTTTAAAAAAGGATCAGCTATATGATCTTCTCATTCTGGTTCTAAGAGAGTAAATCAAAATAAATAGTTTAATAAAAATACTTATAAAGATGTACACACAAACTAATGTTCAAACATCAACTCATAATTCTGAGCAAAGAGCAGCTTCCTGTCAAAGTTGATATCCAATTGCAAAGAAAAGTAGATTTGAAGAAGTAACTTTCCAGTTCTACAGAAAGAGAGGCAGTAGAGAGAAAAGGGAAGAGTCGAACCATTTAATTGCTAAGACAGCATGACTCATAAGACATGTAATTTTGTTATTAACAAATTACGTTATTCAGCAGTCATCACAGAAGTATACAGACTTGAGGTCTTCCTAGAAGAGTATTCCACTTCCTCAGAAACAAACTAGAAAGCTGATGGGCTCACAATGTTCTCTACCTTCCTTTTCCATACTCTTCAACAGAAAGAAGTTAGTGTAACAAGAATTTACTTTGATGACTTCAAGCAAGAATACTTATTGCAGAGCGTTATGAGAAATGTATCAGTCTTGTTGAATGAAGGCGTGCAAGATGCATGATGTCTTATTTGCCAGATGTGGCCAGTAAGACAATGACTGATAAGGATAAGCGGTTTTGTCATGGTATGGAATCTTATATAAAAAAACAAAACTGAGAAAGTAACAAAGGACAAACATTATTCACCTAGCTAATTTCTTTATCTTTTGCAGGTACTCTGCCATTTCCAGCTACATTACATTCACAATAACTACAATAACTGGACAAACAACAGCAATCCAGTAAAGCCTTCATATAACTTGAAGGGTAGTCAGTGCTCCTATTCTCATTTTTCTTTTACTCATCACTGAAAAGAAAATAATATCTGGGTTTATTTTTAAAGAATAAAAACACTGCTTTCCAGCTAAATAACCTAGAAGAATGGAGCCAGGGAAATTACTCAAGTTGTTTAGGTCAATCAAGGCATGACACAAGCGAGCTACAAACAGTTCAAACATAACCCTTCAAAAGGGAAATTCGAGGTGATGGGATATAAAGCTGTTCTAAACAATTTTCAGATGTCAAGGAACTTAAAGGAACTGACTTGAGTTCACCCAGGACCCTACCAACCAAACAGCTAAACCCTGTTTAGTCCCACAGTGGTACAGAAAGAGCTGGTAAATCCTCATCATCTCTCATTTGTAAAGCAGCCTAGACATAGGCCCAGGTTCTCTCTCAAACATTGTTGATTGAACATTTTCTAAGCAAAAGTTTCCCTTATATCTCCATGGTTTTTGGTTTTGTGTATACCAAATTAACACAAGCATCATTTAAAGTGAGATGGTGAAGGGTATGTATGCACTCCATGACTCTTCAGCAATTTAAATGTACCCCAGCACCAAAAAGCAGATACTCTGTATATTGCCATGACTGAAAACAAGAATATGTGAAAGGCTGCACTAGTTCAGTTAAGTGGTCCCTCTACTTCAGTATCCTGCACAAGCAGCTGCCTGGGGAGCCGATACATGATACAGTAGCACAAGCATACCTGTCCCATAATCTTATCTCACTATTTCCAGCTCAGAATATTTCCTGAGCTTGACATGATTTGTCTGTTTGGTAGCCTATAACAGATCTATTGTCCAACTTTCCAGTCTCCTACTGAACACACGGACATTTCTGGCATCCACATAGTCCATTGGCAGCGAGTTCTGCAAGTCCATCACAAACTGTGCAAATAGCTGCCACCTTTTCGTTAGAAGATTATTAATTTTAATTTTTATGGCCTCCTAAGTCTTAAACTGTAAGAGAGTAAAAACTTACCCCTAGAAGCCCTGTGCCAATCTTCACATGGCATTGATCTCCAAGTCCCCTCTTTTCCGAGCTAACGTGTTATAGCCTACTTAATGCTTTATACAGAAATTATTCCATACCTTGTTTACCTTCACTGTGCCTTTTATACTTACAGCAAATTCTTTTACTACTTCCCCTTGTCTCCTCCCAGAGGTGAGGGGACCAAAATGGTCATTAATATTCCAAATACAGGTCAACTAAATAGATGATTCATTTTGTCTTTATCCCTTAACTAAATAATATCATCTTCTGAGCGCGCAACATTTATGTGGAGCTACCTTCCACACAGCATCTTTCCTGAGTAACAGGATAGCTCAGAGCTCATAATATTCTACGTAAGTTGAGAATTGTTTCCCCTCACAAGCATAATTTTACACTTGCTCATCTCCACTGAATTTCAGTAGCCATTTCCTTTCCTGATCATTCAGTCTTGCAGAATCCTTCTCTCAGTCTGAAAAAATTAAACTAAAATAACCTAAACCACAGAACGAGCTTCTTCTGGGGAGAGTCCATGGACAGAACATTTCAACGCCACTTGTGAGATACAAAAGAAAAGAAAGCAAACACCTAAGCCTCGCAGCTGTATAGATCTTCTACACACATGCACAGCAGAGATTCAACCAGCTACATGTGCATAGAAATGAGTGGCTAGTAAACAAAGGAAAGTTGAATGCTCTTGGACTGGAGGCTTTGTACACAGACAGGCCAAGTTCCAGCTTTCCTTCTATGCCAGAGATATGGAGTCCCTATTGTTCACAAGCTCAGCTCCTCTCACACTGCAAATTGACATCAGTCCACCTGTGAAGGGAGACATGTATGAATTAAAATTGCCCCTAAACACATGCTATTAGTTACGTGCACCTTATAGATATCAAGTCTAAAATTGGCATGGAAATACAGAAATTTTTATAGTAACAGGAAATGTTACTAAAAGTGCCAGGTGTGTAGGGGGAATGTAACATATGTCCTTTCTATTACACAATATCCTGTATTTTTTAATTTCACATATAGGCATCTTTTCTCTCTATCTGTCTCTCACTCAACACTGTATCAATGACATGATCTACTATCCTAAGCGCTGGCAGATAATTTTAAGTTTGGTATAGTCATTTGACCCTTGAACAAGTATGAAGCTACCTCAAACAATCTAATAGTTTTCCCCTCTTTTTAGTGTACTACTGGCTTCACTCAAATGGCAAGATGCCCAGCTTCATGTTTTTCCAATTTGTTAGAATTCTCATTAATATGGCAGAGATACAAGGCAGAGGCGGACAGCAGTCCTCCTCTCTAAACACAAGAGGAATGGTTATTCTGTAAAAAATAAAACAAAACTCTTCAGTTGCTACTTCAAAAAAGTATCAACCAAGTTAGATTTTTCGATCCCCTCCCTTGAACTCTATGAAGCACAGAGACTGTACATAATTAACAGGTATGTTGTATAAAAGCGAATAACCCAATCATAACCTACTGGTTTCTATATTTAATGTTACAAGAGTTAGTTTTTAAACTGAGTTTTAAAACTCCCCACTCCTATATGCAGTCTGTCAGGCAATCTTTTCTGTGGAAAAATATCTGCAAACTAGCTTCAGGTGTGAAAAAAGATATAGAGAAAAATGTTTGTGTCCCTGAGGACAGAGGCGAGAAAGCACTCACTTTGAGAAAGCATGGAAAATTAGGAAAGGATTATCCATTAAAAAAATATGTCCGTGCCACATCACTTACATCAAATCCTGACGGAATAATTCCATGCAGTACTGCAGCAAAATAAAACGTATTCAAAGAGCCAAAAGCAACACTGGACATGATTATACCAGATACAAGAAATTATGGTATCTGACAGAGTAGAAGAAAGGAAATTAAACAATAAATAAGTTAACTGTCTTGCTGGAAAGTTTCATTCTTCTGATTACTAGAAACACCAGAAGTTTAAGTACACTATTGGAAACTTTCTGTTCCAACATTTAATGATAATAAAAAGAAAGGGGAAAAAAATAACAGTGAGGGTTGGAAATCTTAATGCTAAAAGGGGGTTACTGAATACTTTAGCAGTCCTTGCAAGAGTCCTAAAAGTCACCTTTTGGTGTAGGCAGAAAGAGAAAAAAAAAGAAAGGTAAGGGTTAAGTGGTCATGGACCAGGTATACTACTGGCAGGTGCTCTGTATTCCTCTCTATAGGAGATGTTTCAGTATTTCTTAAACAGCCACTTCCAATCATGCAAAATTATCACAATGAGTAAAACATAAGCAGACATCCACTCAGGAACAGGAAGCAAGTTTTGTATTCTTTGCATGTATGTCTTGTGAGTGGCATTTTAGAGGTAGAAGGAAAGGAAGCTTTCTTTTTTTTTTTAATTAAGAGAACAGACAACGTTCAGCAATTTAATGCTGCAGCACCCCTCAGTGTTATGTACAACACACAGGCCAGTACAGCCCTGTGGTAGAAACCACAAAGCAAAAATATTATAAAGGAGCCTTAAAGAACCCTTACGCCAGTTTCCTTATTTATGGTAACACCAAACCCCACTACAAGATAAGTCTTTTTTCTTTATTTAGAAGAGTTTAATTGTAGAGGTAATTAAATGTACTGTGGTCACAAAAAAAAAAAAAAGAAATATTTGCTGTTCAAAACTATAGCTTATAATCCTTTTCTGAGGGGAAGAACACAGCAAACTAAGCTAAGGATGCTCAAGCAAAGAAGTGCTAGGAAAACAACACCAATTTGCAACAAGAGCACAGCCAGGCAGGCACAGAAGAACTAAATTTCAGAATGTGATTGCTGATTTTAGTTACTGAATAACCAACACGTCATTTAGATACAAGTCAGTTCAGCATTCCAGTCAAAGAAACAGAGTCTCTTCAATAAAATTCCGCTTAACTACCTCAAAACAGGCATTAAAATTTCGGTCCCATATTAGAAAGCCTTGCCAGAATCAAACATGCCATGTTTTGAGAAGCTTCTCTTGTATTCAGGAGAAGAATCACACCATCAGTACTGTTAGCCATTACAAGATAATGCTTTCAGAATGTCGACTTGTTGACATATTACATCATTTCAATTATGTGGTAAACTCCTGTACTATACCATGAAAATATCCTGTTTAATTACTGTTACTTTGACACTGAGTTTTCTATTTTCTTTAATTTAGAACAATATTACAGGTCTTAGAAGTGATACTTTGTCTGATGACATCATTACCACAGTACTGCCAGAAACAAGTTTACTGACTTCTCTAGAGCCACCACAATACCCACAAAAAGGTATCAGCTTAACACACCAACTAATTTATTCACCACAAAGTGCAGATGACAAACATGAGAGACAATTCCAATCACAACTACTCTGAAGGTTTCTTTCAGGCAGGTAAAAGAGAATCAGAATAACATCACTAACTATTGCTGTGACATGGTGAGATGCTAGAAATAATCAATGACATAATGGTTTATGCTAATACAAGGATAAAGATACGAGTACTATAGTAAAGTACATCTAAACTGTACTTAATTAGATATATGTACAAGCAACAAATATGTAAATATGTAAAACGTCTTCTCAGAATGATCTTCTCTACTGTAGCCTAAAGTGGATAGGGCCACAAATCAAATCTATAGATCCAAGACTATGTACCTCATTCCTCATTGTAAGCTTAGAGGATTAAAACCATGCTGATATTTTCAAATGGATAAAAGATCATCTAATAAAAAAGTTGGGGTAGGAATTGTTAAAAAATTGGTAGTATGAAAATACCCATTCATTCTGAGCTTACCTGAATTCTCTACAGAGAAGAGGATATATAAGACGTTTATATGAATCCTCTACTGAATTCCGTAGTATCCTCATCAGTTCTGGTTTTAAAAATTGTTTTGGTCTCCACCTGCAAAATATTAGGGGAAAAAAAGCATTTTACGGACATATGCAAATATTCAGAATTTAATAAAATTTAAAAATTTAAAAAAAAAAAAAGACTTCTACATTTTCTACAAAACCCCAAATAATTTGCAAATTATTTTCCCTTTTTACCTATGGCTGACATATTTAAAGTGTATATAATGTTGTAGAAAAACAAAAAAGGAAGTAATACTAAACACATGACTATTTCCTAAAGTTTTCTAAGCCAAACACTCCGGAGCATTTCCTTTTCTAAGGAGACTGCACAGTGGCATGACTGTAATGATAATTAGTTCAAATTTTATCTTAAAATTCACCTCAGTTTCAAAGCTCCCGAGAACAGAAATCCAAGATATTTATTTAACTGACCTTTTTGTTTTGGGCAATGTTACTGGAAGGTGGGAAGTCCGAAGAAGCACAACTGACTGAAAGATTGACCAGCCACCGAGAATGAAGACCCAGCCAGATATACTCAAACAGAAGTGAAGACTATAAACATTTTCTATTACAGTCCACCTGTTTTTTTTCTTTTTTAGAAAGGAGATAACATTCAGAGTTCTCTTTGTTTAGTGTATTTTTTTACATGCCTGGGCCCCTAACTGCAAAGTGAGATATATACATATTTTTTGTATGTCTGGGTAAGTTTTATGGTTTATTTGGTTGGGGGTTGTTTGTTGCTCTTTTTAATATGATCAAATTACAGCCATTAGACAATGTGTCAAAGTACAGGCCTGGCCAAAAATAGGACTGAACTTTACTTTTTACCTCATTTACTTTCACTCAGAAATACTGAGAATCCTAAACTGCCCATTCCCAGTCAGCTTTTCAGTTCTTTAAGGGAATCAACAACTTCCTGAAATGGCTTTTCCAAAAGTCTTAGCAAACAATGGTTGAAAAACGTGTGATCGAGTCACTGTGTTAACGTAGACACAGACATAAGAGCAGAGTTAAGCTTACCATTTAGTTTTACAACATCCAGAGTTGTGAACACTTATTGTACCACCTTATCACTTCGCTAACATTTTTTGCAAATATTTCTATTATACTTATTTGTAACTAGAGACTCGTTCCATACCTATATAAAACTGTCAGAGGCTTTAAGTCTCCCTATTGCCATCCAATTTTATAAACATGAAGTTTTTACAGATGTCAAGTATGACTACACTCCCCCAGAGAGTATCTTCACAACAAATAAGAATGAATTTGGAAACATGGCTGTTTCCATCTCTCTTCCATCCATTAGAGCTAATTACCAAACCTTTTCTCTGTAAATAGTTTATCGCAGTAGATATTTTTATTACCTGCCTTTATACAAATAAAAATTACCTAGGCAACATTCTATTAGAAATCCTATAATTGCTACAAATGCAAAAATATCCAAACAGTAAGTTCAATCATAGCAAAATACTGCATTTTAACCATTCCAATACTTCATGAGGAAAGAGAAAAATCCACTTTGCTGCAGAAAACAAAGCAAAGGCATGTGTGTATAATTTTAAAGATCAAACCCTATTTAAGCTTTCCTCCAAGAACAGATTTTTCTTGATTAAATAATCAAATTCTGACTTTCTAAGCCCTTTAAATGAAGCTCTATTTAGAAAAACTCCATATAAATAATATCATCTTACTCGGCTCATCAGCTCTCCACGTGTGTGTGCTTACAACAGGCACCACCATAAGCATAAAAAGCTTAGACTACTGACACACCCCAGAGAGTGTAACTGTGCATCAACAGAATTAACACAGGCCATATTAAGAACCTCTAGTATTTATTAATGACTGTCCCTGGAAGAGCACAGCTAGGCTTTTAGACTTCGAACACAAAAAGCAAAGTTTTGTTTCTCCCCAAAATATTACACAAAACTTGTATTTAGTTGATATCACACAGGCAGCACACCTTTAAGGCCTGTACTATAGAGTTTGCACAGGATCTGAGAACTTTGTCTGAAAACTGAAGAGACTGTCAAACATAGAGCTTCATTTCCAAGGCTGCAATCTCACGTTGGAACAAAGTTCTCACCCTTCCCAAGGAACAACTCCATGTTGTCTTTGCACTCAAAGTTAGCTAAGCAGCTTCTCTCTGGCCATTTCTCATTGATCCTTTTCCATGTCCCACTTCACAACTAAGTCTTTGGGACCAGTGCAGTTCTACAGTTCAAGGAGCTAAGTTAGCTGTCAAATCACAGATGTGTCACTTTCTGGAGAAAAATACAATCCATAGGGCCAGACATAAGGATATTGCCAAGATTTCAGCACAAACCTGAATTCCAAGGAAATATTGATTCTTCTACAGGCTAATAAACACTCTGAACTTGCAAAGAAAATATAGTCATCTTAGAGAGCATCTACATGGAGCTCTATGCACTAATGAATAACTCCAGTCTTCCAAATCCATTTTGGAATACAGTGGCATTTAATGCTAAAATATTTGCTTCAGAAGAACACAAAGGTCAGCACATTTGCTATTAATTTAATAAGCAGTAGGTGATACAGTTTTGTGTCTAGAATACCAGCCAAGCTCTGGAGCAATATGGCTTCTCTGGTTCTGCAACTAATTTTGTGTAAGACCTTCAGTAAATTATTTAATACCTTGGCAAAGTTTAGAAATCCTTGCCTCAAACGAAAGTTCGGAACCTTCTGCTCTCATCAATAAATTGATCAAATGAAAATAATTCAACTCCCATCCTTGGATACTCATGTCCAAGCTTGCAGGGCAGAATACGCATTTACTATTTGTCAGACTGATAACACAGCTGTCAGTCTAATGAAGAAGATCAGAATCTGTCGTAGCTGTTAATCCACCAAGATCTACTAAACCCACTCCTCCTGAAGCTTTCTGAAGCTAGAGAAGTTGTCCATAAATAGTAAAAACACATAAGCATACATAGTTCCATAAATGCTAAGTAATAATAAGTAGTTCCATTTCCAAGGTCAATATTCTTTTTATCTCAAGATGACTCACAGAAGTGTAATCAACCAAAAATATCGCAATTTACATCCCACTTTTGTTTGTGTAGCAGTGACAAGCTGTTCCATTATCTGTGGCTCACAATGTTTCCAAATTCTGTCATTACACAGTAAAAGCAAGACTGACAGATATGTTCTGCCTACAGAATATACATCTTGGGGGGGGAGGACAGAAATTCCATTATAGGTACTAAAACTATAATGAAACTTAAGTGTGTTTATGAATCCTGATACTTTCCTGGGAAAAGGAAAGTTACTTACTATTAGTCTTAGAACATACTATGTTATCGGGCCAAACAATATTTTAACTGTTTCAGAGGCTTTCATGTTGGAAACAGAACTATTAAATTTCTACAGTGCAATGGAACATTTTTACCATATTTCTTTCTTGGATTTGGTGTGGAAGAAAAATACATACTAAAGCAGTATTGCAGTATACGACTTTAGTCATTAAAAAGGGCACCTTTTCCTATTTTTTTTCCTCCTTTTCGTTATTCAATTTTAAAACACAAAGGTAGGAGTTTCTAAGACAATCTCCAAACAATGCCTAAGATCTCAAACTACTGAGAAAGTGAAATCTGTATTTTATACGTGTAAGGAAGATGCACAGTTTGGATCACAATGCTTTCCAACAGAGGACATCAAAGCACAGTTTCCAAGAAAAAGACTAGGAGAGATACTGCATAAAACAACATATATTTAACCTAAATTTTTGCAAAAAAAACCCCAAATTATGTAGCACTGAACATCTTACTACAGGTTTAAAAAAACAACTTGAGAGAGCAAATCCATAAAAAGAGTCACTCAAAATTTTTAAAAATTCAGTTGCTTCTAGAATGGTTCCAGAATTCCCCAAACACAGCCAAAGGCATGATATTTTCAGCATAATGCTACAACAGTTGGATATACAGAAAAAGAATTACCACTTGCTAATTTAATCTACTCTAATGAGTATTCATTTAAATTTTTCTCTTAATGTAATGAGACATGAGGTACATTTCAGTATGCAGCTGTCTATGGAAAAAAAAGATTTCTGCAAGAATATGTATCCATGCAGACCTTTCATTGACACACCACCAACAGAATTCATTCTTCACCCCGTCAGGAATGTTGACCTTCACTGTCAGGATCTTCAGATTTTCCCCTCGGTTAATGGCCAGAATCTGAGTGCAAACATAAATGGCAGAGACAGATGACACACAAAATATCCAAAAGATAAACTTATCAACATCTGTGTATGCACTTGCTTGACATTCTGTAGAAAATCATGATGGTGGTACGGTAAATCAGTTCACGAAGTACTAGCACGTACAGATAATATCCACATTTTAAACACAGATTAAATCACACTATAGCATAACAAATCATACATTTTGTCCTGGATATTACAATCTCAAGATCTAGTTATCCTAAACACAGTTATAGTACAAATCAGCATGAATCCAGTTGGTGGAATGATCTTGTTTAATAACCCAAGTTAAAACTCAAGAAATTAATCAAAAAGTGATTCCAAACAGTAATGGAGATGACAAAGGGAAAAAGTTAGTCTTCAGCTTAAGACTTCATTTTGCTCCCCAAGATCAATCCAAACTTAAAATTATGAATCAGAATGTGTGCACAAAGGTAATCATCCTAGTTTGGAAGAGGATGACTTTTTCAGTTATTCACACTTAATTCATAAATAACTGAAAATACTGTAGATATACTCTTTACATTAATATTAATGTTACAACCATAAAATGTATGCACATATTTGTGGCAGAGCCTTAGTACACAACTACATATTCACGATCTAAAACTAAATCTGGTTGCAAACATGCTATTTGCACACAGAGTGCTATTTTAAATGGAAGTCTGTGGCTCTACATTTAAAAACAGGATCAAAATACAAGTGGTGGATCCTGGTGGATACTCACCTACTAGTCTAACCTCTCTCTGTGTTCACCTCAAGCAATCTTTATAGTGTTTACTAAGAAAACTCACTGGTCAAGGGATTTTAGAAACAGAACAACAGTTAGAAGCAGCTACAAATAAAAGCCAGACATTTCTAGATTTCATTTTTCCCTTCCAAAATACTTTAAAGTGCAAAAAATCCCATAAACCTGCTAAGGTTGACTTCCCTGTATGACTACACATGTTGCTGTATGTAGTAGGCCCTGAGCACTGTCACAACAGAGCATTCTGTGTCAATCATGAACTTTAATTCAATCACTAGCTAACTCAGACATGTCACATATGTTAAATACAATGGTTTAAAATGACTCCAGGACATAGTACCAATTTATATTCCTCAGCCTTACTGCTTCTGTGACATACCAGGCCTGACATATCATTGAACAACAAAGCTAATAATAAAGATTGCATGTGAAATATTATAGCATCTAGTACCTTGACTGCCAAAGCAAATGTTTTCACGTAGAGATTAGAAAGACACATTTTAACAAATCAAATGCTTTCATGTTTACTCTAATTTTATTTCTAAAAAAAAAAAAGAAAGTTAAATGTCAAGCTAAAATGAAATCAAAATGATGCTCGCAACAGAGAATGCATTGGATAGAATTATAATGTCACCATACAGCATGCTGTTAGTGAGGTCAATATTTGCATCAATTTTGTTCCCTGGCACAGCATCTGGAGAACGTGTCAGTTGTCTGAACTTAAACCAGCTGTACTGCAGACACTACATTTTTATTCTTAAACAATCTGCCTATCCTCCTATCCTGCTCTAAGTGATATGCATTCAGAGAAGAATTACCATCCAGGAAATACTCAATTAAGAAAGTAATTACTGAATTTCTCCCCTCTCCCCTCCCCAAGATAATAAAGGTGGGTTTGTTTGGGGTTTTTTCAACTAACAGGTTCAAACACAGCTATTCATCTAGAACAAAGTGAACTCAGTTCTGGAGAAAGGTTGTTTTTATGCAAGACTAGAACAGATGCAGTGGCAAGGTGAATAACAACAACTTATATTTTTAAAGGAAAACAAGAACAATAATTTGATCTAGTCATAAGATTTATCAAATCTTTTTTTCTGTTTATCAGAAATATACAACATCCTTCACATTGCATAGCTCTCCTCTATGTTCCAGATTTACTTAGAGTCACTGAATAAGTTTTGCTTATTTTGCCAAGAACTTTAATTTACAATTCCTTTTTAAGTATGAGATTGAAAGTAGAGCACTTGCCTCAAACATTACACTTTACTCGTGAATTCTTTTCCTCCCATCAATTCAGTCATCTCCAAATAAAGGAAAGCAACCTCAAGGCGCACACAAACACTGAATTGTTTACAATCAGTCAAAAACTCAAAAACTATTGGAAGGTTTTTTCCCTAGTTATGACAGCGTCAGTATAGCTACCCAACTACATCCTAAGAATCCAGTCAGTTCTCCTTGCTGCCAAAGGAAGCAACAATGGCTGAACCTCCTGACAGGAAAATGTTCCAGCTGGAGATACCCAAAGGTAGCTGATCACGTCAAAATCTGGATTCAGGCTTTTTAAACAAATAAGGTTTTTTTTCTCATTTCACACTCAGTATTTTAACTTTTTTAGTTAAACAAGCCCACTCAACACCAGTCCTGATTATTTGTGCTATGACTCGAGACAAAATGGCAACTGTACAGAAAGTAACACAGAACTACAACATGTGCAATGACAGCTGCAGAACCGTAGAACCAAGCTGCAGTTTACTGCACCACTCATTTACCTCATTGTAATACAGGCTGCAAAACACACTCATGGCTACAAATGCTTTGGTCATACAACACAGTTTATTCTTTTATAGGTAACATGCTAGTCTACTGCCAATCCTCCTTACTTGCATGCAAGCTAGAGCATAATTAGGGTTGCACATAGACCTTTAAGATTACTAGTGCCTCCATACTCGGGCAATGACCAGTTTCAGGGCAGTATTTTATGGAATTCTTTATTTGCAGCTCTACAAAGAGGCGATTTAAAGCCGACTTCTACTTTTGCCTCTAGCTAATTGCATTAGCTAATGCTAATTGCATTTCATCATGTAATACATGATGAAAGACAACACAAAAGAGTGCAAAAATTTCCAATGACTACAGGACTACCAGCTGCAAGAACAAGGGTTACTTCTGCACTGGAGAGCCAGAATGGGAAAAGAAAGAGGCAATAAAGTTACTGAGAGACACAAGAACGAATAAACCAAAACAGATCAGGTTGATCTTAACATCAAATTAAGGCACATTAACATGCAAATTAAGGCACATTGTTGATCAGAAACAGTAGAGCCACACTATCACCATACTGACTGGGTTTGGGAAACCTGGTTTCTAGCGCCGGCTCTTGTTAAGCAACAGTTTTCACTATGCAAAATAGAAAAAAAAAAAAAAAAAGATGCCGTGGACAAGAAGTAAATTGTACCATCATCCCAGGAAACACCTGTACATCCACCATACATTGCATATCTCAGTATTTACCACTCTCAGTGCAGGAAAAACTAAGCAGTCTTTGACAGCTGAAGTATTTATTTAACAGTAAGCCACCCAAACAAAAAAAATCCACACAACACAACATTTAATCTCCTGATGAATCTACAAATCTTTGTGATATGTCACCACAATACTCTTAGATTTCTCTATTGGCTTTTCCAGACCCTTAGAAGGAAGTTTTCACCAAATAATTACAGATATAAACACAGTAAATTTTCATACTTATTCCAAAGAAATCAACTATAGGTGCCTCTTCAAACATCTACAGAAGACCTGTCTATTAAAATCACTTGTAGTTATTTAGTCTTTCATCTAGCATCATCTATACTAGGGGAAAGGAGGAGGAGATAGTTTAAAATACACAAGAATTATTTTTGTAACAAATTCATTTCAAGACATGCAAGAAAATCCTTTATTAATTTAAAACATTAGACTTTTAAAATAACAAGCAGAGAAAAAATAAGACCACATCATAGATATAAAAAGAAAAGCATTCTGTTGCAGTAAGTCAGCCTTCTAAAGGAAAAAGACATTTCTGGTTGCAAGCAGCTAAGAGGGTCTCTGTGTGGATTTTTTGGTTTGTTTTTTTATTTGATTTTTTTTTAAGCTCGGAAACTGTGACCACAACAAAAGACCATTCACTTGGTGATTAGTTATGAATCAGCACAAAGGTCTTGACAGTTGCACTGAGTGCACCACACTTCAGTAACAGGGTAGACAGCTAGAGTGAGACAGCCTATCAAGTCATCAGCTTCTTACCAGCTAGTAAGTTTGCTTCATTCCTTATATCTTTCTCTAGTCATATAGGTCTAGGATTGGTGCTTAGGATAACCAAAGAAGCTTCACAGAAGGGAATACTAACGATTTGCAAAACATTGTTTTGGAGTAGGGCATGGGATGTTCCCCTGAGCTGTTTCTGTAGGTCCCCTTAAATTTCATTTATTCTGGATCTTTCCCTGATACTTCTCATCAGTTTCACTTGACAGGTTTAGTGTCCTATGGCTCAGCACACCCGGACTCAGTGCTGCAGCAAACATCCAAAAGAATAACAGAGAATAAGCTTATCCAAATTTGCTTCAAATACTTGCACTCCAAGCAGCTTCCACTACTCTACCACCACTACTCCAGTCTCACTCCTACAGACCATAAAATATCCCCCAGCCTTTATCTCCCTCCTGATAACACTTGCTATGTATGCACTCGTCACCTGGGGAAAGGAGGGAAAACATGACACATGCTGAAAAGAAACCACATCAGTATTGAAACCCCGATACATAAATCATTATAAATATTTGTTCAATGAAAATTGATTAGACAATGGCAATACTGAATAAGCAGCCCTTTGCTCAGTTTCTTAAGACAAAGATTAATACCTCAGTCCTGCATTTCAAGAATATGACATTCTGTTACCTGTAGTAACTAAAAAGCAAAATCAGGTACTTTTAGAACCAGTTTTAAGCAACAAAATTCAAAAGCAAATTCACCTTTGCTGTAATCAAAATTCTAAGAAAAAATACAAATTTGTAGATGTACCTGATGATGTTGAATGTTCTTTATGTTGCAAGAAAACTCATGGTACAGTTGGAATTTATCAATATCTTTTTCATTTCCACTTTTCAAGGACACTTTTGCCAAGGCTGACTGGATACAAATGTACCTTTGCTGACATCTGAAACAAATGTTAATAATGTTTTACCATTAAACTTCTAACAAGTCATTAGTGCTTGTATTAAATAGAAATGAAGTTTGGAGTCTGCCCAATTACAAGTTACATTAAATCTAATTACCTGCAGAACTGACTGGAACATACCAACACAATAAATTCAAGCAGACCTCAGAAAGTTGCATAGAGACCTTCTCCTGAACGAAACACATACTCAAATGTCACCATCTGCACTTCAGTTTGGTCAGTTATTTGTTCAATTTCACACAACAAATTTTGTGAAGTTGCAAAAAAATTATAGTATTTATCTATTTTATACAAACGTAATATCTCTCTTTAACCTATCCATCCTCAGTACTGATTTCTTGCTTCAAGCACTTAACACCAATACAAGTTTTAATTATTTTTAGGAGTAACAGGGATCTCAAAGACATAGCTTCCTGAATGCTCTCATTATTATATGCACACTACACAGGATACAGGATCAATAGGATACATGAGCAGAGCAGTGCGTAGCAAACTAAGGACCTTCTTGTGGTCAAAAGAACAAAAGTGATAGCCTGGTAGTGACTGCACATCCTTTACAAAATCACCCCTTCACTGAAATGATCACACTGCTCTGCTCTAGCCTTTAGATGAAGTTGGCCACTACACACAATAAGCAGCAAACAAGGGTCAACTAAACAGAACTGAGCCTATTCGAATCAACACTGCATGCTCCTAACATGACACCAGTTGCTTCCTAAACCCATACTCCGCCCCAATGGTAGATAGCAGAGCAAGAAAAAGTAACAAGCAACTGTTACTCTGTCACACCAACCCTCGAGATATCACAGCCTTGAAGTCATTATGTAATATAAAACTCCAATTCAGCTAAAATACTCGAAGGATCAGTAACTACTGCTTTAAAACACAGTCATATTTATACACCTTATTGACTACCAATGCCAAAATCAATGACCCCTGCACAGTAAGTGGACTGACTGGTGTCAAGCAGTAAATATTGGAGCAAAAGCTTAAGCAGATGCACCTCTGATATGTTATAGCTTGAAGGAAGAACAAGGAGTGTTTTCCCTTACAGATCACTAACTGCAAGGGAGATCAGCTCTATATGGAGCCACAGCTTCTCAGTCTTTGGGACTCACAGCATCATGCCCTGTTCTCAGCAGATCTCTCCTTCACCAATAGCCAGGTGGACAGAAAGGCTAAAGAATGCACCTGCAGCACAACTGAAGGAATGGACCAATATCAATCTCTCAGTAGCAATGTTTTCACATCACTAAAAAAAGTCAGCTATGTATCTGCACACTAGGAGACTGAATCTTACCACGTAACTCGTAAAGTTTAGAAAGTAAGAGTCAAACTTACAATTTCCTGATAAAATCCAGTGTATCTTTATCTTTAGCAAAGATGTCGGCTAATATATGCTGTACTCCAGCCTCTACTTCCTGGATAGTTGAAAGCCCTTAGGGGAAAAAAATTAAAAATTAAATTAAATTAAAATTAAAAAACATATTAATATGAAAAATTACTTTTCACAACAGCAGAAGCACTAAGAAAATACAAACAAGCTGAAAGGAAATTGATGCAAGATATCCAAAGGATTTGCATTCTTTCATTGAAGAATCCTAATTCATTAGTTTTTTGTTAACCAAGCTTCCTTTCCAAACCATCTGAAACCATTATATCTTTAATGAGCCTAAAGTGACTAGCACCATAAGTCAAAATTACATTAAAAAGAGAGAAAAATAATATTTTTTTCTAACAAATCTTGATGTTTATGATGCAAATAAATTACTTACAACAGAAAAACTGGATATTCAAGTACAATTTTGAGGTCGCAATATAATGAGTAATTGCAGCAGAAATCTACAAGTTTTGCTACTGATACCGAAACTGCCAAAAGCCTTTGCAGGAAAACTCATCTTTTCTCTGTGTAATAGTTTTATATTTGCACTGGTTTGAAGTAGGAGTTTGCATAGTGACACTTCCAAGGTCAAGGCACCCTCATCCTCTCCCACAAAACACTGTTCAAGCAGTGAAGTTACTAAATGTCTCTGGAAACAAAATATTCTAGAGACCTGATAACAGAATCATTCACTTCAAAAAAACGGAAGAGGTCGCATGGCATTCTTCTTAGCACAGTGGCTGAATTGGACCAAAAAGAAGACAATGAAATAAACCTGACAAATTATATTTTAAATCAATATATCTAACTCTTTCTAGTAATGGCAAGTGATAAATGCTTCAGAGCAAAAAGCAAGAATCCTAGAGCTGGCAGATGCAGCACTGTCTCCTCTAACACACATTATTTTTCACTCTGTCGTCTAATGGACTACCAGTATCTTGAAAAAAGCTTTATTATCACCACTTTAAAAAAAACGCATTTTTTAATCCAGAGCTCTGCTTCTGATTGGCCTACAAAGTTACACAGAATAAAAAATTAATATTGCCCCTTTTCTAGGAAGGGGAAGTTAAGCCTACCTGCCAGAAAGAAAAATAAAAATATGTTATTAAATGACTGAACTGATCAGAGGCTATGAAATGTGGATCCTTACATCTATGAGTTAAGTGTTCCTTATGGTAAAAGTAATGTTATGTTAGAATACAAAGCTAAGGAGAATTATAAAACATGCATCATACTGAATATGAATTGAGACGCTCAAGTACCAGAAGAGCACATGGTAACTTTATTTTTAATTCCAGCAGAGAATTTGAATGAGATAAAATAGGCCAAAACCAATCAGGATTAAAAGAAATAATCAAGAAGTTCAAATTCAACAAGCACCATTCACATGGGCATTTTACTGCAAAAAAAACACGTTTGTGTAAATAGAGAAATATTGGACCGTGAATACAGCTAAAAGGAAGAATGAAGTTCTCTGGTAAGCCTACTTCCTTAACTTTCATATTTCTGACTTTGAAACATGAACTGATACTTTTTTTAAATGTATTTTTAGTGTAAGTTTAATAACACTAAGAATTTAAAAGAACTGAATATTAGATTTGATGAAAAGTTTTCTGTACAGCAAATGGCTCATCCTTTTAAAAATAAAAAAAAAATTAAAAAAAAAAATCACTCTGATCTCAAGCCGTACATAGGTTGTCAAATTGGCTCCCAAGCTGATAAACGCGACCCAGTTCATACTCATTCTGATGTGCCTTTCAAATGTAAACCCTCATATAAAACTAAGCAACATTATTTTTAGCACAAATTGAAAATAGGTGTACTGACTTTCAAAACTTGAAATGTTTGTGTTTCAACAAATAGCACTTCCTTTTGAATGCACCCTAAATAATTCATTTGAACTTTCACCACAAAGATTTTCTCTTGGCTCCTTAGACTCTGCCAGTAATGTCAGATGTGTGGCTGCAATATACTGCTGTATGAAGTAATGGCATATGCTAAATCACAGTAATTAAACAATCAGAATATTTGGTAACTGATTTTCAATGCAAAGCTAAGATAATTTAAATAAATGAATGACTAAAGTGGGAGAGTAAGAGTCAGTCTCACTAAAGAGGTTCAGCATCTTTATGTTAAAATACAAAAAGTGTCGAAGCAGGGAAGAAGAAAAGTATGTCTCTATTTTAACACCATACAGAAGGTTGCAGCAATCTTGGCATTTTATTGTCAGAGATTGCCCCCTACAGATTCACCCATACCTGTATTCACAAAGAAACACAGTTCTACAGTCTATATGTGACAATCACATCATTATAGTTCTTGCTCAAATTTCAGAGATTACACTTTCTCCAATCCCTATTGTCATTCGGGAATAAAAGCTTCCACTCATTCCCAATAAACAAGGCCAGGTTTTATTAAGATATGCTTTGATGGGAGACATTTACTTCACTATATAGTACGAGCATAATCCACTTGTACAATCAGTGTTGAATCGTCAGTAAACAATTCGAATAAGAGTAGAATCATGGAGAGGTCTCAGGTGTGCTGTGCAATTCCCTCTCTCTTACCCATAAATACAGATGTCAACTATAGCATGTCCAGACTTCCGTCACTTGTATACCAGAATTATTATTATTCACAATACAAAAAGACAGGAAACATTGGAGAGTCATGGCATTAAATGTAAACTTCTACCATGTTGCTAAAACAACTGTCGTATTTAAAATAGTTGCATACCTTGCAGCAACATAAGAACAAAGAAAGTAATTCCCCTTTTTAAATATTTTCAGACATTTAGGACATCTCTGCTCATAGAAGTAGATCACTTACCTTTGGTATTGGGTCTGATGTAAGAAAAGAGATTGAGTTGCATAGGATTCTGCAGGAGGGAGAGAGCAGCAGGTTCTAATCCCAGTTGCTTGGCCCTCTGAGCTTTGGTGCCTTTACTCCCAGTTTTATATGGTGCAGACTTAAAACAAACAAAAAAAACAGTTATTAAAAGGCAAGGAAATATTCATCATGCTATGTACTTGGCATTTTGCACTAATTAGTTAAGCAAGATTTAAACATTTAAACGAAGGGTGATCTGAAAAAGAGCAGTGTACTGACCACATGGTCTAATTCTTCCAAAGTTCTGCAATTTAATAATGCTGTTAAAAGGCATCCAGACAATTTCCCTTCTTTTTTCAACTTCTGTATCATTGTATGTGTCTTCTTTGCAACAGTACTAAAAAGCAAGAGATTAATATTAACAGTCACGTTTCACAGCGGATTAAAAAGGCTATTCATTGTGACCTTGACTATTACACTGCTGAAGCTCTGAAACCTCAGAAGATTGCATCTCACACTAATCCTCAACAAACGAAGTCTGATAATTCAGAAGAGTTTTTAACTACTATCTTCTTTCTCCAATTAGTTCAAAACTTTTTCAAAATATCTTGTGGTAGATATTCAAGAAAAATCATCAAATAATACTTGATAGGCATTACTGCTGCATGTATTCTTGCAAGACTACTTGCCTGGAAGTCCAATAAAAAAAAGCCCTAAGTAAATCCAAGTCAATAAGCACTCATAGCTGTAATTTACGTCAAGATAGTTCTGCAGCATCAAGTACAGGATACCAGATTTTAAAATCTTAGACCTCCAATAAGATAAGTGTGAGCAACTTCAAGCAGCAAAGCTATTTTGTTACAATTTAAATGACTTGTTCAGACAGGAACTTTCTCAGGCCACCTTCCCTCTTTGGAAAGAATCTCTCTTCCCTGACTACAAGGAAGAGGCCACATGTTAACAAAACAGATGACAAGCCTATTCCCTTGCCATACTGAGAATATGTAACCACCTAACAGCAAGAAGCAATGAGAGCAGTCTCATCTGTCCCTGCAGCAGCCATTGCTGATTTCTTTGCTGCAATGGTCTGGTAGAGTATACTACAACTTCAAGCAGTGCTCTCCACTAGTGACTTTGCTGCTCCAAGCAGGGAGTCAATAGATTCTTAGTGATCTTATTTCAAAAGGTGCAGCTTAAATCTAATCAGGTTATGTATCTCCAGAATCTATAAACTACTCTTTTACTATGAGTTTTTTCTCTGTAGCTTTAGAAAATTGTAGAGAAACTAAGCTCTAAATTTTTCTTTGGTAATTAATAATACTAGATTGCTAGTTATAACAAAAAAAAAAAAAAACAGACAGGTATCAAGCACAATTATCCCAGTCTTAAACTTTCTTCCTTACAATTTCCTTTACAACCATCATGTGTACAAAGTGCCAAAACAAGGGACACAGATGCAGCAGCCAGTTGTTACCTCCTCCTCAGATGCTTCCCTGGTAGTAACTCACTCACCGTAGCTCTTCCAGTGCTTGCTGGACTTCTCGCAAGGCATCTGCCTCCAAATTATTGATGAGTTCTTTCCGATATCGAGCAATAAAAGGAATTGTGTTTTCTTCTTTAAAGAGGCGAATTAAGTTTGCACATACCCACGGTTCAACATTTGTTATTTCTGACAAGGCCTGTCAGAATTAAAAAACAAACAAAGAAAAAACCCAAATCACAATCAAAAACATTTAAGAGAGGTGATAGAGTGTTTTAAACAGCCTCTTTCTTAAAGTTCCAAACCATTCCCAGGATATCATGCTGGACAGCAGGCACTACTGTCAACCCTAAGACAGGATGTTAGATTTCCTATGCATCCAGCCACTATATACTCAGTACTTCAGAAAGACTTGAAGCAACCCACGTTTCCGGAAGTACAGAACTACAGGAGAAAAAAGGTAGAAGAGTGCCTCCTGAGAACAAAACAAAACAAAGAAAACTGCCAAACAATTGAAAAAAATCAAAAAGATAGACTGCACATGGCAACTCACAGAATTTGGAACTTTTTTTTTTTAAACCAACACTGATAGGGTGGTTGGAACTAGATAATTAAGGTTCCTTCCAACCCAAACCATTCTGTGATACCTCATGGTTAAACAAAACAACAACTCCACAAACCCAAAGCTGATCAAAATCCCTCTCCACCAATAATTGCAAACTAGCATGATATTACTACAGGTTTCCAGATGAACCAAGCCTCATAAAGTTGATTTTGTACAAACTGGGCTTTCTAAAATAGTTATGGTGTATCAATGTGGAATTGAGGGCAAACTAAGTACCTTAGCTTAGTAACATGTTAACTATTAGAGTTTGTTCTGCTTCATTATAGTTACTCTCCCAGAAAGCTGATTTAAAAGCCTTTGGGGAGTTTTGAAATACTTTGTTATATTTTAGAAATATAACAACTCATGCACAATCACATTCACTGCTTTAGAACAGCACCCATGAAGATCAAATTACCCATCTGCATTTCCAGGAATATTTTAGAAGACTTAAGGACAAAATTTTATAACTCTCTCAGGCAGGCAGTACTTAAGAAGATGAATAGGATGTATCCTATCTATTCCCATTCTTTTCATATCAAAATCTTCCATAACCATCCCCAGCCTCCTAGAACAGGAGCTATCCTAAAGCTGTCTTCATCTGAACAGCTTCAGAGTTAACACCCTAAAAAAATGAAGATATCATCTCCCTTGACTTCACTGTTGTTCCAAGAACACAACTCTTCCTTGATGGTACTGTAAATTGATATACACACAAGTTTCTACGATGAAATGATCCACACTAAACCTTAAATGCTGAAACTATGCACATAGACATCCCACATCTTTCAGCATCATTTCCTTTAGGAGTTTCAGTTGACTATATACAGAAAAAAAATACCATGTGCTGAGACAGAAGAAATGTGCAAACTGTTACAGGCTAGCTTTATACTAAGATCTGCCTAAGTCACAGATATCTGAATAATCTTAGTTTGAACTTTTAACAGTTACCAACCAACATGTACATTTATACATGTATTGTCACAATTTAAGCAGAGGTTAAATGACTATACAATGACTACTAAATAACAGCACAATGACTCTTTGACACTCCCAGCTGATGGCAAGAGGACACAAACTGTATGTTAGATTCTACACGCTAATTACGTAGGAAATGGTTTCATTGACACATCAAAAAAAGGAAAAGATATCATACCTGTACAATATCCCAATTCATTTCAAATTCTTCTTTTACTTTGTTGCCTCCTAGATTTTTTACTGGCTTTCCTTCAGGACTTGTAGTCGACTTAATCTTTTTAAAAGGTGGTTCATCAAATGCAAAATCCTCCTCAGATTTCTCATGTTTCACTTGATTTCCCACTACAGGAACGCTTGTTGAGGGTTTTTCATCACTCTCTAAGCACTTTATGCTCTTCTCTCGGAATGAATTTATTTCCATTTTTTTTGGCACTTCTGGCTTTTGATTTAAAGTTTTTGGTTTAGTGCCTACACCTTCTTCCTTAGGTTTTAGATGTTGCATCTTATTATCTTCTGCAGGAGCAATGGGCAAGGATACATCCTGCCAAAAAGGCATTGAAACCATATTAAACATTGACTGTTACAAACTGGTTCAACATTTCAATTAAAACCCTGGGAAGACTTGATACCAGAAATCATTTTACCTAAGTAAATCATTTTACCTTACTCTGTCTGGCAAAGAAATGCCAAGCCAGAAATCAAGTAACCTAACATATATCTAGCATTGAGGAAAAGATACAAGCATACCCAGCAGAGGGGTGATTTAAAACATCAAATAAAATTATCCTGGAAAGACTTTAATTGGTCTCTCCAGAAGACACTGACTTACAGTCCTTGCCTCCACACATCTCAAAACATGGAGCAGTAGAGTACTAATGAGTTGTTAGGTGCAGCATGAGAACTGGAACTGAGATTTGGTCTGCTAAGGTATTGTTTAACCTTGGACAATTCCAGTTCCTGAATTTCCCCCAGAGATCATCTTCAGAGTCTAAGGATGTATTTCTTAATACGCCAACATGTGTCAAAACATTTAGAAACATCAGTATAAACCAGAAGGGCTGGCTTCTGTCTTGATCTGACCCCCTCGACAGAAGTAAGTAACTTGTGATATAGGTGCACTTTACATTCATCACAATAGAACTGTGACCCTTCCTGGGTCAAACAGCCGTGCAAGGAAATATAAGTACAGACCTTCTTTTTCTTGAGGAACCCAGCTGGTGAAAAGGCAGCAGACAACAGACATCAAAGGTGCAACACAGTTTTCGTTACAGAAACAAGAACAGCGGCATTTAGTCATGAACTTTTGTTGTTGAAAGAGATCTCCAGGGAAAACCACGTCCCATTATCATTGGCCAAAATTTTAAAGGAGGGCACTTAGATCTGAGGCACAAACATTTACGAAAGCCACATTTATCAAATACACTAGATACTCACAGTAACAGTGGAATCAGATGAGCTGATGAGACTCGGGCAACCAAGTGAACCAGAGCTAGAAAAATTCTGCTCTCGTTACTTGCCAACCACAGTAAATAAATGTCTGATGCTTACAGATACTCACCATTTCCTCTTTTATTGCTACTTTCTTGACCCTTTTCCTGGCCACAGCTGACCGTGGAGCAGCGACTTTTTTAGGTTTTGCCTCATTTTTCTTTGGCAATCGAGGTCTCTTGGCGATTTTGCTTTTTGGCTCCCATTCCTCCTCTTCTTCCCCAGATTCAGAGCTCCTGAAAAACAAATGAGTGGACAATATTGCTTATGAGAAAAGTTAAAAAAACCCAAACACATAAGCAAGACAGCCTGAGTGATTTCTGACATGAAAGGAACCAAGCAGGAAATATTAACAGAAAGGTAGGCAGACCCAACAAACACAGGTCTTTCATGCTACTGTGGAGCTAATGGCTGGAACAATACAGTAAACCTTCCTGAAGCTGGTCACTGAGAAGTGTACACACTTCATTCCATTTGGACAACTGGCAATTAAATTTCACTCTGTCTTCAGGGTGAGCATGAAGACCATAGGTAATTTGTGTCTCATAATTGAAGTTCTGTGCATTAAAGCCTTTTAATCAACAAAATTGAGTATCATTCTTATACAATCGCTTATGCTTAGCATAAAACTTAAAAAAAAAAAAAAACCTAAGGAAAAAAGTAATCTTACAAGTTAAGAAATGAAGGTAGTTCGTCATCTTTTGATGTAAGGGCTTTGGCTTCAGATTTCACCTTCCTTGGCAGAGATGACATCTGAAACAGAGACAAGAAGAGAAAGGGAACATTTGATTGAAGCTGTATTCTCTTATTCAGCCCTTGAACTTGCTGCCAAGTGTGCCCTCATAACGTCTTCACCAATCACAAAAGTTTCCTCTAGAGCAAGTTTGGATTTCTTAATATCCAAGAATTTAGGCTACAGCAGTACAAATTCAACAATCTTTTCAATTAAGCAAACAGACAAACCAGCACTATAGCATCTCAAAATATTTTTCTCTTCAAATGGAGGTAACTATTTGGATTGCATGTAAAGCTACCCTAGCAAAAAGAGCATTGGTTCTCAGACATATTATTAACTGTCACTTATACACGTGCCAGTCTTTCTTCCATCAAAGAAGCACAGAAAATAACTACTAAAGTAAGCTTGAACGTGCTATTTATGTGAACAGTACTACAAGAAGACTCTTGATTTTGATCTAGAATTTTACCTTTAAAGAATATCCATTGCTTGTATGCATAATTGAAACAGTGATTTTGAAAGAGCTGCTCCTTAGCACATAGCAAGTGCTAATTACCAAAGGTAAAAAGGGAAGGCACAGACTTTACCCTAATTTGAGATTCATCTACAATAGCTGTATTTCAGTTAATCCGCTATGGAATTTTTAGCAATGGTTGGGACCATGACTTTCAATAACCATATTTGACAGTTTTAGCCAGAGAATTTTAGGTACCCTCAAATATTACCTGCAAAAAATGAAGTTAAAAAACAAACAAACAAACAAGAAACCATAAAGCATTTCTATAACTATAAAATTCATAAACATATTTTACCTATATGTGGCATAATTTCATCATTCTTCATGTTCTATTCCCCAACTTTCTGCACCTTGACCTTTGATCCAGCCTTACCACTGCAGTGTGAGCCTTAGAAGTCCCATGTTTGCATACACAAACTCGATGAGCATTTAACTCAAGGACAAAATGCTCTTTGATCCAACATCTTTCTGGCCTCTGTTCAAGCACTAGAAACAGAACTATTGTTATAAATGGCTTTCAGTAAGTTTTCCTTATCACTCACCTTATTAGCTTCCCAGGCACCTTTTCACTGTCAGTTCTGAGACACCTGCAACTTCACCCAGCCACTCTGCTTCTGTTTTCCTTCAGTCGTTATACCTGAGCAGTCATTATCATAGTCCTGAATTAATTATTTATTTTCCCCTACTACCTCAGAGGCATGAAAATGTTTCCAGTTTATATTGTACTTTACTCTGTGAATTAGAGGAAAAAAAACATTATTCATGATTCAAGATTTCCAGAATTAGCTAACATCTGAGCCAGTTGCAACTCTGATCAATTTTTTGTAGGCACTCTGATCAGTTTTCACATGGTTACACCCCACAGTTTCTCTGTTTTCAACTAGGTGTTTAGCTTTCAATATCATTATCAGTCATGTTTTTTCAGTTAATCCAACTAGGTGGGTATTTTTAGTATTCCAGGAAATTTTGGAAGCCAGCAATCAGTTCCTAAACATTCTTGCTACCTTCTTTATAGGTACCCATTGAATAACAGCAAGGAAGAAAGAAAAAGCCAACATGCATGTCCCCTCAGCTGACATCAGCATTCCTCTACAAAACAACGCTCTCTAAACCTCCTTGCCAGTTTTGGACACTCAGCATATCTCCATTTCAGTTTTACAACTTACCCAAAAGCCCAGGTAAAAGGAAAGCCTCATCTGGAAGGTCTTTTTTCTGCTAAAATTTCCCTCTCATTCCCTGCGGAAATGGGCAGGGTCTCAAAATATGTTAACATTTGTACTGTTACATTAGTAAGATGATAGCAAGAGTAAATGTAATTCTATAAAGTTAATTGTATTTCCTGCTATCCAACACTGGCGATTGATTTACTCTTTACTTTATACCAGTATAAGAATAGGACACAAACTCTTGGTTTATGAAGCCAAGCATTTACCACATTCTTCATGAACAGGTAAGTGTTTCTCCTACATCTGTAAGTCCAAGTCTACAACACACTGAATGAAGCAGAATTACCACATAGCAAATTAAAAAATGGCATAGGAAAGCATGAAATAGAGTAGAAAGTGATATGCAATAACACAAAGTCTTCATGGGTCACTTCAAGGTATTTTTTATTCTTTTATTTTCTTGGATTTTCCACTTAAAAATTATCATCCTGTAAGTGTTGCTGCAGAAATCTGGAGAAGTATCAAGCACATTTGATCCAGAATTTAAAAGATTATAAGATTAAGACAGAATCTGTTTTCTGTCCTCAATATTGTGTCAGTTCTTACAAGTACATATTGAGTTGAGACTGGCCTCAGATACATAAACTCCAACATTAACTATATTATTAATCTACTAAGCTTTCTTGAGAAAGGTGGTAACTTTGTTCCTAAAGGCTTTTGTACCTGGGCTTCAGTTAATTTGAACTTAGGCAAGATGTTAATTTAAAGCACAAAACTTATTTCAGCATACCTCTCCATGAACAGACAAGTCATGGTCAGAAGCCCAAATCGAGTCCTACAGCTCAAACCAAAATCCAATACCAAAAAGCATCTGTGAAATGACTACAAAACATAGGGTACCACAAAGGGAAAAATAAATAAAAAAAATCAGTTTTTCACTGTGCAGTGGGATCAATCTATAACCACCTCCACTTCTAATAACACATACACTAAACTAACTCTACTTCATATTTGTAGAAAAACAATCCTAAAGTTGCTACATATATTCTTTTTGTTTATAAAGAATCATTTTTTTATTCCAATCCACAAAAGTACTTCTGATTTGATTCCAAATTGCCAGACAACCGTCTGCTAAATTTTCCTCCTGAGCTGCCTCCACTACAGTGTGCTAATGCCTACAGTTAATGACTAACAAAACCAGTCCTCCTGTGATTCACTGTGGAGGGGGAGGCAGAGAAGTGGAATAAAAAGCAACGAGTATAAATGCCACTGACAATGATGAATAACTATTGCAGATTTTTTAAAAAAAAACGCTTACAGACAGTCCCTGAAGTGAAGCAGGAAGACATAAGAAAAAGACAAACACAGAGACAAACACTCGGCATGGGACATCTACAATGCAATCAAATAAGATATTGCCTGCTCTGTGCTCTGCTTCTAGAAGGATACGGTCCCCTAAGTCTCCTGCCTCAAGTGTTGAGAGAGCCTGGAAGTGCTTTATGGACCCTCACACGGCATGCTGGGATCAAGATGGTGTGAAGCTGGCTATTCATCTCTTATTACATTTCCTAGATAGACTGCCTCAGTGGGAAAACTGCCCTTCCTTCTTCCTTCTCTGTTGCCTCCAGGTAACCACCCTCATAGCAAGAGCTAACTTCTACCCTGAGGAAAGAAACTATAGCTTGCACAGATCTGTGTCCTCTTCCCAAATCCAGAAGTCCAATAGTTGTAGAAGAGCTAATTACAAAGCTGAAAAATTAAGGGTAAGGGTACCAGAGTCAGGTAAACTTTTACTTCCCTTTCTGTGTCTATGTTCAGCATTGCTATATCTTATCACAGGTGCTGACAGTGTTAGGTGTGTCCTGTACTTACCACCTCAAGGAAACAACACACAGTATTCAGTGATGCGCACAAGTTATCCAGCCATAATGTCCAGGACTACACTGGCTTGCCAATTCGTATATTGAACTCCTACAAGCTTTGTCCTAGCAGCTTTCCTCACATTTGAGGACAGCAAACTTCCAAGTAATACTTGCCAACACATTTTTTCTTCTTTTATGTACATTGCCAGAAACTTTGCTTTAATTTTAAAAAACTTTTTTTGAGAAAAAGTCCTTAACAATCATCTCACCAATAATATTTTACTACCATGCCAGGCAACACAAGGTAGGCACTGGAAACTTTGGCCTTGCTCACATACTCTTGTTTCATTTCAGGTCTGTCCATGTATGATGTTTTGCCTCTATGCGATAGGCTGAAACCTTAACCCTGAACCTTCACTCTAGACCCTTAAGCTCCTGTTCAAGAGAATCAAAACTCATCTGCTTGTCGATCCCCCAGATGACAGCAGGCAGCATGAAACATCATTGCTTGAAACACTCAAATTCTTCTTGCTTCACACATTCAGTTCTCCAGTTACACCATGTTCTTCAAAAGTACTTTCCACTTAAAAATGAAAGTAGACTTTGCAGAGCTATTATGCTGTCTAGCAAAGAGCTGAAGCCATATAAATCACTACTATTGTAGATAAATATCAAAGCCTTCTATCCAAGTAGTTCGGCACCAGTTTTGTTGCCAGTTCTTTTGTTCCCAACACTTCTCTGCATCCAATGCAGAGCTCCACAATGCATGTAAGCTATCCTGATAGCTGTAAATACCACAATTCTCCCTGCCTGTCAGGTACTCATTAAAATAAGGCTAGTGTAGATTAGTGTCAGGCCATGCCAGGAATAAAGAAGAGTGACAGGGTATCTCTTATACTCTGCTGCACTGTATAGAATCTTTATATGGAAAGACACACAGCAAGGAAGGAATCATTCCTCTGCTCTCTCTCCCCAAATCAGAGGTTTAGGCTGCATGTAGAATACCAGCAGACTGAGGCTTTTAAGGCCTCATTATGTTAAAGATGAATTCAAGTCTCATTTAAAACTGATATTCTCTTCAACCTCCCTATTCATGCAAAGATACAACTCACAAAATTTCATCATATGTGAATACAGGTGGCATAAGCAACTATTAGCAGGAAGAAAAGCTTAATAATACTTTAAAAGCAATTAGATTTTAAAACCCTCCTTCCCATTCACCATCCTCCTAAAACCCCTCAAAAACACCAGCACTAGCCCAAGGCTATGTTTTGTAGCTCCACCATTACAGCAAAAACTTTCAGCATCAGAAATTGCTCCAGGAACCCTAATAGACTCTGACATCTTCTACAGGGCACTTCAGAAAAAAATCGTATTTAATAGTTGAAAGTTATAGAAAAGATTATACTTTCACAGGATGATCAAATGAATGCCATTATGGCAAATTTAAATGTCATAACCTTACTACATTAAGTCACGTAAATCCCTTGTAACTAGAGAAATACTGTTCCGAATACAACTAAACATACTGCACCTTACAACTCAATCAAATAGATTCTTCTCCCTGAAGGTACAGGATTTGAGAAAAAAAAGGAAACACCCACAATACAGAAGCAAATAAACACACCACCACCACCACACACGCATATGGAAATCAGCAGGTTCAAGGAGGTGATTCTGCCTCTGTAATCAGCACTGGTGAGACCACACCTTGAATACTGTGTTCAGTTCTGGGCCCTTCACCACAAGAAGGACGTTGAGGCTCTGGAGCGTGTCCAGAGAAGAGCAATGAAGCTGGTGAGGGGGCTGGAGAACAAGCCTTATGAGGAGCGGCTGAGAGAGCTGGGGTTGTTTAGCCTGGAGAAGAGGAGGCTGAGGGGAGACCTTATTGCTCTCTACTACTACCTGAAAGGAGGTTGTGGAGAGGAGGGTGTTGGCCTCTTCTCCTAGGTGACAGGGGACAGGACAAGGCAGAATGGCCTCAAGGTGCGCCAGGGAAGGTTCAGGCTGGATGTCAGGAAAAAATTTTTCACGGAAAGGGTCATTGGGCACTGGCAGAGGCTGCCCAGGGAGGCGGTTGAGTCACCTTCCCTGGAGGTGTTTAAGGGATGGGTGGACGAGGTGCTGAGGGGCATGCTTTAGGCAGTGTTAGGAATGGTTGGACTCAATGATCCAGTGAGTCCTTTCCAACCTAGTGATTCTACGATTCTATGAAATAAATTTCATTTGAGCAGCTGCAAAAAAAACCTCTCTAGCAGAAAAAGACACAGGAATTTCTAAAACTCTTTTCCAGTTAATCTAAAGTAATATACTCCTAACAGAAAGGAAATTTGTCTATGCAGGAAGCTCTTCAAACTTTGCTCTGCATCCTCTGCTTTTCTAGCTTGAATAAAATGGCAAGGATAACAGAATTTTGCTTTTTAGCTTCTTCTTACATCACATAGTGCTAGTCAAATAACAGCTTATTATAGCACCAAGCATGTGGGGTGCTAAAAAGCACTACAAATCCCACATGACAAGCAAATTTTAGACCATTATCAGTAGCAGCAGAATGGCCCACTTAAATAATTACATGTAGACTCTCAACAGTTTGATTTTGCTTTCCATTTTACAATATGTCCTTTGCATGCTAGAATAACATCTTAAGAAGAAATTGAAGCGCAAGTGCACTGCCAACAGCAAAGGGAAAAAATGTTATGCAGACTAAAGGTAGGAACTTGCATGGAAATTTTTCTTTCACTCCAGAAGATTTTTATGATCTGTAACAACTAAGTTGTACTTCAAAATACAAATACAACTTACTGTAATCCTCTCAAGGTTAAAACCTTGGAAAACTCCCAGACACTTTTGCTCAGAGAAGCTGACACAGTAGATTTCCAAGGACTTTTTCTGTACAAAGCCAGTCAGGAGTGCCTGAGAAAGGAATTAGAGACACAAATCAGGAAACCCCAGCGCTAACAAGAAAACTACTATCAGAAAGAAGGGGAGACATACAAGGTACACACAGAGAGCCAAACAGTTCCCAACACTAATCAAACAAAAAGGAAAATTTATAAGACCAGTAGGAGTACCATCTCCTGCTACCGCTTACAGGAGTACCACCAAAAAGGCAAAGGACTAACATTGTGCCCTTAGAAACCGCACTCTCCTCCAAGCCTATTCCTACAATTATTGGTCCCACTGGGGAAGAGGAAGAACCTGTGTTATGCAGCAGCCTGTCAATGAATCAGAAGAGGCATGCACAGGAAGGTGGAGGAACTAACACTTCCAATGCATTTTTATAATCCACTCATCTCAAACCAGCTACGAAAGCAGACATTATCCAAAACCATGAGAATACAGCTCCTGCTTCATTGATGGGCTGCTACATCACATGCAGCTACTCCTTTCCTCCAATCCAGCAAACTAGCCATACAGTAACACTCTCATCCAGCTTAATTTAATGGGTTGTGTTCCATCTTGAGGGATATGGAGGATGCACATCTGTTCCGAATGGTGACAGCCAGAGTGTATTCCAGCACACTAGTACCACTCCTTCCTTTCAGAGTCTGGCAAGCATAAGAGGAGCTGAGAGTAAAGTGTTTGTTACTTGGTGACTTGCCACCTCCCAGATCACTGCTTTTTGGTCCAGAAACACGACTAAGCCTTAAACACACTTCCTCTACCTCCAAGCCCTATTCCTCCCCCAGATGACATCCCACTTTCCTCAGATCATTCGACAGCACTCTAGAGGAAGGACTAATCGAGCTAACTTTCACATACACACCCCGTGCCTGGGAAGGGCATCAGTATTCAGGCAGAACCACAGGAAGAAGCCACCACATCAGCCTTCCCCTGTCCCCGTGGGAGGCGGGGGAGGGGGGGCGAGAAGAGTCCCAGGAAACCCTTTTCTCCCCGGGCTGGGGGCGACGCACTGAGAAGAAAGGGAGGCCCAGGAAGACAATGGCTCTCTGCACCTAAACAACGGAGACAACGGGAAGCCCCCCGCTTGCCGGCGCCGGGGGACTCGGAGTGCCCGCCCAGACCCGCGAATGGGGCTTCCCCAGACGTTACCCGCTGCCGCCGGCTGCCGCGTTTGAAAGGGCCGCCAGGACAGCCATGGCGGAGCCGCCCGCCCGACGCGCCGCGGGGAGGAGCAGGAAGCGGCACCGCCGCAGGAAGCGGGCACCGACAGGGCGGCGGCCACGCCCACCGCCCTGGCCACGCCCACCACCCAGCCGGTCACGCCTCCATTGGCTTGGCCAGCGCCCTGGTCACGCCCACCGCCTGGCCCCTCCCACTGTCCGTCCGGGCCAGGCGCCCGTCGCGCCGGCCACGTCCCCATAGCTCGGCCACTCCCACCATCCCGGCCGCGCCCACCGATCTGCCCCGCGGCGGCGGCTGGAAACCGCGAGGCCTGCGAGCTTTGTCGGGCAGTTCCTGGGGCATCAGCGCCTATCGCTGTGCCCTGCTGCCGCCGAGGCAGTGCTCGCTGCGCCGCCGCCGCCAGGTGGCGCTGGGCGAGGAGGGGCGGTCGGAGCGCGGGAGGGAGGCAGGCTCGGAGAGGCGGGGCGCCGGGGTCGAGGTCGGGATCAGGTTCGGGGCAGGGGCCGGCGGCGGGCAGACAGTGCCTGTGCCTCGGGCTCTGCCTGTGCCTATGCATCTTGTCTCTGCCTCGGCCTGCGCCATAGGATGAGGATAAGGCTGAGGTACTTAATGCCTTCTTTGGTTCAGTCTCTAATAGTAAGGAAAGTTGTTCCCCGTGTGTACTTCCTCACGAGCTACAGGAGCAGAACGAAGCTCCCACGATCCAAGAGGGTGTGGTTAGAGACTTGCTTGGCCAATTAGGCACTCACAAGTCTATGGGGCCGGATGGGAGCCACCCGAGAGCGTTGAGGGAGCTGGCAAAAGTGCTTTCCAAACCCCTTTCCATCATCTACCAGCGGTCTTGGCTGACTGGGGAATTCCACTTATCTGGAGGCTGGCTGATGTTATACCCATCTACAAGAAGGGCTGGAGGGAGGATCCACGGAACTACAGGCCTGTCAGTCTGACCTTGGTGTCAGGGAAGGTCATGGAACAGGTCACCTTGGGTGCTATTACACAGCACATGCAAGAGAACCGGGTGATCAGGCCCAGTCAGCATGGGTTTATGAAAGACAGGTCCTGCCAAACTAACCTGATTGCCTTCTACAACAAGATGACCTACTTAATGGATGAGGGAAAGGCTGTGGATGTAGTCTTCTTGGACTTCAGTGAAGCCTTCGACACAGTTTTTCACAGCATCCTGCTCAGGAAACTGTCTGCCTCTGGCCTGGACGGGCGCACACTCTCCTGGGTGGAAAACTGGTTGGATGGTAGTAAACAGAGTTAACTCCAGCTGGAGGCTGGTCACAAGTGGTGTCCCCCAGGGCTCAGTGCTGGGTCCATTCCTGTTCAATATCTTTATCATCAATGACCTGGATGAAGGCATTGAGTGCACCCTTGGCAAGTTTGCAGATGACACTAAGCTGCGAGGAAGTGTTGATCTGCTGGAGGGTAGGGAGGGTCTGCAAAGGAATCTGAATAGTCTGGAGCACTGGGCTGAAACAAATGGCATGAGGTTTAACAAGGCCAAATGGCGAGTTGTGCACTTGGGGCACAACAACCCTATGCAGCGCTACAGACTTGGGGAAGAGTGGCTAGAAAGCTGCCTGGAGGAGAAGGACCTGGGGGTGTTGCTTGACAGCTGACTGAACATGAGCCAGCAGTGTGCCCAGGTGACACAGAAGGCCAACAACATCTTGGCCTGTATCAGACACAGGGTGGCCGGCAGGTCCAGGGAGGTGATTCTGCCCTTCTATTCAGCACTGGTGAGACCGCACCTTGAATACTGTGTTCAGTTCTGGGCCCCTCACTACAAGAAGGATGTTGAGGCTCTGGAGCGTGTCCAGAGTAGAGCAATGAAGCTGGTGAGGGGCTGGAGAACAAGTCTTATGAGGAGCAGCTGAGGGAACTGGGGTTGTTTAGCCTTGAGAAGAGGAGGCTGAGGGGAGACCTTATTGCTCTCTACAACTACCTGAAAGGAGGTTGTAGAGAGGAGGGAGCTGGCCTCTTCTCCCAAGTGACAGGGGACAGGACAAGGCAGAATGGCCTCAAGGTGCGCCAGGGAAGGTTCAGACTGGACATCAGGAAAAAATTTTTCACAGAAGGGGTCATCGGGCACTGGAAGGGGCTGCCCATGGAGGTGGTTGAGTCCCCATCCCTGGAGGTATTTAAAAGACAGGTAGTTGAGGTGCTCAGGGATGTAGTTTAGTAGTGGACAGGTACAGTTGGACTCAATGATCTCAAAAGTCTTTTCCAACCAGATGATTCTATGGTCCTAAGGTGTGAGGACTGTGGGGCCATTATCCCTGCATCTGCCACAGTGTGAAAGGATTGGCCGCCTTTCACTTAAGCTCATGACAAAGAGCAGAGATGCAAAATGTCTAGGTTCAATTCTTGGTTGATGGGAGTTTCTGAAAAAATTTCCACTACTTTTGCTAGCCAAAAAAAAGCCCACTGTAAAGTGGGCTTCGTTATTTTTCATAGGGTATTACGAAGCAGAAATCATTGTGTGAAGCTGAGCTACTGTATCAAAGATGACCTCAGCGGATGCAGAAATAAATGCATGCCCTTTCTTTCAGCCCACTGAGTAGATATGAGCATGTAGATCCAAGTATACTTAGGGTGTTCATGTTCCTTTACCTGTGCAGACTAGAACTGGCATTATTTTTCCTCATAACTATACACATTTGCACTCTAGTGCTGGAAAAAAAAGTGTCCAAGCATCAGCAACCTATCTTAAAGTTTCATATAAGGTTACGCTTCCCTGCAATCTCTGTGACTATTTTTTCATCTATATCTACTACGTTAACACTCAGCAAGGATCCTGTATAGTCCACCTCATGCGTAAAGTTTAATGGGTGCTGGTTTCTGGAGCCATTGGTAGAAGAGTGGAGCAAGTAGGCTGTTGTATTAAAGCTGCCTTTTGAGCTTCCATTACCCTAAAAGGTCTTCTGCTTTGTATCATAAATATTTGTAACTTGTGGTCATAACTACCAGCCAGCTGTCCTCCAACCTTGGAACGGCAATATCTTAAATGTAACTAAGGTGTAATAAACTTAAATAATTCATAATTTTTCATCTTCACTTCACAATAAATGTGTATTTAACGATCTGGAATTACTTCAAACACAATAACATTCAATGCAGTCTCTCTCTTTCCATGAAATTTACCTGACCTCTATAGCTTTCAAGGGGCCCTGGCAATACTTGTCTTTATGCATGGAGTTGTATTTCTGGTGCCAAATCTTCAGCTGATATAAACTGTCACAGCTCTGTTGATTTAAATAGGGCCTGTGATTTACACAAGTTGAGGATCTGACTCACAGGCTTCAATAGGCCTGTTCACAAATCTAAAGGTAATCAAGTGTATGTTTGCAGGCTCAGAGCTGATTCACTTGGAATTTTGTCCTAGTAAGAGCTGAGCAAAGGGTAGTTTGTCAAATACTGGGGAAGTATTCATTGCTAAGACTGAGATGCTGTAATTTTACCAGCTAATGTTATACATATGAAATCATGTTAGAAACTCAGACAGTTTTTCAACTGAAACATTGTCATTTATAATAGATAAGATTCTGATTTTTTTTTATATTTCAGATCAGATGCTGCTCTTATGCTAATGTGAAAAACAACCTTTAAATATAGGAATTCGATGCGCTATATAACTAAGGACAAAAAATTGTGACTATAAATAGCTTTAAAATTCATTTAAATACTTGATCTGCTTATATTTTGTAATACTTACAGTGCAACTTTGTGTGGAATATAAAAATACTGCCTGTGTCATCTGCCTCCTTTGATGCACTGCATTAAAATTCCTATGTCTAAGTACATATCATGGAGTCAACTTTATTTCTCTTCTATTAATAGTTTGAAATTAGGTCACCATTCTTACAAGGATAGATTAAGCCTGTACAACTGATTTTAAAGAAATTACCTATACAAAAATGTTTGGGTTTTTTTCTCTTGCTCACCTACAGTTCCTTATCTATAATCAGTAATTTTACTCTCTGTTCTGGCATATGTATTCTGTGATGGGAAAGTTTTTTTAAATTTGTTTATAGTGACCCCTGCTGTAAAAGATCAAGACTGACATTTCTCTAAATCTTTAAAAAGGCATTTACCCAGTTATTTCAGATTTCAGTTCAAAAGAACTAACCAGCTGTAAATTCAAGCTAAGTATATAAAATCTGAAACTCCCTAATTGGAATAATTTGCAATAAAATTAGTTTAATCATGTGAGGCTTTTTTTTATCTATCTGTCTGGGATTTACTTTTGAGTGCAAGCTATATAGTTACAAAGTGAAATACCTTTTCATGTGCCAGATGCAATGCCTGTTCTTTGTGTTATTGTTCTTTGATAAGGGCTAGATTTGACACCAATAAATCATTGTCTGAACTGCTACGTGTTAATTTTTTTAGAGCTCCATTCAGGAAAGCACATGCCTACATTTATCTCTATTCAGGATAGCAAAATAGTAAAAAAGCAGATTAAAGCATAGGACTAAGTTTAAATACAGATTACCCCTCTGGTTTCAGAAGGACTTAAGTGTCAATCTCTTCCAGTATTGCCCTGAATAGAATGCTTTCTCAGGCTTGGGCTTAAAAATTCTCCAGCATGAGGTAAGGGCATGTGCTCTGTTACAAGCAAAAGTCCACCTATGCTCTGCACTGGCTGAAAGCTGTGTAGCCATAGCTAGTGCAGTGCTTAACTTAAACTAATGGGTCCTGCTAATAGAGAATGCACGAGCTGCTTCTTTATGCTGTAATGACTTCTTAGCAGTCTGCAGGCTGGAGAAGATAAGCTTGCTGAAGACAGTCCAGATGAAACCACAGTAAAATCTCTCATCTATATATTAGTATAAATTTTATCATACAAGTATATCGGCCTTTTTAAAGCTGTGTTTAAAGAGTTTTATTTAGGCTGTAAAGGCAAGGAGAAAACCATGCTTGGAACTCCTTGTGTAATCTTTATACTGCCCTTCGTGCTAGTATTTATGATGAAGGAAGGCATCCGACAAAGAATTGTGAGATGGTCATAGTGAAAAAAACACAAGAAGGAAGAATTAAAATCTGGCAAGGAACCTGAATTATCCCTTTCCCTGCAACTAAGCCCTTCATGTTGTATTCTCAGTAGCATTCTCATATGGCTGAGCACAACTTGTCAAGTCTGACAGAAAGGTAAAAGCTAAATTGAATGCAGTTATCCCGTATCCTATATTACCAGTGGGGACTCAATCCTAGATCTTTTCCACAGTAGCCATAGTTCAACATAAAACCAGTCAAACTGTCATTTTAAAGGAGGATAATGGATTATGGATCCTAACAGTGGTCAGTGGGTCAGCACAGCTGCAATTCTTTCTCTGGGAGCTGGAAAACTGATGTTACCTGAAAGGTCAAGAAGGGAGGTAAGCCAGTGGGCAATATGCTGGCTCTTCCTCTTTCCTCCATGAGAACTGTAGGAAATCTAGTCCTTTGCAGTGTCTCCAAAAATTTGCTATTGAGGCAGGTGCCAGGTTACTTACGGTATGAGAGTGCAACCTGGTTCTTGGCCACATTGCAGGAATGTGCTGAGGATCATATGGTCTGTACTCAGACTTCATAAAGAATGTAATCCATACTCCTGTTTCCCACCTCAGTGCTTTGGCAGTTCATTAGTTAGTTTCTTCTGCAGCCATTACTGCTGCTTTGGTGATGGTGTGAGCTGAACCATGAAATGTTCGTGTGTTTTGTTAGCATCCTGGCAGACTGACAAAAATTTCCTTAGGAGTTCAACTGGGAGAAGAGAATTGGTGATTTTTTGACAGTCTATTTTTCAACGAAAGGTAACAGCATGCAATGGCATAGGGTATAATATGTACATAGAGGAGGCTAGAAAGACAGGAGAACTCTGCTGGTGCCCTTAGCTTGTCAGACACTGGAAAGCCCCCATCCAGAGGCAAGATAATTGCATGAACCTAAGCTAATGACCACTGCTGAGAGGCAGGATATGTTAGTTTGGGCATTGTGCCACATTAGCATGACTCTGTATATTCCAGATGGAAGCTAGCTCCTGTCTGGGCAGCTCAGAGCGTGAGCAGAGCTTGCTTGTATCTGTATGCACCTGTCTGCGTGGTATTGCAGAAGAAAAAAAGCTGTAATTTCCCAGTTAACTAGCCAAGGCCTTTTGCAAACAATGCAGTCATAAGAGCATCTGCCAAAAAAAAAAAAAAAAAAAAAAGGCCCTGCTTCAAAACCTCAATTTCTCTTTGTTTACAAGGCCTAGGAGAACATGGCCAGTGTCAAGTCTGCTGTCCATCTTGCCAATATACTCTCAAAGTGCTTTTGTAATCCCCATCTGCTTTTGTTTTCTTCTGTTTCTTCCTGCCTTATATTCATCTTGAAAGGTCTCTAAGAAAGAGACCATCTCACTGCCTGTGTTTGTACAAACACAGAGTGTGATGGCATCCTCATCTGTGCCTCCGATTCCTAAACACTGTTGTGTGCCCAGCAGTGATATGGGTGATCTGTATTAAATAAACACTCAATTTGGAACTAACAGAAATGTCAATCAGCAGAACCAGATATGTCAGGAAATAGTTTGAACTGTGTTCATATTTTCTACTTGCCAGCAGGACAAAACACAAATATTTTAATTTTGTGTGGTAGTGAGCACTTGAAAATGGAAGCTCCGTGTCACTGTGACTTTTTGCACTACTGCAAGCTCATCACTTTGGTCAGATAGTTAGACCCCACCTTTAGCCTATGCCCTGCCTATCCAGAATGCTAACATGATCTCCACCATTGCAGACATTGAATCCTCTGCAGTATTCACAATATTTATCACAATACCTTCTTGAAATAAGGATCCTCTGTGCTCAGATCCTAAGTTCCATTTTGAAGACAACACTGCAGCCAACTTTGTTAGTCCAACACGTACTGAATCCACTGGGCATTGCTGTGTAATTGCTCTGTACATGCTTACATGTACAGCAGCTCTTCTTTGTGTGTGGTTGATGGAGAGTGCATGGTCAATATGATGTAGTGCCCCTGTGTACATATAGAATGAAATACCTATTGTCAGTGTTAGAAGAGCTTCTGAATTGTTCCAGAAACCACTGGTATTTATCCTGACAGCCTGGTTGTTTCTCTGCTGTGAAGGATGAAGGCACAGACAATTTATGTGTTCTGTGCAGAGGTAGAGAACTGTATCCTGCATCTTCAAAATCCATTGGTATTCCATACATGATCTGTTAAATGTACAGCTGCAGAAAAGAAGATAGTGTGGCTCTCTCCCAAGTAATCCAACAACTGTTTTGCGGAATTACTCCTGAAGCTCTATTACATGCCTATATGTCCAGTCTACATATGTAAGATAATGGAAAAAGAACTAAGTCTTGGAAGGAAGGCAAGGGATACCAAAGGATGTTTTGACTGAAGTGTAGAGTATTTTTCCTGGGTTACTGCATGTATCTATTTCAAAAGATAAGGTCCCTTCAGAATCAGAAGCAGCTGGTGGCTTAGGAATTACTAGAAAGCAATTCTACTTCTGTAAATGTCAGTTCTTATTTCTGTAAATAAACATGCTCAAGATTATAGTAAACTTTTTTCCAGGCTGCAATAGTTTTTTTTTTTAAAAAGTCACATATGGGAGAATCAGAACTGAAGTGTTTCACTTGAAGTTAGTCCACTGAACTAGAAAAACCCATTATTTCTGTACTATTATCCAAATAAAAGCATTTATCCTCTTTATTTTACCCCATATATATATTGGCCTATCAGTTCTCTGCATGTGGGACTAGTTTGTCTTAGAGGCAAATCAGTCTCCAGTTTCCTGTGCTGACTCTGCAGGAGCACCCAGGTCAGGACATTCAGCAGCCACGAAGCCGCGTGTCTTGTTACAGAGGGACTGAATCCATCACTTCTGAAAACAGGAGATGATGTTGCCAAGTGGAGAGTCCTCAAAATGTGTCCATTATTCCTGTCTGTTCGAATAGCAGCTTAAGTGCTTATGAATTGATCAGATGCTTTCAGCAAGCTACAAATAGGGCTTCAGTCTAAGGAACTTTATGTGAATCTCAATTTCCTTCTCAGCTACAGATGTCCTGTGTGACCTTTGATGAAAGACTCTTTCTGTGCCTTGGTTCCTCATTAGTAAGATGGGCTGCTAATAACATTCCCTAAAAAGGTGTGTGAGGATAAATAATGACCATGATAAACTGGGCTATTAGCATATAAAAGGGCTGCACAAGAATCTTAGATTTTAGTAACTGTAAATTGTACAGAAAAATTCCTGACAGAAAAAATTCTACCAGCCCCAGTCAGTGGGAGGACAGTAACAGTATCAGATATTTGCCATGTTCCCTACTGGTTTGCTACTTACTGACACAACAGTTCATGCAAGCATATTTAAAACAGTTCTTAACCAAGCAATCTGTGTATAATTTTGAAATAAGAAAGTTTGTATATAGTACACCGTATATATATCCTGATACAAATAATCAGAGAATGTCTTGTCTTTCACAGTCATCACTTCCTCTCTTTCTCCATCTTTGAAAGCAAGATAGTTCTTTAAAATTCAGAAGACTTTAAGTGAGTTTTTATGCATGTAGCATGTGTACAACTGTAAAGACGAAAATAATAGTCATATAAGGGCTTTATCACCTGCCTGAAATTCCACCATCTTCAGCAGAGCTGCAGCTGGAGGTGGATTATCCTGATCCTGAGTAAGAGCCGAGTAAGGTGCAGCTCTTCACTGCAAGAAGAGATGCATTTTCCTTTCCGAGCCAGCCCATCTGGGACTGATGACTGCTGCCAATAGCTAAGCCATAGCATGGCCTTCCCCAAGGTGAAGATTTCTGGTTGTGGTTGTAACATGTGTCAGCATTTTTAATGGCATGGCAGCCTGCAGTTTTGTTTAAAATGCTTGGAAAATGGTTCTGTTAGTTGTCCTAGTGAACATTCCTTTAAATAATTGCAGTTGGTCTTGCAGACTCAGTTGCAATATCTGTTCAGTTCAAAGTGTGTACAGTATTTTGTAACCAGGCCAACATTTTGGAAGTAACATAAACATATGTAAAGCCTCTTCTTTGCTACATTTAAAGAGATGTTATTAGGTTCAAGAAACAGTGATCCAGCAACCTCAGCTTAATAGTGCTAGCAGGCCTAGACAATGGCCAGTTTGGTTGCTTGTATCTGTCTCTGTTATCCTGCAGCATCACAGGCCATTCATTCTCTGACATGAAGTTCCAAAAATTCCAGTGAAAGGAGAATGTTGACACATAAAACTTGGTTGCTATTTATGTAAAATAACTGTTACAGTAACTAACTATATATAGCCAGAAGTAATTGCTTCTGTAAATAAAATACCAGTGAACACGTTACAAGATTAAAGAGAAACTGAGCTTCCATCACAGCTATTTGCCACCTCCCACCCATATACACACACGACAACTTTGCAGTCATAGCTCTGCAATGCCATGAGACTTAATTTAGGATATCCGTGGCATATTATGCTTCCTCCCATTTCTAAATGAAGCGTTCTTCCATTAGCTACTTAGTGCTCATTTTAGCTGGCCACTTCACCCTTCATTGGTGAAGAAAAATGCAGTCATTTCATTGAACATCCTGCAATGCAATCCTTTGTTATTCTTACTTTATAGTTAGGATTTATAAATGCATAATAAATGCTTCAGGTGACCATGAGGATATGGATGTATTATTTAAAGAACATTATTTTGAAACTCCTACTTTTCAAAGAAATCTCTTTAAAATGACAGTTACAGGTGGTAAAAGTAAGATAAGTTGGTAGATCAGAAGTGATGTATCTTAATAAATGTGATTGATCTTCGAGAGAGAATATGCTATTAAATAGCTTGAATACTATGCTGCTATCAGAAGAGACTGGCTGAATACCTTTGAAGGTAGATTTACAGTGTTAAGAGTTATTACCTTAAACTGTGGGGGTTTTGCTTACAACTGCTGATAAAACTAGAAAGGTTTCACATCCTTTATATCTTTCATTGGAAGGGATTTAACAAGTTCACATGGGAGAATTATAGAGGGCACCTATGTAAGTGTTTGAAAGTCCCTTATTTTTTTTTCTCTATTTGTCAGTATTTAGACGAAGCTGGTTTTCGGAAAGAATACAAGCATATTCCTACGAAATTAGTTTCAGCCAGAAACTCTTCTGACCTTGTACTCTCTGTTTGTGTTATTTGGTCCTTATTGTTGTTTCTATTATCATAAGGTCCGGGAGCTGCTGTGGTGAAGCAGTATGCTACCATGCTGTAGGTAGAAGAAATGCAGGCTGGTATTGTGTGTGTTTGTAGGTGTCACAGTAAAGAGTTTTGATCTGAAGCCCAGTGGGCAGATGGGCATGTGTCTCCAGGGAACTCCTAGGCACAGGGGTGGCATAGGAAAAGCATTTCTGTACTTGGATTGAAAAGTAAGAAAGGAGTTTTGCCTGCTTCTAAGAGTCAGTGATCAGAGAAGGGTGTAGACATCTTGTCAGGAAGGAGCCATTGTAAGCAGAGTGGGACTGGGCTGCGTGGGAACCTGAAAGTGAACATCAACAGCATGAGTTTATATGAACAGGAATGAATAAGAGCAACCAGTACATCGGTTTAGGCAAAAACTTGTACAAATCCGTACAACATTCTGAATGAAGAGGAGTGATGCATGAATACATCTGTCATAACCAAAAAGCAGGGTGGTACTCCATTGTATCTTGGATGGGCTGTAAGTGAAGATTTTACTGCCAAAAAATCAGCAAGACAAACTCAAGGTAATTCAGAGTAGAAGATGACACCTATATTATTAGACCTGACAGCAGTGTGACAAGAAAGCAGATAATAAGAAAGATTCACTATGGCAAACAAAATCATATTAACTTGTTTGTTTTGTCTCTTTGTATTTGAATACCTTTGCAGCAATTCAACATCAGCTCCCCCCAAAATGCAGATATTTGCATTCTCAACTTTCTGTCAAACTAAATGACATCCAGTAACAACCCATACTTCAGCAGTGTTGCTTCAGTAACAACAGTAATGAATGCTGTTGATGGTCAATAACTCAGTGTCATAACAGTACTGCAGTCATAAATACACACAACACCGAAGAGTACTCCCATTACTCCTTCCTCACCGTCTTCCCCGTGACCCCACTCTGCTGCTGTGTATCTTAGCTTTCTTCCTCCTGTTCCTTTCCGAGAAGGAGGTTGAGATAACACATGGCTGTTCCAGTGAAGAACAGAACAAAATAAAGATATAAGGTGCCTGAATTTCCTGTCCCTGTAGTTCTAGAAGTCTGGAAGATGAGCATGGCCCTGTATAAGCCTAGGCTGCATGCCCGTGTATCAGCCTTTACTGCATGCAGGAGGGCTTTGTCTAAAAAGCCCATTAGAGTGAGTAGTTAATAATTGGAGAGAAAGTCTGATGGCCCTAAAATTTCATAGCCTATGTCTTGAAATTTGGTGGGTTCACAATATATTTTTATATTAGTACAATAAATATCCAAATGCTGTTGGGCTCAGACTCTGATACTTTATATGTAGAAACATTATTTTAGCACAAGTTTTCATCCATCCAAGAAAAGTTGTATGGTCAAGCTACTAGTTTACTACCAACTGCTTAAATTTATACTTACTGGATGGCAGGCTGTTATCAGGAAGTGCTGTGTCAGGGAAATTTTGTCTAGCAGATATTAATTTCATGTGTATGATTGCAAACCTCATATAGAAAGCCTATCACAGGGATCGGAAGTGTTAATGTAAATATATGTAATCTTTCACTCATAGATCAGCCAGAAACTCTTCTGAGCTTGTTGTTCTCCTTGTTTTTGTGATGGCAGTGCTGTGTGCAGATTTTGGCATATGTGATGAAGATTTGCCATAAATGACAAGTATAATCAGTCTCCTCTGCGTACCTAGGTAGATCTCTTCTACTCAGTCTGAGAAACACTGCTCTATAAAGTGTCTCTGTGAAAAACAAGTTAAGGCTAGAAGAGAAACACAGAGGTACAAGTACCAATGCTTGGCCCATTAAATAAGGTATTTGTGAGTGAGTTTCCTGGAGACTCTGGAAAAGCCCTCCATGGAATTAAATAAATTTTGACTTGGCCTCCTAAGAGAGCTTTGGGAAGCTGTCTTGTAAAGCAGAAGGATATGGGCAGGTATGGCAACAGGTGTTTGACGGAAATATCTAGAAAACCTTCCTATCCAGTACAATTCCCAAGAACATTTGACTTTAATAATGTAGTGTAAATCAATCCTCTGTTGAGGATGGAGCATTTGTGCTTTTCCATTGTAGTAACAGCACTTTTCCAGTACAGTAACTCACTGCTGCTTGGTGTACCCTATCTTCAGCTGAAGTTTCCTTAACTCACTTACATCAAACGGAGCACCAGTTCAAAAAAACATATATGCACAACACGTCCTTTTTCATTCTGATGCACTCTACTGAAGATACAGATGTCTTTTAAATCTGAACATATGCTTCACTACATAGCATTATGGCTTCAGAACAGCAGATACAACAGGTTGTCTCCTGAAGTAAATAAGTACTTACCTGCTAAGCTAGGAAAAAACCCCAAACACTACAAAGGGTATTTCAGACAGCTTACAATAAATACATTATCATCCACTTCATGCCATCCAGTAGTAATCAAAAAAGAGAATAAAAACATTCACTTTTTATATTCCACATGGTGATGCACAGTCCTTATGGTAAAAGGTGAGTGGCAACATATCGCAGCTTGACAACTTCAAATACCTTTCTGAATGCTGTCTCTCATCAGTAGACTTGTATTCCCAAAGTAAGGAGTATTAAGTTTCAGTGAGAGACTTGAACTATTCCATTAATGACCTAATAGATGAAATAGGGTTCAGAGGTTTTTACTCAAATAATACCAGACTTGGAATATTGGAACTCGCTGTCACTTCTGCTTGTCTGTTTTTCCGTTAGATATTCACGGGGATCCAATTGTTCAATAAATTTCTCAATCAGCAGAACACATCTGAACTCTTTCAAAAAATACAAAATAGACGCAGTTAAAATTAGGTATTTGAATCCATTATATTTCAGTACAGTGCCATAACTTTAAGAGGTGCTAAATACAAAGGGAGCTTTGCCTTATGATTTTGTCATCGACCCTGGACACCAGAACTTCAACATGTAGATACTCCAGTGCGTTTAAAATTGGTTTTTTAGAGGGCGACAAAAAAGAAACCTAGGCAAATTTTTCATGAGGAAAATGTCTTATTTAAAACTCATCACTTTGAAACAATTGTACCTATTTTTTCCAGGTGTCACGTTTCTTAGACCACAACAAAATAAACAAAACACTCCAAAACAAAGTATGATGTTTCTGTCCTCTGCCATTGATGAAATATTCAGACATAAAATATGCTACTGAAACATCTGAAAAAGGTTATGTTGTTAATCCACATGTAGCTCAGAAACATTTGGAATGATATTACTCAAAATTTTATATAAAAAAGATTAGGCAGAACCAGAACAGTTTCAGTCCAAAAGAGGTATTTTGTCAAGTTATGAATATATCAGCACAGACATGGGAAGAAGTGTTAGAATTATAGATTGCATTCTACTTTCATTATACTGGATAATAGCTGTTTCTGTGATACTAAATACTTCCTAATTATAAAAGCATATTGCTCTGATTCTATCCCCTTTCCTTCCTCTCTCCTTTATGACTCCTTGCTGCAGATCACAGCTTTCTGCATTTTGGAGCAAGTGGAAGCTACCTCCCTATGTTGAAGGAAGAGATACTTAAAGGAACAATGCTCCTTTACCTTACAAATGTCTTTATCCTAATAAATAAAGTGCCAACATTTCTTTCCAGCTAAATGTAGTGTAAAAAATTCAAATACAAACTGGAGCACAAGAGCAGAAACCAGAAATCTCATTACTTTAGAAGCGATACAATGATATATTAATGTCAGTATAAACAAGCAGACTAGAACAAATAAATGGGGGAAAACAAAACTAAAGCAATGATCTGATTAAATACATTCTTTTAATTATTTGTTTTATGAAAAATGAGGTGGTGTGGGGACTGCAATACCTACAAGAATAGATGAGTAACTCAAAAGAAGAAATATTAGTATTTTCTCTATGCTAACTTTGTAAGCATCACATCTAGACCTCTAGATGAAGTGAATTTCTTCCAGTTCCCCTAAGGATGGGTATAGGACACTGGATTGCCCAGACCCATGGAGACTGTTAAAACTGTGGACATTTAGGATCTTTCAGGGGACTTCTTGACTTATATTAGTATTAGACATGGGAAATATTTTTCATGAACAGCACTTCAGAGAAATGCCATGCTCTTATGAATGTGACATATATTTTCATCAAATTATTTTGATAGTTACAGTCAACAAAAACAAATACATAAAAGTTTTTTGGTTTTTTCTGAGAAACACTGTAACTGATCCAATTTAAACATTTTAATTAACATTCAGACTACTTGGAAAAAAATCATTCAGAAAACTTGTCCTGTCTTGGATTTGATAAGAGTTGGCAGCCCTACATTTGATTTGTTTGGATCAGTTACTGATTGGACTTTACAAGAGCAGCATTAGGACAAGAATACCCCTATTAATCAATTTAAATTCAGGTAACAAGAAATAACTGACATAATTGTGTTAGATTAAGGCAGTCAAGCATCACACATTTCTTTTGGAGTGTCTGCTTTCCTTAAAAAAAACACCCCAACAATCAAATAAACTTTTTTCACACAAAAACTTTTAATTCTATGATGGATTTTTTTTATTTGAGAGCTAGACTGGTTTAAGATATTGAACATTTGTAATCTATGTTATTTCTTTTTTCTTTTTGGCTCAGAATGCTTGATCTGTCCAAAAGCAGAAATATTTATAGTAGAGAGTAAAAGGATGTCTGTTAGAAGTTCTCTGCTAAACATAGATAAATTTAGACTTCTTTTTTAATGTATTTAAATAAAATTAAAAACAAACAAACAAACAAACAACAAACTCAAACCCAACCCTCCTGTTGTTTTATTTGATTTCTGTAAGGAAGAAAACTGGCTTTCTAGTTAGATCAAATACAATTATTCTTTGCATTTATAGAATACCTGTCATATCCTAGAATGAGAGTATGAAAGTCAAGAGGTTGCTTTTAGACGTGTGAAAGTTTTGTAGATAGCTATGAGGTTACAGAGGTATAATTACTAATTAAGTAGCACTAACTTAAACATGTAGTGCTTTGCTCAGGCTCAGGAGTTCCCTATTACCTGTATGTAATGGGAGCAGATCATGCCCGGTCTTGCTGTTAAGTGTTCTGGTTCACAGGATCTTTTGCTTTTTGCCCCTCTTGTGTTGTATTAGAAGAAACTGTGATTACACTGAAGGAAAAAATGCTTTACATTATTGAGAGCTTCTACAACCCAGTACAGAAAAGACTAAGAAAAAGAAATGAAGCCATTCGCTGAACAGATAGTGAGGTGAGTATGTTTAGGGCATGTAAATGCAGGAGAAAAATCAAATATGACCAACTTAGAACCATACCCACAAGCGTAAAAAGGAGAAAGAAAAGCAAAATCAACTGGAGGAGTAATTGTGACCTGCTAATCCTCTTTATTCTGTTTGTGAGCTCTAAAGTCATGAGTCATGTTAGTTTAGTACTCAGCTGTTTTCTATTCTGTATTTGCCACCAGAGGCCCATTGGGCATCAGCACATAGGAAAAGACATCTCTGTCAGTCCACACTTCAAAGTTTTCCCCCAGCATTGAACACTTTCCTTCCCTTAAGAGAAGTATGTTTGAGTATACCATTGCTGGACTGTCCACGTCTTAAAAAAACTGAAACTGCCACCTATACTAGGAAATGCAGCTTGGCCTTAGCCACTTCAAAGATATAAATATTATGTACCCATGTAGCTAAGTACAACATTTCAGTTCTCTAAAGACATGTGCAGGAATAAGTCTACTGAAGAGCCCTGAATCTTGACATTTCAGATATGGTGTTATGCATATACATTTATAGGCCTTTGTAGGCTTTGGCCATCGTTGTAATTAGTTATAGAAAACACAGCTGAGCATGTCTATCTGTCCTGAGTGGCAATACTGAAAATACTGTAAATCTTTACATCGCTTCTTCATGCTGCTTTAGTTTCTCAGTTTCAAAAAGTTTGAGTGCTACTTCTACAGCGGAAAAAAAATGGGGAGAGCTGTGGGAGTCATGAGACACAGGTTTTATTAATGACTCTGTTAATGACTTCATATGTGATTTTAAGCAGGTGATTAGGACTAAGCTCTCAGAATTGTCCACTTAACTTGAAATACCTAAAATATCTCTAGTCAGATATTTTACAATCAAAGCACTCAAAATTCAGAGGCACTTCCAAAATTTAGGCCTTTAATCATTCTCAGTCCTCTGCTCTGCAAAGCAGTGAAAATACCTACTTTTGAAAAGCACATTCTTCTTATATTTAATTGATATTACTGAACTGATGCAAAATTTAAAATGATTAAAAAAAATAGCAGAAGCTGGTAATGATAGTTACACCTTGGACACATTTATTACTCTAGTGCAACTTCTCAACTGTGAAATGAGTTCACCTTTGAGTGTCACTTGTAACAGTAACAGGTGCTCCAAATTCTGTACAGTGTTCTGGATGACAGTAGAACGAATCCTAGCAGTGCTTCAGTAAAGTGCTACACCCTGCCACTATTCTCAGCAGCATTACCACCTAGACTGATGGCTAGGCACGCAAATATCAAGTTGCCCTGACTCACAGCTTCCCTTGTTCTTTAAATCTCTTCTGGTGTACTTATACTGAATAATTCAGTAGAACCGTAAGCCTTTCTAGGCTGTTCTTCTGGGGAGAATATGCTGTATCTTGCCATACATTGTATGGTTTGCACTCCTGTAGTGTATGAGGAAGTAGAATGTCAATTCTGTTTCCTGGAGGCAAATATACTCAGATCCCCACAGAGAGTTTCTTCTGGGGAAGTCCACCTGAAATGGAAACAGTTTCCAGTATCATCAATACTATGGCACTCCACAGAGAGAAATAAAAAAAGCAAAGCCCACTGCATTGGGTGTCCAGGAGGGCTGTGACAATTGTGAAAATCTGAGTACCAGGTTTCCTATGATGAGAAGAATTACATTTATCACTAGACTATGTTTGCTCCTTCCCTGAAATTGGTTAGCAGATAGAGAAGAAAAGAATGAAAAGGACCTGTCCTTTTCCGTACTTCTCACTCTGCGTGGGTTTTCTTCAGGTTTGGATTTAATTTTTTTATTTTTTGGGGGTGGGGGGCGGCTGATATGATACAAAATCATTCATTCAAGAAGCATATATATTGGCTTTCTTTCCATTTCAAGAAAGTAACAGCTTGGAAAGGCAAGACTGAAGTTCACATTCCTGTCCTTTTCTGATCCTGATGCAAAAGTGAGCTATACTTTTATAAAAACACTGCTTCAAAGACTCATCCCATGCCTGCAAAGAACAGGGGTTCTGTCTTGCTGCCTGAAACATTCCAGAATTCTATCCTGTCCGTCTGTTCCAAAATTACTTTCTACAAGGACAATCTAATCACTGATTCTGAATATCAACAGAATCCCATTACAGTCCTGAGCAACACCAGTTAATTGTGAGTTTCCCTGCCCAAGGAACCTGCTGTAAATCCTCTAAATGAGGGCTGATAAAACAAAACTGGTTCAGATCTGGGTTTTACCCTCCATGACTTTTTCCAGCAACTCCATGTCTAGCATAGCAACAATCCTGTAAATGGCAAATCCATAGCAAATTCTACCAACAACGCAAGCTGGATATGTGAGGGCTGAGAGGATGCATGTATTAAACAAAGGGGATGCTTATTTATATATTTGGAATACATTTTCAGTATAGAAATACCACTGTATTTTTCCAGAGATATAAACAGTGCTGGAGCTTTTTATATCAGTATAATAAAACCACCATCCACAACCAAGAAAATAATGAAAAAAAACGCAACTCCACAACCGTGAGCCACTCACACAGCTGTGCTTGCCTGAGATCATACCATTCTACAGACCTACCTAACTGAGACAGAAGACTATAGCCTAGATGTGACCTAAGCGTGTGTTCTCTGACTGCTGGTATGTTTTTGTAGCACATGCAGATAAGCTTGAGGTGGTTCTAATCTATCTAGCTCAGATAAGAACTGCTAGGAAGCTATGATATCATGGCTTTCAGTCTTGGCTGGCAAACCCAGTGCATACCTGAAATCAGGCTGGCTGGTAGGCACAGCACTGACGTCACTGTGTCACTGTCCCTGCCAGAACAAGGTACCTTCAAGCTGCAGATCCTGCAGTCCCACATCAGTTTCAATGCAGATGTATTCTGAGATATTTATTCCCAGTGAAAGCTAACAAATTGAGGTAATGTTTAGTATGTTCTTTTAAAAGAGGCTGGGAAGATTACCAAATGTATAATTAAACTAGAGAGAGCTGGAGAGCTAATTAATCACACATTGACAAGGTCTCTTTTGCTGAGACATTTCACAGAGAACATTAGAATTGCCTTAAGTAACTTCCTCAGGTACATGCTTTGCGAGTGAAGAATAAATTAGCTGGAAATTGGCTGGACACAAGGGAAACCTTGGAATGGAGCTGGAGGTTGGACCAAGCTCAATGAGACTGGGCTTTTTCTTCAATTTTAGAAAAGATATATTAGCAGTTGGTATACCCTAAAGATCATTTGCACTTTGACAGGAATGAAAATGCTCTTGAGGATGCTTTTTTCATAACCATGTGTCCAAAATTAGATGTCTAAATAATAATTTGACTTTCAAAGATAGTCAGCATTCACCAGCAATCTTTAATTTCTTGCCAGGAAAGGACTGATCTTCCTAACACTCAACTATTGCACTTGTATAAGCGTATCCATTAAGTTCAAAGGAATTCAGAGGATGTACTCACACTAGTGAACATCTTCACATGCATGATGCTTGGAATACATTCATGTCCAGCGCAGATTCAGAGCCAAAGTGCCTCAGATTTCACAAGGTTTATAACTTGGGTTCTGGCTTTTATTTCTTTTTTGACATAAAGATGTTTCTGAAGATCTCTACTTGCATGCAAGCCTGATTTTATTCCTTGCGTGTGTTTCATATAACTTTATGAATGGCACTCCTTTTAAAAGCAGAACAACGCAAAACCTCCTCTTGTTCTTTCATATTGCTATATTTGGAAAATCCTGAAAATATACTGACATTTCTCAAAGCAGTTCTCCAGGAAAGAACTAGAAACTGATATAAGCATTAATTTTGTAAAGACTCAGCCAGATATATTCCCCTGCCACTGGACTCTAAAAAAGAATAAATTCTTTTGAAAATCCAGTCAAACCATGCCAGCCTTGGGCAAGTACACCTCAAAAGCAGTTGTGGCCCCAGTGATGGAATACAGCCTATTGCGAGTCCTGGAAGGACTTTACACACTCCCTCCACCAGATAGTGCTGTTTCTCCACAGAGCCGTTGAGGATTCCCAGGCCAGGGAAAGGTCAGGGGCTGACTGAAGGTAATGGCATTGCCTGCAGCTTGCTCCTCCTTCCCTGCCACTGCCACTCCGTGTGAAACAGGGGAGGCACAGCCTGAGAGGGATTTGCACAAGTGAAACCGTGTCTTGGAAAGCTGTTGTCTGCAGATGACTGCGTGCTGGTGTTGCCATCATCACTATCCAGTACCAGTTTGGTGGATTTTCTTTCCTGAATGCAAATAGAAGCTGACACAAACAGGCTGTGTTTTTATGATCTCTCAGGGTTCTTTTCCTTATGGCTTTATGGAACACCCTCATGTGTAGCTGTCTGCCAAGCAATAGGTTGGGCTGAGGCAAAGCTAATGAAAAATCAAAACATCTACGTGCAGACATTCCTGCAGGTGAGCAGCATATGCCAGGAGCAGTCCTGACACAAAGACAAAGGTGGTTTGGTCTCAGAGGGCTGAGCAGAGGGGCTTCTACTAGCAAAAGTTATTTCTGCAGAGTAGATCGATCTCTTTAACCAGTCCTGAGTCTGTGTGCCCTGTAGGCCGCCTGCGTGCTTTTAAAAAACACACAGCTGGGTAGAACACCTAAAGCACAATAAGTACAGGGCTCGGTTTACTACTCTGCTGTAGCCCTTTGTAACAGAGTCCAGAAAAGCGCCCTGAGTGCTTCCTTATTGCCTTTCTGCAGGAGGAACATTGCATGTGCTGTATCTTCCTCTCCTGATCCTCCTACGAGAAACAGAAGGAATAGCATTTGCTCTTCAACTCTTAAAGAACCAAATCCTTCTGAACCCACAGCAAGAGAACAGGAAAAAAAATAAATCAAGCAAACAAATAATTAAAAACCTTTCAAGTGGAAAATGGTACTTACAGTTGGAATGTTCTTTGTTGCCCGTTGCTTAGAGTTTTTGAGGCCGTGGAGCCTATTTTTGAAATGAATTTTGCAGGAAGTATAGTAATGTTGCTCAATGTGCCCAAGTTGCTTGACTTTAAGAATATTGTTCAGGGGTCTTTTGATAAGTTAATAGATGCTTAGTGTTAAAAGTTCAGCCTTGACATAAACATGCTTTTCCAAAGTATAATTTTAATATTTAATATAATTTTAATATACTTTTAATAAATAAATAAATAAATAAATAAATGAAAACAGAGCAAGGTATGTGTATTTTCCTAAGCAATGTGCAGCTTGAGCTCTCTAAGTGAGTTTGTAAACCTTTAGTCATGCAGACAGTCTTCTTAGAAAAAAAAAAGATTTGTGAAACCGAACTTTCACTTGCTTCAGTGCATAGAAAAGTGCAGATGGCTTAAATCAGATATCAGGGCCTAGCTATGTGTGTGGTAGATTGTATAATTAATTAGCCCAATATAAGGTTTATTTATAATCTTTTGTATGCTGTGTTAATATTGTCTGTATTTATTCAGACTTTCATAATACGCAGGTGTGATCTGACAGAGATGCTAGGTCATTAAACTCACCATGGAGACTGTGTTTACTTAAATCATACCTTGGGCATTCAGAATATAGGTAGTTGCAGGCCTCTTAAAAATAAACAGAAATAATTACAGTGTATCAGTTTGGCTTTTAGGTTTTCCAATATCTAAGGAAATGGAGCATATTGTTTACATTGCCTTTATTGAAAAACAACACAAACACATCCAGGGGAAAGATTTAATTATAAAGTTCTTTCTGACACACTAAATGTAAGACCATATAGCTTAATATATAGTAGTATATATGCTAGGTTGTGAATGGGGGTGGGACGAAAGGAGTAGGTGATTCTTGTATTTCTGGTGGGGCCTGCAAGTATAATCCTTCACTGAAATAACATGATAGATGTATCACGGCTGCTGCAAGCCTGGGAAAGGCTGAATTGTAAAGGAAGACATTTCCCATAATTGGCTCCACATCACAGCTTTGTATCAAACGATTCTGCTTAGAGATTGTCAAGATGATAATGAACATGGAGATTTTACTCTACTTCTACTTTGCCTAGTAGATTAAGTGGCAACAGGCACCAAAAAGTCTTTCTTCCATGAAGGTGGATGCTCTCATGACCCTTAGGCTTCATTAGTACTGTATCTTTTGTCTGGAAACCTCTCTGGAAGCATAGATACTGGAGCTATTTCATCAGATCCAAATATAACACTTGCCTCCTGCGCCATTACTTGTAGAAATTCATAACTATCTGTGCTTTGCTATGCAGTCAGGAACGTCAGGTCCTGATCAAGGACTGGGTGCTCATCTTTTATGTTCTTACTCGACTGGATCCAGGCAATTGAGTTTCTTCTTTTTTACTTTGCCTGATCCTTAGAAACACTCCAGCTGCCCTCCTGGGTGCCGGCACTGGCCTTGGGTTTCCCCTGTGGTGTCACAGTGAATTCAGACCCCACTGAAGGGCAGAGTCCATCCCTTTTCCAAGGACTTTCTCATAAAAGACTGGCAAAATCGGAAACTAAAAACACATAAGGCAGCAGTAATTTTCATCAAAGGAAACCATCTACACCCTGAGCATGTTTCTTCTGAGAAGGAGTAAGCCAGGCTGCACAGAGTCAGAGAACCAGAGAACAGTTTGGGTTGGAAGGGACCTTAAAGACCATCCAGTTCCAATCTCCCTGCCATGGGCAGGAACACCTCCCACCAGATCAGGCTGCCCAAGGCCCCATCCAACCTGGCCTTGAACACCTTCAGGAATGGGGCAGCCACAGCTTCCTGGCGCAACCTGTGCCAGTGCTTCACCACTCTCATAGTGAAGAAATTCCTCCTTACATCCAGTCTAAATCTGCCCCTCTCCAGTTTATACCCATTGCCCCTCGCCCTATCACTACAAGCCTTTGTAAACAGTCCCTCCCCAGCTTTCTCGTAGCCCCTTCAGGTACTGGAAGGTTGCTCTAAGGTCTCCTCGGAACCTTCTCTTCTCCAGGCTGAACAACCCAAACCCTCTCATGGAAGGTACTCCAGTCCTCTGGTCATCCTTGTAGCCCTCCTCTGAACCCGTTTCAACAGCTCCATATCCTTCTTATGTTGAGGATTCCAGAACGGGACACAATACTCCACGTGAGGTCTGACAAGAGTGGAACAGAGGGGCAGATTTTACATCACGGTGATGAAAACGACTGAAATCTGTCACGACATGTCGGTGACGTCCAGTAACGCCGCGAGCGCACTCTTCTACCCTTTCGGAAGGGTTTATTTTCCCTTTCCAGCACCCTTGCAGGGCGCTACCCCCTCGCTCCCCGCGGCAGCTCCAAGCCCAGGGCGCCGAGGGGCCGAGCCGGGGCCGGTCCCGGGCGGCGGGACGGCAGCGGGGAGCGGGGTAGCCGGGGCAGGGCAGCGGGGCGGGTCCCGGGAAGCCGCTTCCCTTGGCGGCGCTCAGCACTTCCCGGGGAAACTCTTCCTGCATCCCGGACCCGCTGACGTCGCGGTGCGCTGCGGGAAGAAGCCGCAGCCGCCGCAGTCCCCACCGCGGCACCGGCCGCCGCGCCTCGGGGGTCGAGCACGTTAATAAAAGCGAGGCGGGACATTGACGGCCGGCGGTGGGTGTTTGTTTGCCCAGAGAATCAGAGAACGGTTTGGGTTGGAAGGGACCTTAGAGATCATCCAGTTCCAACCCCCCCTGCCATGGGCAGGGACACGTCCCACTGGATCAGGCTGCCCAAGGCCCCATCCAGCCCGGCCTTGAACACCTCCAGGGATGGGGCAGCCACAGCTTCCCCGGGCAGCCTGTGCCAGTGCCTCACCGGCCCCGCAGGAGAACGCCGGGCCCGAGCCCCGCGGCGGAGGCTGCCCGCACACAGAGGGAGGGAGGGACGCACAGACGGGCTGCTGCACGCAGATACACAGGCACGCTCATACTTGCATTCACACTTGCACACACTCTCACATTTGCATTAACACTTGCTCACGCGGGCACACTTGCACACTCACACTTGCATTCACACTCGCACACTCACACTCGAATTCACACTTGCACGCCCTTTCACACAACCACCCACACGGTCACAGTTGCACATGCTCACACACGCACACTCTCACACTTGCATTCACACTTGCTTGCACACATACTCTCACACTCGAATTCACACTTGCCCACCCTTGCACACAATCACTCACGCTCACAGTTGCACATGCTCTCACACGCATACACTCTCACACTTGCATTCACACTTGCTTGCACACACACACTCTTACCCTCTCACACACTTGCACACACTCACACTCCCCCCACTTGCATTCACACTTTCACACACACACTTCCACAAACTTGCACACTCACACACACACACACACTCTTGAACACCCACAGACACACATACATGTTGTCATAGACACACTCACAGGCACACTCTTGCACACACACACACTTGCAGATGCAGGCACAGGTGCAGACACACACTCGCACACTTGCACACCTACAGACACATATACACATACACTCGCAGACACACACACACACACTCACACACAGACACATACACACTCATACACAGTCGCAGACACACACACAGGTGCACACCCACTCACACACCCACTCTCTTGCACATGCACACTTGCACACCCACAGGCACATACACACTCATACTGACACACAGAGACACACACTCGCGCACGCCCACACTCACTTGCACACCATAGACACATACACAGACACATGCACACACTCGCGCGCACACACGGGCACACACACACTCGCACACTCACGCTTGCAGATCCACCGACCCACAGCCATACACACACTTACACTCGCGCACTCACTCACACACACACACACAGACACACACGCACTTACTCGCTCAGTCTCACACACACTCTCTCTGACGCCTTTTGCGCATTTCCTGCAGCGGGGCCCGGGCGGGAGGCGGGCGGGAGGCGGCACCGGCGGCTCTGCCCATCGCCAGGGCGGCGGCCGCCCAGCCGGACCCGCCGGGACCCGCGCTCGCTCCGCTGCCGTCGCCCCCCCCCGATGCGCGGGGGCCGCTCCGCTGGGCGCTCGGCGGCGGCGGCGGCGGGGGAGGAGGCGGCGCGGATGGAAGCTCTGCGGGTGGATGTTTGCCGAGCCGAGGCTGTGCAGTAGGCAGGGCTGATTCGCGCGCGTGTGTGTGTGCGTGTGCATGAGTGTGTGTATTGTTACACAGGACGGGCGCGCCGCGGGAGCCGGGGATCGCGGCTCTGCCTCCCCTGCCAGGGCTGATCCGGGATTATGGTCTAGGTGGAGGGAGAGGGCTCTCGCTCGCCCCGAGGGTTGGGTTATGCTCGGGGTTTGATCGCCTTCGGGGGGCTCCTGCGGCCGCCGACGCCTCCCCCGCCCCGGCGGCCCCGCTCCCTTGTTTTCCGCTAGAAACACGGGCGAGAAAAATCCATGTATTCACTGGGTGTCGCAAGAGCAAAGGCGAAATAATCGAAGGTAACGGCAGCAGCAGGCGAAGAGCCCCGCGCCGCGTCCTGCTCCCCGGCTCCCAGACCTGCCCTCTCCTATTTATTGGCGAGACCTCCCCTCCCCTCCCTCCCTCCTGCTCCGGTGCGAGTGTGTTTGTGCGAGTGTTTAATCCCGGGAAAAAGTGCAGCCATCCAGCCATGGTGGTTTTCAATGGCTTGCTGAAAATCAAGATCTGCGAGGCGGTGAATCTGAAGCCCACGGCGTGGTCCCTGAGGCATGCGGTGGGTCCCAGGCCACAGACCTTCTTGCTGGACCCTTACATAGCCCTCAACGTGGACGACTCCAGGATCGGGCAGACGTCGACCAAGCAGAAGACCAACAGTCCGGCTTGGAACGATGAGTTTGTCACCGACGTTTGCAACGGCAGGAAGATAGAGATGGCTGTTTTCCATGATGCCCCCATTGGGTACGACGATTTTGTAGCTAACTGCACTATACAGTTCGAGGACTTGCTGCAGAACGGGAGCCGCCACTTCGAGGACTGGGTAAGTGTTCACACTGTAGATACATGCACGTAGGATTTTGTCCCTGCCCATGGCAGGAGGGTTGGAACTAGATGATCTTTAAGTTCCCTTCCAACCCTAACTATTCTATGATTTGCGGTGACATGGCTCTGGAGTCAACATCTGCCATGCAGGGCATGTAATGGCTCGGAAGGCTTCTCATTATTTCCACGCTTTATTATACCCAGATAGCCATGGTTACTGTGTATCCGATGCATGTGCTCTACAGGCAAGGGAGGAAAGAAAAATACCCTGAATCTAAGCAAGAGATGTATAATTACAGCTTCAGTTTCTGAAATTATGTTACGCAAATATGAGTATAGTTCTCTTATTGTGTTTGAAAAACCCTAACCAAATGCATCCAAATGGAACATTACCGCAAAACCCAGATGCAACACTTAGACTGAGTTCATAATTTCTGTGTGAATGCTCTTGGTCAGCCTGGCAATGATGAGCCTTAAAAATCCAAGCCTGACCTCAGATACAAGACTCTTGAGGGTCCTCGTATCGTTTGAAAGCTCACTGCATCAAAACTGATGCTCCTCCTTCCTTCCCCCAGATGATCTATGCCTTTATGCATAGAGCTCGTGCAATGCTTCTTCAAATACCTGAAACTAATAAAAGGGTCCTGGTGGATTTTGGCCCCAGCCAGACAAATTCTGTTGCCTGCATACAGAGTGTGTGTGTAGCAGCTTCTACAGCATTTTAAAGACCCAGAGGCTAACGTGCCTCAGTGGGAGTACAAAAAAACCTGGAAAATCCTTGGTCTGACGTCCTCAGGTGCTGTGATTTAACATGGAAAAATCAAACAAAAAAAGAAACACAGGAAATGTGCACATGCACATTTCGCATTTCTGCAGTTAAACAGTTACATGGTATATCCTTTAAATAAGATGCATAATGAAACAATAGTAGCCGTCTTCTCATTTTAAATGTGCCTTGGGTGACCAACCATCTGAAATGTGCGTGCTCATCTTTTTGTTTATTTATTTATTATGGTGAAGGATGCTAGTTGGGGCAGTATTTCTTTGGCAAATAGACAAAGTACTCAGGACTAAAGTAAAAATAGCGATAATAGTTCTGAGTTTCATTTATTCTTGGGGGCTTCTTTACTTAATGCAGTAGTATAAAGAGATGTCAGAATGATGGAAAAGTGTGAAAGAATTAGGCTGTATTTATGCTGATTAAGAGCCGAATAACTTTACAGTTAAAACTTTTATGTTTACAACTTTAAAATATTTTTCACTTTCGCTACGTGTATTACGTTGTGATGATTAGGGTCTAGATTATTCTATAATTGTGTAGTTCTATAAAAGCTACACTTTAATAAGCTCGAATGGTAAAACTAGATGGTAGGCAGAGGAAAAATAGCCAAATCAGGAAAAGACAAATGCAGCAGTATTGCAGATGTCTTTTACCTGGATTGAATAATAATCGAGTTTGGGCTCTCCTGAAATCAAGAAGGGATTCATCTTTGAGACCAGTGGGATGAGGACATCGTCATGGATTTTTAGTGAAGGAATAATAATTTTGTATGGGGTTTTTTGTGTATGGAACATGGTGTGAATTTGTAGCCAAATCTGGAAGGCTCTTGCAGGTTGCAGATGCCAAGTTTGAATTTTGATGGGGATGATGTGCTGAGGTATGTCCTGGCTTTGATTTGTAAGGTCAATTCAAACATCCGAACATGTTCCCTGGATAAATAGTGGAATTTAACGGGTTGAGGCCCATTGTAAACATGATCTGGAAGGAGCTACATAGCTGAATCAGATAAATGTTGTGCTTTATTGCACCGGGATTCCTTGCTGTCCAGCATCCACTGGGTGGGAGGAGATGAGGGAGTGACTATGCTTGTTGCCTGTTGATGTGACAGAATTGAGGACATGGCAGTGGATTGTAACTGGTCAGCTCAATATAATTCGACTTCTGAAGCATAATTTAGCTCATTTTATGTGCTGTAAATCCTCACAGTTTGGATTAGTTTTGTGCAGTACGTATAATACACAGTGTACACCACCCTGCCTGTATCACAGTTAGGATTGTTGAGGAGGCAAGTATTTATAGGATTGTGCTTTACCCTTTCCAAAATCATCTCATTTTCTCAGTGTGTCACTTTAGTTGTAATACTGAATGCATTTATTGAATTGCTAATAGGTAAGAGCCAGTTTTTTGAAGGTGCCTATAAAATCACAGGGTGTTTGTCTGATTTCACTGAGTTAAAATAAGGCCCGTGGCCATGACATCTCTATAGAGTCCATAGTGAAGTAAATAGATTTATTGATATCCTCATTAGTGTCTTGAGTCTGTATTAAAACCTGTAAAAGAGAAGTTGCCTGTGAAGTGAATGGGTTTCACAGTACAAGGAAAACACACTGGCCTAAAACAACGATAGGCTAAGATCTTCTGGTACAATACAGGCAATTTCTTCTGTTTGATAAGAGGACTAATTCCTTCATTTCGCTTTTGGCATTAAAGGCAGATATTTCTGTAGTACTCTGTCCCAACTTTAGAACAAGCAAACTGAAAGCAGCGATCACAGGAACCCACTTCTCCTTACAGCCTGAAATAGCAAATAAATGCAACCTAAGAAACAGTCTTGGAGGCCATAAACTCTTTATATGCCATTCCCTTTAAACAGTCCTGTAAGTAAGAACTGGGTACCATGTACTTGTTTAGTGTGGTTGGTGGGATTGCACTGCTACCCTTCTTAACCTTCAAAATGATGCAACAGTTCTTGCAGGACTGGACTGTCACTATTCAAATAGGTTTGAGAAAATGCTCATGTGCTGAGAACAGCTCTTGTCAATACATTAATAGCTTTAATGCTTTTGGTGTTGTATAATACAATATTTATTTTCCTATGGAAGTTTTGATATTTGTTTCATGATATCTGCACTAGGGTCAAGGTTACATTACTTGTCCTGTAATGTATTTCTACGTTCTTGTCAGAAGTCCAAACTGCAAAAAAGACTTGCAAAGAGATAATGTTTTGGATTTTTCCCCTAAAAAGAAACTGTTTCTCTTTTTAGCCAGCTCGCCTCCTTTGATTGGGTTTTTTTTGCCATTGTGCAAATCATTGTATTTTTCTGGGAGATGATTTTTTTAAGCAAATACTGGGTATTTTTCTCACTGCTAAGCCTGTGCTATATACTGATGCCATGGTTACAGTGGAAACACTAATGATAAACAAGCACAAAGCCTGAAATCATGATAGTGTCTATTGTATTAGAACAAGTCAGATAAATATTAAAAATCCTGTTTTGTTTTATCTACAGGGTATTCAGCAGTTTCAAAAATGATTTTTAAACTTATGAGATGTATACTCCCTGAACATATATATATATTAAAAAAATCCCAAAGTTCTGGCCTAAAACAGTGGTTCAGATTTTGTTTAAAAGTTTCTATCCAATAAAATATATGTTGGTTTTTTTTTGCTTTATTTTAAAAAATCAGTATAAAAATATTTGTTTGGGTTTCTAAAAAAAAGGTATAGTGGCAATTAAAAAGATGGCTGCTTTTCCAGTGGTGCATCAATACAGACATAGCACAGTAAAAGTGTCAGTTTGAAGAAATTTTTGTACTTGGCTACACTGCAGCTTTAAATAGAGGTTTGGATTTACGACATTACAGGCTTTTCTGTAAGCACATAAAATGTTATATAGAATAGCACAAAGTATTCAAGAGGATGTTGATGGACATACACTTCAAAAAATATGAGACACAGAACAATAAAGAACCTGCACATTCTGATTGAAAAACAAACTAATAACACGAAGGCCGTGGCTTCATTTTTTGAGTTAGGTAATTCAGGTAATAATAAGTGTGTCTTTATCTAGCTTTCTTTCACATGGCATATATAAACGTTGCACTTGAGTGGGTGATGAAGCTACAGTGGTAATTCTAAATGGTAATTCTACATTTTAATCAGTAGAATTGAGATCAGGAAGGAAAACTCAGTGGATATTTAGCTTTGTGGTTACACTCCTGTGGATTAGCTCAATCAATGTTTATGTATTTGGATGGTTGGAAGTGTGGGTTCCGAGTTCAAGTACGCTTTCCAGAGTTGATGATAGGTAAAATCAGTGTGATTGGACTTAGGCCAAAGACTCCATCTAAGGGTCTTAGCCATTAGCCTGGCTATACAAAAGAAAACCTATTGAGTCATCCTAAGAAATCATTTTGTGGGCTAAGTAGCTGAACTCACTAAATCAGTCAGGACATCATGACGTTTAGCAAGAAAAGCTTCTTTCTACTGAAAATATTTTACAGCTATATTTAGGTTAATGAAACAAGTTCAATTTTCTGCTGTCTTAAAAAAATCCCTAACACTGTCAGGAAGAAAATAAAACACAGATTTTAGTGAGCCTTTCTTTGCTAGTCCTAAATATCTCTAATACTATTTTTTTTCTCTCTTTAGTGCTGCTTCTTAAGATCTAAATTTAAAACATTATCCTTTTTTTAAAAGCAAGCATCCTTTCATATTTCCCTTTTATCAATGTGGAGTTAGTCATGCGACTATGCCACCATTGCATAAAGCAAGATTATTATGAATTAATAGTAGCAAGTTGGTGATGAGTTATGCGAAATGGTGTGAAGAAGAGGTACACTGTTTTACATACTCGTTGAAATGTTAAGTATTTTTACATCATGCTTACAGTGTGCTATTGAAGAACTTTTCCTAGTTTCTTTTGGAAAGGCTAGGGTTTTAGGCTGTAGTCCATACCGTTAGACATGTAGGTGAACGGAGCTGTGACTATCATGGTGCCCACCTCTCGTAAGAAAAATAGCAGTAACAAGTATGGCATACATTAGAAAATCTGAGAGCGCTTTAGAGAAAGGTCAATATTCCTTTTTCTCTTTGAAGAGTTGAGAAGTAGGTGCCTACAATCACCCAGAAAGGCAATAGCAGGGGAGGAATTAAAACTCTTCCAAGTCCTTGGTCCCATCAGCTATCCATGGATGTGAGAAGTAGAACTGTCTCCTTCCAGTGCCTCTGATCTGAATTCACTTGAAAGACTCCTTAGGTCCTTCATCAGAGTTTTTCTGTTTGCTTGCAGTTTGTTTTTTGTTGTGGTGTTGTGTTTTGTTTTTTTTTTAATGCCATTTCTGTTGCTGAACTGGGAACTCCTTTCAGAGGCCAGAGAGTGCAATCATGAGATTGCAGACAGAGAGTGCAATCATGATTGTTTTAGTGGTCAGCCTGTGTGTTAACCTCTGGTTGTGCCGTACATTGCTGTAGGTTGGCATTGGGCTGGCAGAATGTGATTGTAACATATTTTCATTTTTATTTTCATCTACTGACTGAACTTATCTGTGCTGATAGTATTGAAAGGCCTAGGATTTTGCTTGTGAAAGCTTTACATCTCATCTAAACTGTGGTTCATGGGGTCCTGAAAACCATTGTTATCAGAATAGTATTTGTTGCAACAAAAGGGAAATTGCTGTCCTGTTTGATAGGTTTCTGCATGACAAGGCTGTCATTGAGCAAGATCTATCACATGTAGGGAGCGAGAGTGAGAAAACTTCAGGGGATCAGCAGGGTTTCACAGAGACTTGGTGTAATTGTGAGGGTGGGCAGTTGTCAAGAGGAGATCAGAGATTTGGGAGAGCACTTTGTGCAGGTAGGGGTCTTCTTTGCCTTCTCCCTGAGCCTGTCTTGCTCTTGTGCCTCCACTTTTCCCACTCTGCTGGGTATGTGGTACAGTCACCATGCAGCTCACCCACTATCTCGTATCAATCCTTTTCTACAGCTGCATAAATCTACTCCTACTCCCTGCTAGAAATGTTCTCTCTGAACAGCTCCTGCCTTACCTGCAGTGCTTCCCAGCCTGCTGCGAAGCAATAGAGAGGGAAAAAGCTGCCTCTGCGGTTGTTACCACAGGGAGAGGGAAAGGGCAAGTTGAGGGTTGGAAGACAAGAGGCGTGGAGAGAAACCTGAAGGATGTTAACAACTGGTTGCTGCTTCCCCAGATATTCCAGGTGCCATTTTGGCAACAGCAGAAAGTTACTGTAGGAGAGAGGGATGAGCTGGCATAGGCAAATGACTAGTTGAAGGCCATATGTTGCTCATTGACCTGTTTTGGGGGATTTGTTTTGCCTGCTTTGTGCAGTGCATAGCTTCTGAAGTCTCACTTCAGATATGAAAAGGATTGCTCACGGCGTGAGAAGTGTGTAGTAGAGCATGCGTTTCACTTAGCAGTGAATTATCACACATGTAGGTCAGGATTTGATCCCAGGACTGACCAGAATCTCATCCTACTGTTACTAATATCGATACAGATGCTGATACAAAGTTCCACATAGTGAAAGTAATTCTGCTGAACTCTGTAGAAAGCATTTGTTAAAACAAAGTTACCAGTAACAGAGTCCAGTTCATAGATATTAGTTCAAAGCTGGACTTGAAGAAAAGTCCAAGTGGGGTGAAAATGATTGCCACATGTCCTTCTTGCACTGGTTCTTAGACAGTATATATCGTTACTCTGGCTTGGACTGTTTTGTAGGCCCCATGGAGAACTTCATGGTTGTGAGTAAACCACTGGTCTCATTGGCTTCACTGGGTTTCATGCAGGCATGTGTTTAAATTCCATCCTCAGCTAGGGCCTGTGTTGCAAGGGAAAACTGAGGATAAATAACATTTAACAACATCCTTTACTTTGATTTTACTGTTACTGATTTATTACTCTTCTGCAAATCTTGCGCATGCAAGCCTGGTTTCTGCTTTTCTCAGCCATCAAAACTAAATTTCTGCCCTCCCCATCCAGAATTCTTTAAATACTGCCAAAATGAGGATTTTATTTAAGTTGAAATTGTAGGATTTGGCATCTAAGTGTGTTTAGTTTCCATTCCCTAACTAAACTTAGATTTGAATTAACTTTCTGGGATTTTCACATTTTGAAGGGAGGCTGTGAATATAATTTGTAAAATCTTAGAGGTGAGAGCCTCTCTGCATGGAATTGACTGTGAATTCAATCCTGCTTACCCGGTACTGTCTTAATCTCCACTTATTAGACTGTAAGAGAAAGACATCTACAGTTTATGGCAAGAGAGGTTTTGGAAACATGGAGTATGCAAGTAATGGCAAATCCATGGTCAGGGAGGATTGAGAAGAGACTTCCCCTTCATCCACGTGGAAAGGTAGAGCTGGAACTATCTGGGTATGGAATAAGATCAGAAGTCCAAAGACAGCTTGGAAAACTGCCAATTTGGAGGGGCGGGGGGACAAAACAAACCCTTTTGTCAGGCTAGACAGAGCAAGGTCTGAAGAATTAAGGTGTTTCACGTGCCTTTTTAAGTCATTCATATTGTAGCAATTACAGGGGTTTCTGCCCTTCCAGGGGAAAGCAGTCATGACAGAATACTGACAGTATGTTTCAACCTTGCATTTGTAAGCCACTGCTTTCCTATTTGACAGACAATCACCAGAAGAATCTAAAAGTATATTCAGCAATATTAATATGAAAGCATGACTGTAAAGCTAATAAATAATTGTAGAGCATTGGATAACTTTAATGGCAGTTATGTACTTTGCACTATATTTTAGTGAAGCAAAATGCAAATGAATATGATGTAAAAAAAATCTGTAGAATTATTATCTACTCCGATCATTATTCACAGCCAGTAGCTTGAATTGCTAGTGAAGTTCATTTCTAAGTGTCCTCTCACTTACATTCCTCTAAGACTTAAAAAATCTTAAATTTTCATTGCTGTGATTTAGCAGAAGTTACAGAAGCTAAGATTTCACATATTTCTGAATAGCATGGCTGAAAAACCTAGTGATATCGCTGTGTTCCCATTAAATATAATGGGAGTTTTAACATTTATTTTATTGGAAGCAGTGTTAAAGGAATGCTGCACATTTCTAAGAGGTTTACTCCCACTGAACTTCGTAGGAAGAACAGAAGTAAAGACAGAACATTGCCTTTAGAATTAAAAAAGGTGAAGTTTGATTCAATTGGAGGCTTGCATTCATCCATTTCTGCCTTATATTGGCTAACTTGAGCTGATTTAATTGCTCCCGACAACAGAATCATTTTGGTTATTTCTGGTGTACTGCTGGGCAATTTCATCACAGGCAGGAATAAAAAAAGTGTGAATAATGGCTAGGTGTTACCAAATAAATTTCATATCTGCATTGTTTGAACAGGGAGTCCCCATTGTATATCTGTATCTTAAGTGAAGACTAGGTAAACTTAATACTTTCCACCTTAGTATTTTTCAGTACTTTACAATATCAAGCCTCTTATTATGGGGGACATGGTTTCTTAGGCATTTTAGAACTCTTCATTTTCAGTAAATTGGCCTTTTTAATGTCATTTAAAAATATATGGGTTTATCAATATTAGCATTTGTAAATATCTTTAGATGATGATGTGGTAGCAATGAAACAGACATAGTGGTCTTGGAAGGGAAGACTGATGCATACTCTGCATGGGTAATGAGGAAATAGCATGGAATTGCTTTGCTTTGTTTCACAGAGTGAAAGCCAGCAAGACAGTAATGTTTTCTCCTTCTTTGTTTTCTTTAATTTTCCTCTTTATCTTCTGTTCTGTCTTCAAGCTGCAAATTCTCCATCTTTCATTATCTGTTCCAGCTTCAAGATAGTCAAGAAATGATAGGGTGACCTTTACAGGATTGTAGAAGATTTTGATGTTACTCATACTAGCACGCTGTAATCTAAAGAGACCTATTGCAAGTACAGTTTTGTCATTGGGACCTTATTTACTCATTGCATAAGTCTTTGTGGCATCTGTCAACGTCCCATTATTTCGAGGTGAGATTGATCTATCGTCTTTGAAAACTATGTCTGAAACTATGTTGGGAAAGGAAAGGGTAAAGGTCACTCACGCTGTGTCCACTTTGTTCTCTTTCTTACATGGTTCTAGTTGGATTTATTGAGGAATCGTTTTTTGTTGGTTTTGGTTTTTTTTTTTTAATTTTCCTCTGAGTTTTCTTGCCTTCTCCTTCCCGTAGCACCTTGGCACCTCTTTGGGCATTTGACCTCATGACCCACTTCTCTTTAATCCACTGCTGTCACCTCATCCTGAAATCCTGGCTCTTTTTTATCTTCTCCTTCATTTTTCTTGTTACTACATCCCACGTATCCATATTACTGTTTTTTTCCACCACTCCACCTCTTTCCTTCTTCTTGTCACTCTGGTGAGCCAGCGAGTTCCTTTTGTCAGTAGGACTCGGAAGCATCTTCATTGCCTGAAAATATATGGTGTTTGCCCAGCTGTTCTCATCTAGAGCTTGTCCTCACTGTGCTTCTCAGCAGGCAACAGGGAAGTAACTGATCAGATTGGTGACTGCCAGAGCAGTTCTCTTCAGTCAGAAGCAGTGATGCAGTTTCCGGTTAGCCATACTACAGAAGTGATTGAGGGAAGAAGCGTAAAAGGGTGGCTTTGAACTTAGAGCAAAATTCTCTGGTTTTAGCAGAGTCAATGGGGTGTTGGAGGAACATGCTCTGTCCCAGAAAACTGGACTCTCCCAAGTGGTAGAAACACTGTCGTAAAACTTGTTGGTACTGACTGTTGGGATTTTCAGGGGACTCCTAATCACAGAAAATACTTAGTATTGTTTGTTTGTTTTTTTTTTTTATATAAAGCAAAATTATGGTTTCTGTCTTCAAAAAATTGCAGTCCAAGCACAAGTGAAAAAGGCAGACTGGGGAAGCCAAAAACAATAATAGGAAAATGCTTGCCAGTGTGAAAGACTGTAGTGGTAGCTTTGCTTGGTGTCTCTGACTCAAAATCTGAAGGGGAGAGCCAGTAGCGGAAATTTTGGTGAAGGTATTTGGAGGTCTGAAGCTTTACATGATGTGGTTTTTCTCCTCAAGGAGTTGTCAGATTTAGAGGGACAGCCCTCATGATCTCGTCCATGGTTATTTCTGAGTATCCCATACAGCTTTAAGAATGTTTGGAATCACCCACTTTTAGGGAACTGCAGGATTTTTCTGTATATTTCCATGAAAACTGCTATGAACTATATTATTACATTTGAGCTTTTTTTTTTCTTCATCAATAGCTGTGTTAGAGCACTTCCAGTGCAATAATCAAATATAGACATGATATATAGGGTTAATCTTATGTTATAACACCACTGGGCTGAGATAAGCTTTGTTAAGTTTAATTACACATTTACTCTTTGTGCCAGCAAGTTCTCAGAGCCATGTCAAGTCTCTGATTGGGGGAAAGAGGAAATAACAGTTTCATTAGCCTCTCACCATTATTTTGTAGAATTGTTCCTATGATCCCTTTAAGTGCTCTTTCCTTGACAGTTTACGCTCATTCTTGGGTAGGGGATGTCACGTTACCTTGTTGTATATATAATTTAATAGGACTGTGGGGTCCTGATCCTTTTTTGAAACGCATCACTGCCCAGTGCAGTGCAAAAAATACTGACTTTGCTGAGTTGGTTTTGTTATTAAGTAGATGTGTGAGTAAGTGAAAAACAATATACCTTCAACAAACACAAAAGGCGTTTAAGTCTGTAGTGTGTGCTGTAAACTGTGGGATGCATAAGTTATCTTGCACACCGATTCAATGCTGATGTTCCTATATTGATTTAATGGGAATGCTTTTGAGTGGTTTTCCCTGTTGCTGAAATTGTTGAGAGTACATATGACATTTGGTTGCATACATAGTGATTCCTCTGTGCTAGTAGCGGAGTTAGGGAGATGAGTAAGATACTTCACCATCAATGTAATTCCTTGTTTACTATTGCACTTTATATATTTCTCAGAATTGAGACTTATTGTAAATTTTTCAGATATGTGGAAGTCGCGTGAAATTTATGTTCCTGATTCAGCAGTCTTTTGAAAGTGTTACCCAGCTTCTTTTCATCAGTGTTTCATCATCATGTTTTATTTCAGTTTTATCTGTAGTAAGCTCAGCTTCTAAACTGTTTATGAATGAGCTCGTGAATACATTGTGCAATGCTTGTGAATGTGTTGGTCAGAACAGTTGGTTCTAACCAAAGAGCCTTTTCTTCCGTTTGGTATGTATGTATATTCTTGGAAGTGGTATCGTTCAGAGTGTTTTTAAAGTAAAAAAAAACCCAGAACTCAAAACTTTAACATTTTGGGTTTTTTTTTTTCTGACTGAAACTTCAGAAGTAAACCACTGGATATTTGAAAAAACAAAATGAAGCTGTTCTCTACTCTTGTTTGAATGTGCTCTGGACATCAAACTGACAGGCTCTAACATGTTCCAACTGTTAAATTTCATTTAAAATGTGTGCACTCTCCACCCAAGCACTGTTTTGATTTATCAGTGTTATTAATATCATAAACCTTTCAAAATCCTTAGTGTAATCCAAAGTTTACAGTTTTTAAAATTAGATTTAGAATCAGATGTGAAGTGTGAGAATATAATTTTGCCTTTTATGCTGTTCCTGGAAGGCTGAGGTCAAAGAAGGCGTCTGACTCAAACGGCAGAGTGAGAAATGGGGGCAATTCTGGTGAAACCTCGTCTTCCTACAGCCATCTCCCACTGGACTGCATGGGCTTCTTCTGTTTGTGACCTGGGCATAATTGTGGCCGTGTCCAGTAAGACAAATTACAAGCTGAATGTTTTGTAGAACTGCCAGAAAGTTTGCAGCTCTTCCAGCAACTGTGAATCAGCCATGCACCCTATTTGCAGACTAGCAGGTAATATCTGCCTCCCAGCAGGAGAATGCCAGTCTGCTGAACCCCTATGCACGGTTAGTCAACTTTACGATGCAAGTAACATGAAGTCTCAGAGACATTTTATACATCTATGAAAATGTACTTGATGCTAGTGATATCCTCAGTAAGACAGGAGTGAACTACTGAAACCTTCTTGGAGTGTGGATGCACGCATTCTGGCAGGGTGACAGTTTTGACTGTAGGAGTTATCACTTGCTCTTTGGTAACATTCACTATGTGTTAGGTTGTGCAGAAGCAGAAAATGCATAGTTTCTTCCTGGTGGAGTGAGAAAACTTATTACTTCACTTTTGGATACTAAGAACATTAATGACAGCATAAGATCTATGAAGGTTTTGTACCTATGTATCAAGATAGAAGTGACATGCAAAACCCATAGAAAATGCATAACAGAATAAAAATCCATCCTTTTCAGAACAGAAGTATGCAAAAGAAATAAATGGTGTGTTATTGCAACTTAAAAAAATGTATTTAATGGCCCTTTGGGAAACAGTACTTGTCTAACTGAGTAGTCAAGAGAGGGTGTTTTTATTCACATGAGTCAGCAGAGACAGAAGCTGAAGCTTAAGTTGTGTGCCAAACCAAGGAACATGTAAATAAGACGGATGGTCAACAAAGTGAAGCCACTTTGTAATAGACTGAATTACACAAATAAGGAAGATCATATTTGCAGCAGGCTTTATTTAAATAAAAGCTTCAAAATGTCATAACAGGTTACAACATAAAAATGGCTTTCATCAGTATTGCTTGGTTTTCCTCAGAGTTTGTGGTAACAGGTGAGGTTGGTGAATTAATTTTCACAGTGCACAAAGTGTTCCTGATCCTGGTTTCTTTATGGTCTGAAGTTCTGGTAAGCCACAAGATAAAGTGTGATAACTTCATCATAGTCTTGCATGCTGTGAACTGGTCAGACAAGTTTTTACATACTTGGTTGTCCTGCATCTACTAGTGGTATAATATGTTATCTTCTCTTTCGTCTGTAACTTTATTTCCATTCTCATCCTTCAAACAAATGAGGAAGTCAGTAGTGGGAAATGATGTGACGGTCATTCACTTATAATATAAAATCTTCATATAAAATGAATAGTCTAGCCATTTATATCAGTGGCTCCAGAAAAGGCCTTTGTCTGCTTTAGATTTACACGTGGTACATAGATCTTATCTGTCTCAGGTGGTAACGAAATTCATAAGCAAAATACCTGAGTCTGTAGAATCTTGAACATAGTCATCTTCACAGCATTCCTCAGAGGCAGTGTAATGGATGGAGAAACTGTAGTCCTCCATGTCACCCAGAAGTATGAGACAAGAATTATACTTATAATATGAAAGTTTTGCAGCGGAGGTATCAGTATCTTCACTTTTACTGAAGGGAGATTGGGGCTGACCTAGACTCCTGAAGCAAGGTTTCTGCCTGATATCTTTTAGATATTTTTCTTCCTGCCTTGCAGGTTCTTCCTCATCTGTCAGTCACTTTTCTTATTCTCCTTTTGTAAAATAAGGATTCTTACCATCACCTTTCTTTTTCCTTCTTGTAGCATAGCTTTTGCAGGCTCTTGGATTTATCTGCTGGTTTTTTTTGTTTATTATTCTGTTTTAGTTCTGCAACCGCCTTGTTGTGGGGATGCTTTCCTTCAATTACAATGAACAAATAGAAATGCAAGACCTCCATCTTGCTGTGTTCCTGGCACTGGAGCTTTCTCTATAGAGATATGGATCTATAAAACCAGGTTTCCAGACTGTCAAAGCAGAGTCAGTAGTTTGAAGCTGGGCCTCTTTGGATGAATAGTTGGGGACAGCACCAGCTTTACTCTTAACTGAAAAAATTAGTGTCTAGAGGTGTCCTGCATGCACGTCCTTGAGTGCCGGTGGTAGTGAGCCTATCTGTATGTGAATATACATAGGTTATGAAAGGGGTTGCAGAGCTGGATGTGCAGATCCTTTTGAAATGTAGAACAAATTGTTTTGAGCACCTTTGAAGGTTGTCATCCTAACTCGTGATTCTATATATCATTTATGATCCTATACCTGTAGTGAATATGGTAGAAGACAACAGAAGACAAAATGTAAAAGTTGAAGTATTTGTTGTTTGATCATTCATGCACTTAATTCAGAGGAATGGGGACTTCCATTTGGGTCACTCATTTGAAGGAAAAAAATATATAATTTTTATTTTTAGGACCTTATCTTTGTTGCTAGCAGTAGATGTGATAGAAGGGTTTAGGTTCCTTCAGCTGGAGTTGTATGAAGAGGGAGTAAGTGCAGCTGGTGAGTGCTGTGGAACAGCTGTGCAGTGCAGCAAAGCCTGATAGCCCAACACCTGAGACTGTTTATGAAACAGATACAGTGAGATTATATTGGTGTTGCTTGCTTGGCAAACTAGTGGCCTGTGGTTTATACAAGGCTGTCCCTGGTTTTGGAAAAGCCACAGAGTCACTGCACCAGATGTGCTAACATGACTTGGGGTTAACATGTTACACTTCAGAATTGATCCTGGGTGGGATAAATTTGGTGCAGATTGTAGCAACAGAGTCTTAATGGATTGGAGGAAGAGAAATACTGGCAAAATTAAAAGGAAGTGTCAGTTGAGCTGCTCAGAGTTGCTTTGCAAAATTATTCATTTTTTAATTTATTTGGAGCTCAAATGAGGTAGGGAAAGGATACAGCATATTCGCTGAAATCCTTTCACAGTGAAGAAGTGGCATTCCGTTGGGTTTTTAGATATTGTGTGTATTATCATCATGCAGTTCTCTTCATCTGAAAAGTATTCTGCAGGCACTACAGAAAAAATTTCAAAATGTGGATTGTTAATGTCTCTCATACTGAAGGTAGTCAATGATGGAATTATCAGTTTTATGGTATTATTTGAAGCTGGAGATGTTGCAGTTCAAAGGGGATGAACTTATGACTTTGGTTATTAGAGCTTTTCACCTGTTCATGAGAAGTGACTTTAAACTCATGACTTCTGCATTTCTCTCACCTTCCAAAATTTTTATATTTACTTTGCAATATACTGGTCAGCGATCTACAGCAAGAAACCAGCATCCTTAGAACGTAGTCTTCTCATGGGTTTCCTTGGTTTCAAATGTACATGGCTCATGAAATTCAATTAGAATAGTGGGTTAAGGGAGTGTGTGTACAGCTTGATTTCTTACTGTAGGCTTACAATAGTGTGACACCTTTACCTGCCAAGAAGCTATGTTTTTCTTGCATTAGGCAAATATGAGAAGACATGGTGCCCAAATACAACCAATCCTTTTTATATTCTCCTGATGTCACAGGTTTACTTTCCTGGAATGGGTTAAGGAAGTTGAGACAAAATGCTTTGTTAAGATGGAATACTTAGAATATATACTAGAACGGAATAAATACGACATGAATACGGATTTGTTCATTAATCTTGTTGACAGTCCTCTGTACCATGTGAGAACATGTCAGTCATCATCACTTCAGTGTGAAGTTATCATTTGTGTCCTCACTTCTTAAAATATGAGTGTAATATGTTAGATGTTCATCTCAAGGCTGACGTATTTCAACATCAAAAAAGAGAGTTTACGGCGGGGATATCTAGCAGTCCTGAAAGTACCTCTGCTCATGAACTAGGTTCCTGGTAACGGTTGCAGTCGAAGCCTGGGTAGGTAATGTGTGTGGGCCTCAAAATACCATCTGCCCCAAAGCTCAAATCCCACATCCCAGGGCTTACATCTCCAAACCCACAGCCTCAATGCTATTTTTCTTCAACCCTTCTATCATAAGGGATGCTGCTTTTCTAGTACTGCTTCCCTCTTGTACCTTACTCCCTCAGAGGTACTTGTAATCACTGTTTCATTGGTTGCTGTTTGCATCTCCGCACTTAAGAGGTATCTCACTTCTGCTTCTGGCAGGATTTAAAAATTATTGTGATAGACTGCATTTATCCAAACTCCTATGAGGGATCTTGGTTCAGAAGCAGTATATGGGCACAGAAGACTGTGCATGTGCTAGCCTGATTTAAAAGAAAATGGTTTTGTCTCAGGATAACTGGAGTGTGTGAGGGTGAGAACGGATGAAGTAATTTATCTTCATTTATTTGGGTATGTATATCCAAATAATTTTGGATTTTCTTTCTTGTTGGGAATTTAGGAAAGGAGATGCCATTCTCTAACACCTGTGTACTCTTTTTTCCCCCTGGAGAAAGAGAGACTGGTAGCAGCTTTAGTTACAGTTAACACATTTAATCATTAAAACGCTTAATTTGAAGACCTACTTTGTTACACTGTGTTTCCCAGTGGCTCCATCCAAATGTGCTGTAGCTATAATGGATAAAATGCCTTAAGACCGTGAATATGCATTGTAGGAAGAGGTCACGTTGCCTGTAAGGGGAGATAGGCAGCCTCCCTTTTAGGGTTGTCTGAATGATAACTGTGTGAAAGCAGACACAAAAGGAAAACATGTTACTGAGAGGGAACCAAAGCAAGTTTGGTCAGGTATTTCAAGGCCAAGGCGACTCATTTGAGTTATTACTGGCTCTTATTAGCATGCCTGAAAAAAAAAAAAGTAATGTTCTTTGCTTCAGCTGGGTGGCCCTAGGAAAGGGGAGAGATTCTTTCCTGCCTTTTGAAATCATCAAAGAATAGGAGAGTAATCATTTCCAAAGTTATCTCTGTGTCGGAAAACCTCGCTGTTCAGGATAAGCCAGGATAAACAAAGGACAAATAGGAAGTGACTTTTAAAAAGTATGGATTTGAACCTATCAGGTACTGAGTGTCTCCAGTGGAATGCTGAGCTTACTTGATTTCCAGTAAGTTTATGGATCTCAGTTCCTGACAGGATCAGGTCCTAAGATTAGATTTACTCTCTGAAGTAAAATCAGGTTACTGCTGTCAGCTTTTTTTAACTGCCAGTATTGCTTGCAGAGCACATCCTCATTGTTGTATGTGTACACAAACTTGCACAGCACTTGAGTAAAGATAGAAACTGATCCACAGGGACTCCATCACTTTCCAATTTTCATTCTCTGTCTGTTGTACTAATAAGAACTCTGATATGAAAATGAGATATCAAGAAGGTAAAGCAAAGTACAACAGGCTTACTGGCAAAAGGAAAAATCCTTCTTCAGTTTTGCTCTGATGTTTAGGAGCGTTTATACATGGTTTTCCCTTATCTAGAGTAAAATAATGCCAAGTTTGTGTACTACTTTCCATCAGTAGATTCCTAAGTGGGTGTCACTTTGATGAACGTGTTGAATATGCAGTCAAGACCTTTGGGTGGAGGAGCACATAGTGGCGTAGTGGTTAACTTTCAGAGGAGTTGCAAAGCCTTTCACATTTAGCTTTATTGACTTCAGTAGGGCCATTTGTGGTGTATGGCTATGTTAATACCCCATGGCCTGCACTGAGATTCAGAGCTTGCAAAGGATGTTTGAACTACACTCCTCCTCTCCTGCTAATATACTTTACTGTCCCCGTGAGGTTAATTTGCTACCTATATTCTGACTACAGTCATTGTTGGTGTTATTTGAACTAAGGGAAGGTATGAGACTTCACTGCTAGTCACACTGGATGGGAAAACTACCTGCTTGTTCACAGTAGTTTCAAGAAGTTACACAAGGAAATCTATATGCTCTAGGCGTGAACTGAGAAATGTACATACAACAGTTAGACAGATTCAGTCCTCTCATATTTTATTGCTGTTATGATGAGCAAGTGTCTAAAATCTTGGCATCTGGTTATTGCAGCATGTAGAAATAAAACTCTTATCTGATATGGTATTGAAGTTTTTAGTGGCAGGACAGAAATGAGGCATGATTTTTGGCAGACATATTTAATCTATTCTAATGTTGCATAGAAGGTTTGGACCATCTGGAATCAAAACTTGTGCACCCATTGACCCTTCCAGTATATGGATTATAAAAAAATTAGAGGCAAAGAGGGAGAAAAATTAGACAGGCTTTTAAGAGAAACAGTGCTTAATTCTACCCAAACTCCTGCCTCAGGCTTCAGTGCTCAGATTTTCATCAAACAGGTTCTTCTACCTCTGTTTCCTCATTCCTCCTGAGGAGATTCAAGCTGACCATGCTCAATTAACCACAAGACCTCAGAGCCTTCCTTGTGCTCTAGAGAAAGAGCAGAGTGCCTCCATGCCTGTGGACCAGCAGCACACAGGGAATATCTGAAGTACAGATTCTGAACTATAAGCATTTGGGGCAGGGCGTTGTTTTCTAAGGCAGTTTTTGTTGGGTGTTTTTTTTTTTTTTTCTCCACTAGATGCTTGGTGATACTTTCCAGGAGTCCATAGGGAGGCTAAAACAAAATCCACAAGCAAGGAACGAAGTTGCTCCTTTGGAAGGGGGAGACAGTCTCCTGTGAGGTCTCCTGAGTAGCCTTATTTCCCATCATGCAATGATGGAAGTCACCCGGAAAATAATGCGAAGGACAAGCTTGGGAAATATGGCATACTCCTTAATATACAGTGTTCTTGAGTAGACAAATTGCATAATCATATGATATCACATGGGAGAAGTCAGTGTGTCTCACTTTACCTAAAGATGTTCTTAACACTGCAAACCATGACAGCAGAAAGGGGAGATCTTCCAGTAGGTGCATTTCTAATCTCCTTTAGGGTATAGATTTCCAATTATATCTTCTTCCTCCCAAGTATTCACTACAGCACTTTCCTGAAAAATACCGATAACTTCTTCTGAAACGATTGCAGACAGTCCTTTGATTCTCTGGGTTCTCAGTGTGAAAATAAATGTACTTCAGACAGTGCGTACTCTGAGAACTAAGAACCAGACAAAACCTAACTCTTCACTGTACAGATAGTGTCAAAATTAGCTGAACATTGGCAATTAATTTTTAAATGGAAGGTAAGACTTTTTCTCCTGCAAACAGGCCTGCAGTGATCAAAAGCTGGGAAAGAACTGTTTCCAGTTTGTTTACCAATACAAAGAACAAGTAACTGTGTGATATTTTTGGCTTGTAAACTGTCATCTTAAAAAATGGAGTCCAGAAACCTATAGAGCTTTAAAAATACCTTGTGCTGGTTTTAAACGTTAGAGCTAAATGTTCCTGTTGTGTCCTTGAGCGCTGTGGAACAAAACCAGCCACATTTATCCCCTCCTTTTCTATGGTATCTGTGGAATAAAGGATGGGTGAAGAGGTACCTTGTCTGCAACTCTCACTTGTCTTTTATCCCCTGAAGATCATCAGTACATAGTGATACTTTGATTAGTTTGGATTGGGTCACTCTGTAGGCTGTGAAGCCCCTCTCTGCGAGACTGGGCAGTCCGAGCCTCGAGGAAGGTCTCACATGGGAGAGAATCTCCTGCAAGACAACATGGACCACAAAACTTAGTATGAATGGGCTGTTGTTTGGAGAGTTTCTGAAATCAGTGTGCTTATCTGGAGATCTGACTGGGAACTGAGCACTTCTCTTAAATGAAGAAGGTAAAGCTTGGTCTTCCATCTTCTCTCAAATCCTTGTTTTCTACTGGAGAGCGTGAACCAAACCCGTCAGGTCTGTCAATCCCTCTAGGTAGCATTGCGTGAGTGTGGAGAGGAGGGAAGAAAAAAACTGGGATCATAATTGCAACATTAAAAAAAAAATAGATAACATCTGAAATACCTCAGTATTACCCTAGAGAAATGCATGTCCCTGAGCCTTGGAATTGTTAAAATGTTTATAGTAAGCTTATCAATGCAGGCCTTTTTACAGCTGTCTGTGGTCTTAACAAATCCATTTGCTTGTAGAGTGATCCTGTAACCTCGCTGAAACAAGATGCTCACAAGATGTATTGCAAGGTTGTTGGATTGTACCTCAATGATTCTGTATTGGATGATTTATAATATTTGGTTTTGTATGTGGAACTAGCTGCACCGATATATCTTTGACATCAAGACCTTAGTACATTAACTACAAAATTGCGTAGGCTCTTCTGATACTTCCAGTCCTCATTGATACCTCATCCTCAGTTGATCATGCCTTTGAATGTGGGCCAATTACAGGCAGAGGGGGATGAGGCAACTTGTCTCTGCTGACCTGGCTATTCAGAAACTGCCCACTAGGAGGTTTCTTGCACCTTTGCTCGGTGTGGTTTTGGGTTACCGAAAAATTTCTTCTCTCTGCAAACCTCTGACAGAAGCATGGCTGTTCCTGTTTTCTGCCTGAGGCTGCCAGAGGTAGCGGTTACAAGTGCAGTATCAATAGAAAACTGTTCTTTTCTTAGTTGGTGTGTGTGATCATTGGCTGCTTTGATTAACCAGTTCTGGGGCTTAAAGTGAGACATTGTTTTTTCCACTCTTTGTAGTGTTTTTGGCAAGGGGTGGAGAAAATACAGTAATTTCTCCCTTTTCTCTCTGAGTTTTGTTTTCTGCTTTGTGCTCAAGCACAAACCAAAAGAGTTTGCAAATAAACTAAATATTAACTCTGAAAAGTACTTTATATTCCCTTCTCACAGAGCTAGTGTGAAGATAAATAGGAACAGATCATATTGGGGAAATATTTCTTTCCCCGCCCTCCTGAAAAGAAAGCAATCCCTCAGTTATTGAAATTTTTTGCAAGTAAACCACAAAGCGGCAGCTGGGTGCAGCCAGCTACAGGATGATAGCCCTGGTTTTGTTGTTGTTGGGCTTTGGGGGTTTTTGACTGCAGATTTGGCCATTATAAATTGAACTACTAAAAACACATCAGTGTTATGTTGAAAATTCACAACAGATTCCGCTCAGACCAGGAAGTGAGGTGTTGTCCTTTTAAAGCCTGATATAAAGAAAAGGGTATTTCTGACGCATGACCTTCAGGGAACAGGAATTCCTCTACTCAAAATCTCATCCTTACCATGAACTTCACTGCCGCAATTTGGCCTCTCGCAGCTGCATGAAAAGTGGTATATTGGAGGGAAAAAAACTTTGAGAGATTTGGATCATATTTGCTTAAATAAATGATAAGGGCTTGTGAAATACAGAGCATGATTTTTTTTTTTCTGAAATGCTTTGTGTGTAAATAAATGTAATTTAAAATTACAAGACATTTTTTCTTTTTAGCAGAGTTCAGTATCCATTGACTGAATAACTGATGAGATTCTTAAAATCTGTTTAACTACCTAATCGTAAGTTTCACAATTAAAACTACTGGGGCTTAGATTTTTTTAAAATCTGGTTTGAATTTTGAGTGAAAACTCCATGCTGAAAAAATCTGGCTCTGCATGCGCTTCTTTGTGTATGTTTGCTTTTACTTCCCCCCACCCCCTCCCCATTTTCTTTTGCTGTATATCTTTCTCTCTGCCTTCAATTTAAAGGCAGTGAAAGAAACACCTAGTGACAGGCAGATTTGAGGAGTAAGCAAAAGTGGTTTTATGAACGTAGCAGGTAACAGCCCAGGCTTCTCTGCAGTGGAATGAATTAGTGGTAATAATTTTGTGCAGATACTGACTATGACTACACTTTAATACATGTGAATATACAGCTTTTTTTGCTAGAGATATAAACTCTGGAAGGCAGTGAACTGAAGCCTCTTTGGAGCGGGAGAGGGAAGTATCTGGCAGGCATCTTTTTTAGGACTCTGCACTTCTAGAATTTGCCAGTTCCTGCTGTTTAACAGCCCAGATTTGCTAACCTCCGGGACATACGGCAAGGCCTACTTTTTTCTTCTGGTTCTGTGTAAGTGGGTGTTGGCTAGAGCTAGATAAGGATGAAGAGGGGATATGTTGCTGAAATTGCTCCACTTTTGCTTTTGCTTTTGTTTCCTGGATTGTTTCATTTAACCTGGGGCAATTTACTTCTACTGTTTAATTTTAAAAGCTTGCCAGTAACAGATCACTGAGCGACATTCCATTGTTTGAGCAAGAAAATGAATAAGTAATAGTTTTGTAACTCAGATTCCCTAGAAAAGTATTGCTGCTACTAATTATGTAGTTTGTCTTGTTTTTATTGATAGGATAAGATAAATATATGAGAATTTTTTCCCTTAAGAAAAACAAATTCTCAAAAATATATGAATACAGTAGATCCAAATGAATGGAAGTGATAAGGCCTAATGAAGTGAAACTAAACATCTGGTGGGACTTTCAGGTGCATTAGGAGAAGGCACTATGGCATAGGTGACAGTAAATGCTGACACTTCCATGCAGTAGTAATGCAGATAAACCAATAGAGATCTTTGATCATTGGTCAGTTCTTACATTAATTCATAGACTGGGGATGAAGTAGAAATCAAGGGGCTTGCACAATCACATACCCGGGGAGACAATACTATAGCCTGTGTGAGAGATATGTAAGCATAGTGTCAGATAGCACTTATTTTTAGTTGCTAAGAGTTGCTCATATTTGAATTCAGTATTGTGTGATTGTAGTTAATGAACTTCTGACAGTTTTACCAAAACTGTTTTTAAAAGTAATTAAAAACTAATCAATTGAGGAACAGAGCTGAATTGTATTTTAAAATGTTGAAAAAATAAAGTTCATGATATCACAATACCAAAATTTATGAACAGATATAAACCTCATTTTAAATATTCTACATAATACAACTTTGCAGAAAATGTTCTAGCTTAATTATAGTAATGTGCCTCGAATTTTCCAGTGGGATCATTTATTTTGAGTGTATGTCTCATCTCTTATTACTCTAAGTACGAATAAGCCTGTTGTTGGGTATGTGTTGTCTAAACGTTGTGCATAACTTTCCTGGAATTTGTAAAGCTGTTCTGTTTGACATTAGTTGGCATACCTTGTTTGCAACCCTTGTAATCCAAAAATAAAATATTTATGTGTCTCTAGTCGCAAAGTACAAAGTACCATATTAAGAACAGCCATATACGGGCCTAGCTCTGTAAGATGCTGACTGCTGTTGGTTCCCCCTAGCTCAGCAATTAGTTGAACATTTCTCTCTTAAAACTTGCTGGAACTACTCTGAAGTTATAACTCTGAAGCAGAATCATCATCTGGCTTGGCTGTATGAGGTGGACAGAGAGTAAACTCTCTCAGTTTAGGGTGCAATCTCAGTTGAGGTGTGGCTGTTGCAGGCAGACGGACAGAGATGTTGGCTGCTGTGGTTTGGCTACTCGGAAGAGTAGCTGCCACTCTATCACCAAAGTGAGTGTAGCTATTGGAAGGAAGCAGGACTATGCAAGAGAAAAGTATGCAAGGGAAAGTTGTTCCTTTTTTTAAGAAAGGGGACTACCTTCTGTCCATCGCCAAGAGCTTGGGAGAATTGCCTGGCGGGCTAGAGAAGGAGATGCTAATCTGTCACCCAGAAATTTACTCACAGCAAGAGTGTATAATCCTCCAGTTTTTTGGCTGTTGGAGAGTTGTGTTGGTTGATAGACACCCAAGCTACAAATAGTGCACTTTTTCAGAATTTTATTTGAATGTCCAGTTAAATATTTGTTTTGATTTTATCCCTAGCTGAGGATGGTATTTTTTGCTATAGGCTTTATTTTGTGTGTGTGAGAAGGAAGGGACATAGACATGGGGAAGGATGGTGGGATTTCAACCTGTCTAAAGCTTCAGAGGTATGTTGAGGAATTTCTTCAAGGAGAATACCATGCCAGCCATATGCTCTGCCAAATACTATTTTACTCTCTACTACAGTGACATTTGTTTACATATATATTTCCTTATGCTATCTCCTTTTTTTCTCTAATTTAAATAATTTCATTGTGGAATAACGGTCATAACATTATCTAAAAATTATGCCAACTTCACGCCTCAGGGTTAGCAAATCAGGTGTGCAGAGGTAGCAGCGGAGTCTAAAACACATCTCAGTGTTGCTCATCCATAGCCAGAGGTTTAAGAGAAATAAAGCATGGCTGGATTTGAGTTACTAGTTGTACTCTTTGGCTTCAAGTTTTGGCATGGAAAGGCTGAACAAGGATGCAAAAAGACTAAGATGCACTGTGCTTGCATTTTTTTTTGTGTGTGTCATAGTGAATTCACCACCTGATACTCTATCATGGCATAAAAATATGTAAATTTCTTACTGAAAATTGAGCTATATTGTGATGTGAGTCTCTGCGTACAGACAGGTAACCGTTCATCTTACTGAGATCTTTTAGTATCTTTGCATGAGAGTTGCCAGTTTGGGGAAAATAAGGAATCATGTTAAGCCTATGTGAAAATAGGTTTAATAGTTACAGTAACTTAAAACAAAGTTTGAAGGCTTTTGAAGGTGCAACCAGAGTGCTGCCAAACAGACTCTTCCTCTGGCTGCACCAGGATTTCTGTCTTTATAAGGGTGTAGAGGAACTCTGAGTGGAAGTCTTGCGGTGGTAGGGGCTGCTGAGTCTGTCCCATAGGAAACCAGGGAGAGGAAACACAGGGGTGGCTGCAGTCAGCAGTGCACTCGCTGCAAATCACAGGTGGGAACAAATGAAGTAAGGAAGCAGCTGGCAGCTCTTACAGTCTCTGAGAAGATACAATTAATTTTCCCAGCACTAGGGCACGATAGCAAACCTGAACTGTGAAGAGCTTTGGTCCCTCTGTGATTGTGGGGAGCAAAATGGTGAGAGAAGACAGGAAAGGGAGAAGTCACTTTAGGACGTAGAGCCTGCAGGTTTGCCTGGAACTCTTTATGATAATGAACATTTTAATATTGTGCTCCAACTTCATGCTCGTTGTTGAATATGGCTTATACAGCCTCCTCTCCCTCTTGAATGATTGTCCCTGTGAAAGCACCTATTTGTTAGGGATTTGTGATTTCTTAAAAATTAACCTTTTCCCGTTTAGCTTTCTGAATTTGCTTTTGATGAAGAAGCATGAGTTTTAAGTATCACTTTGGTTCCAGGAGCGCTTTCAACAACTCTTTGCAATGGCCACTTGGATTATTTTATACCTTGCTTTTTCAAAAAGTGAAAACATTTGAAAAGTAAGCATTATAAAGTTTTATCCATAGGTTCTTTGGGAAATAAAAATATGATTTTAATAAACTGCAGACGGAATATGGGCAATGTATTAGCAAATACATTTATCTCTATTTTTCATCATAAATATGGGCAATGTATTAGCAAATACATTTATCTCTATTTTTCATCATAAATATCTCTATTTTTCATCATTACCACGTCAGTGTTAACTTCAGATTGTCAGAAAGTCTCAGGCATCTAGGAGAAGGGTACTGAACAATACGGTGACTTTCTAAGAACTGAAATGTTTAATCTGTAGATGAGCAAAAATAAGTATGTTCTATATGGCAAATTTCAAAGCCAAATAGCACACCATATAGAATTTTATATATTGCGTGGCTTTGACTGATTCATACGAATGCTAGTGCTTTGCTTCTTTCCACTGCTTCGTTTCTGCCAAGAACTGTTTTAGCATTTCAAGTCTTCCAGCAGTATAAAACTGGAAGAAGATTCTTTGATTTGAAAGGCCAAAATAGCAAAGCATTGATATATTTTATGCTTTTCTTAATAGACGTATGCATATATTATTAATTCATGTTTGTTTGTGCTGAGAAGTATTAGCAGTATAGTATTGATACTGTTCTGGAAGGATAACGGTTTTGGTTCATTTCCGACCTCATTCTTTATAATCTCTCCATCTTAAGATTGTGCCTAGAAAACCTTATATCATACTTCAGCATAGTATTATCAACGTAACCAATGTTCAGTGAGCCCGACCAATGGGATCTAGGGGTGTTTCATGCTACCTGGGTCCAGTTGTCTATAAAATATGAAATTATGTACAGTGTATGTTATTTTAATTAAAATATACGGGTACCAAATTGAGTATTTTTTTGCGTGATTCTCTAATTCTCTTACCTTTTATCTTTAGCTAGAGTGCAGAGAGATACAAAGCTTTTCTGGGTTAGGTTCTTCAGTGATTGCAGTTAAAACACTAGTGTGTAGAATATATCTGTTGTCAGTAGCACTGAGAATCCTTGTCGGTTTTTACTGACACACTTTGAGTCACATATCAAATGGCACACATGTCATTGTGTATAGTTGGTCAAACTCTTGTGGGTGTTGGTGCATGTGCCAGAGATGAATTTTGCCTGGATGAGAGCTTGACAAATCGTTAGTGTAGTTTCCAATGTCCATGGAATGAAGCTTTAAATTCCTTGGCAGCCAGGGTTACCTGGAGACTAATACAAAGGTTGCTAGTATAAAGGTAGCTTGCTTTGTTATTTTAGATATATGAGTGTGCCAAAAAGCAAGTCTAATAGTCTGCATTCCCAAGTTCAGGGGAAAGCCAGATCAGCAAACTGGAGACCTCTAGCCTATCCTATTTATTCCAACTGGTCAGGACTCTTTTGTTAATCCAATTCTTATTTTGGAAATAGTGATCTGTTGCAGGTTTTTTGTTTTTTTTTTTTTTTTTTCAGTAGAGCAGAGCTGTTTCCACGTAATTTACACAGGAGAAATATTTATGAGGTCCTGGGTGGAATTACTGCTCCTAGCCAGCAGCTCGTGATGGGAGCGGTTCAATGGCATGCAGGAGAGCACTTTCAAGGCCCTGTTTCTTTGCGTTCTGTGTCACATATGAGTAGCCTAGCCATGTTAGTGTTTGGAGGTAAATCTCTCTTCCCCTTCCCCCTTTTCATTTCATGACCTCCAAGGAGAATTGGTTTCATTTTAATACACAGTAAAATAAGGTTAAAATGTTAATGAGATGGGGGAGGGAAGTCATTTTCTGACCAGCTCTGCACAGTGGTTAGTAACCCAGCTATGCCCTTATGCTGCGTGGGGATACTTTCCCTGTCTTTAAATCTCACCAATGGTGGTCTTCACGCTAGGGCAGTGTGAGAATTAGAAATTCTGTGATCTGTGATGTCCTTGACAACTTTATCTTTATGTAAGCACAGAAGAAATCCGGTGCTGTGGCATATTGTCAGCTGGTGTTAATTCACTGCTCTCTTTCTTTACATTGTGAATCTTGGTTTTAGCTAATTGAAATCTCTCCGAAACTGAGGGTTCAACTAGTCCTTTTATTTGCTATAGTAGTATGGATTAAGCTTCTTTGTACATCCAGGAAGCTAAAACAATAGCAGCCTCCACCCTGCTATGGATTCTGGGGATTGTTGAGTGAATAGTTGAAAAGGTAATCTAAACTGTTAGGAAGCAGGCAGGTTGATTTCCAGCTCTGATGGGATTCATCTGGGCTATTTTTCAGATGCTTGGACAAATGTGTGTTAGTTCAGTAACTACTTAGTTTATAAAGCAAAGTTTGATGGCAAATTCCAAAAAATGTAAAACCTGTTGGCTATGTAAATTTGTAAAAGGAGGCTGGATTATTTTCATTTATTTATGGAAACAATCAAGTGTTGTGTTTTGGGGTTTTTTTTTAATACTACTGGTAATACTAGCATTCTTAATAAATAAGAAATCATATATCTGATCTGATACACCTTTTCCCAGCAGCCTTTGTTTCACAAATCACATTTCAGAATGCTAATTAAATGGGGAAGCTAGCAAATTGTTGCTAGTTAGGTTAGTTAGCATTAGTCACACAGGCCTGCAAGAGCTTTTTGAGGGAATAGCATTGCTCTAAATAGAGATTTAAGTCTCATATGATTTCTTTTTTTTTTTATTGTAGTTCCTGAGGCTCTAATTTTGGTTAGACTGTAAGCAAGAAAATAAATCTTGTTTTAATAGGCATTTCTCAAAAAGAAAATTGCTGCCTCAAAGAGTGAGTGGCATGTTACCCATTTTTTTCTGGTACAGGATTTAACTTGAAACGGAGTAGAGATGGGGATTAATTTATAACAGCTGAATAGTACCCAGATTTCTCATGTTCTTGATCACCCTCATCTGTTCTAAGCATGTATTAACGAAAAAGATCAGACCTCGTGCATCACTTCAGATGATGTTCATGCATTCTCAGCTTTCTCTATGACGTGAGCAAGTTCAACTTCTTTGATACTGAGGTATGCAGAGGCCAAGATGTGGAGAATGAAATGTTGAAGGCAGGTGAAGTGACTATAAAAAAGAAGGACAATGGGTTGTTATCTTTGAGAACAAAGTCTTATCAAAGTATCAAAAATTCTCTTTGGATTGTGGAAGTCACCGATGTAGTGCTTTTAGTCTTACGAACTGAAATGCTCAGTTGGCTCCTATCTGCAGTTTATTTATTCATAGAGATTTAAGGAAAGGAAACGCTACTTGACTTCAAAGATGTCTTGTGTTGCAATTTTTACTGTTACTTGTATGTGTTATCTTACTATCTAGGGGCCAAAGATCTGTTATCTTAGTGTCATACAAATAGTAACAAATTACAGTTCTTGTCTAAATGATTCCACTGTCTGTGATGGAAACAGCAGATGTCTAGGACAGCAGGTTCAGCTGAGTTTTGAGAGAGTTTTAGGTTGTTACATGGAAGTCAGATGTCTACATAACCTACTTTCCCAGCCAGAGGTCAGCCATGCAGCAGACAGGCAAATATTACTTTCTTTCTTAAGTTTCTTATTGGGTGCTGGAGGCAAACGTGTATTCTTCTGGATTATATACTGGTACAGCATTTGCATTATTTGATAGTGCCTGTTCACTTATTGTAGCCAATAACACGTTAGAGAGAACACTGATAATGTTCCATGGCTGGTAAATCTTCAAGACTTACATATAGCCATGCAATACAAGTTTGAATTAATGTTTACACAGCTCCTTTAATTTAATCTATTTAAATTTAGTCATTGCAAGCGTGTGGCCGTGATGACTGAGCATAATCTTACACACTGTAACATTTGTAGTCTTTGATTTTAGGCACATCAAACTCGAGGTGTGCTCTTAGAAGTACTCATTTCCAAGACCTGCACAGCGTTTACTGATTGTTTGTAAAACATACGTGAAAGAGGGAAGAGGATTCTCTTCTTGGATGCATATAGCTGGAGCTGGGTTACTTGTGCAGCAGTTTAGTGCTTCCTTGGGTAGATATACTCAACCCAAACTGGGGAAAGTCATAAGAAATTTCCAACAGCACAGTGAGTTATTAAAAGAACCTTTCTTTTTCTTAGGAATATCATATAAATTTGTAAACTAAGTAGGGCAGTTTCTTAGAGGTTCTAGTTTAGGCTTTGAGTTTTGGATATTCTTAATAAAAGAAGTCTACAGAAAAATAACAGTGGTTGGAGGCATAATGTCTGCAGAAAATGGATGCCTTATAAATAATAATTTGTGTTTATGTTCCAGCAAGCTAATCAAATTTTCCTTTAACGCAGTACAGAGAACAGAGATAAGTCCCTGTAATAAATGCTGGAAAAAGCTATTTGTCCTCTGATTTGAGATTCTTTATGAAACTCATTACCTAATCTTGATTTTAACCCAAAAGTAATTATTTTTACATTAAAGAGTCTTTTAATTTTGGTGGAGTCCTGTACTTGCATGCTAAAAGTAGGTACTTTCAGAAAACAGTAGTTTCTTGAATGCTTAAATGATTTAAATATTGAATAATTTTGAGGTTGCCAGTGTAGTACCTTTTATAATTGTGACTCAACTTCTAGATACACTTCTTTTTTTGGAAGCCAATTGCCATCTTTTAAGATAATGATGTTCACATGAGAGCTTGGATTCATTTCTTCTTCAGTTTGCATCTTTTAGTCATTAAGGGAATCTCCAACAGTGTCACTGACATGTGAAAGGCTAACACCATCTGTTGACCTGGAGAACCTGAGTTGTATTTCTGGAGGTCTAGCCTGTGATCGTGACATTTTTCTTGGTTTTGTGTAAAATTCTGGGTGATGAATCCGATGTCCATACATAGTACGGATTTTGTTATTAAGCAGCAGTGCATAATGACAATAACAAACATAAATGAAAGATAATAACTTTCAGAAGATATACAGATTCAATAAATTTACTGATATTAATGAGTAGTATGCCTGAGCTTCCTAGCTGTACATGTACAGTCAGATTATGAGCTCGATTGAATCATACGATAATATTGTTCATGGAAGGCAACTGCTAAGAACACAGCAATCAGATACCATATTATTCCTTTAAAGGGAAGTTATTTATTTGTTAGGAACACTGCATAAATCATCTATTATTTCATGTGCTTCTGGTCCAGTGTTCATGTTTGTCTCTGTCCTGCTTCCTTTCTATACTCAGACCAAGCATACATCATAAGCTGTTTCTGTTTCTTTTGGTTTATATTCACCTCTTCTTCCCTGTTTCATTGTGTTCCAGCAAAACCTCTGTCACTATGTTCACAAACCATTCTAAAATATTTTTTCTTTCTTCTTTTGTGAAGCTAACCTGTGAGGAACAGAGCTTGTGAAAGTGTGTATGATGTGAGAAATAATCCATAGAACACATGATGTGGCATGCATGTATGCAAAATTATGTTAAAACTTTAGGATGGTAAAGCTTTACATGCAAGTTCTGAATACCTGGTGAGATAGGAGCTGAAAAATAGTTTTGTTGTGTCCTGAACTATTTGGGCAGAAACCTCCCAGAAAAATAAAGCTTCACAGACACCCCATTAATTTGAATTTTACATTTTTTTTTAAAGAACTACATTGAGTGAAATTCTCTTATCAATGAAGTGAGTGGCAAAGTTTCAAGGAGTTCTTTTGGTAAATGGAGGCTTTGTCTGAACTTCAGTGAAACCAGAATTTCACTCTTCATTCTTACTGGTTTTCATATTGAAGGATTTCACAGTGATTCATCATTCCTAGATACACTGAGATATTGGTGAGATACAACATTTTGGGTTTTTGTGCTATAAGCTAGCAGCCCACATCAATATATAGAATAATTTTAAAAATACTCTTAATTTCCTGTCTTGAAACTTATGTGAAATTCTTTAGGCAGAGTTCTTCAGCTGTTTTGCCTTTATATCAAAGAACAGCATCCAAGTCCTGCCAACACAAACAAATGAACACTTTAATTATGGTGAATATCAGACTTCTTATTCTTCTGAAAAGTAACATCTGCAGTAGCATAGTAGTCAATGGATTCGGTGTGTAATTTCCACTGAGTTGTTAGGAATTGCAGGATTTTGTAGGAGACAGTACAAGAGATATAAACATGTAACAATGGATCCTGAAGCCAGAAACAAAAATGCTCTGTAGTGTTACAAGTTGTTTTGGCTGTCTGTGTTCTTTTATAAATGTGGCTGGTTCTGAATGTTATTGACTTAGGTGTAGGAAAGCTTCATATTTGCGGGGTTTGGCTGGCTGAAAATGGTCTGATTTGCAGAAACGTGGAGGGAACTGTGCACTCGGCATCACAAACCTAATAAATTAGATTCATATGCTCTTCCTTTTGAGCATGTAGCTTGTTGTTTCCACCCCAGATCTCCTTCTTAAAGCAGAAGGGCCATGGAACAGTTTATTATATGAATTCTTATTCATAAATTAAATTAATATTTTCCACATTGAACTACATTGAGTAGAACAAACTTGTGGAAATATTCCAACTGGCTTCAGTGGAGATACAGGAGGGACCCTTCAAGAAATTGTGTGGCAATTAAAATTAATCATGAGTTTCGCCTAACTTACTTATCTGAAAAAAAGCTGGACTACATATCTTGAGAGGGGTGTAAGCTGCAGAGAGGAGGAATCGGAGTAGGAGTCCCCAGCTCAGTGCCAGAGAATAGTGAAGTGTTTACACTGGCTTGCTTGCAGTGGGGACTTTAGGATTATAACAACACAGCAGATTACAATCAGTTCTAGTTGTAACTTCACTAAAGTAGCCCTCTAAATTGGAAGTTTTAATAGATTTGTTTCCCTGACATATGCTCTACACGTACAGCCTTGTGTTTGCTGACTCTGAGAGGTTAAAACCACTGACTCTCATGGCGTGATTAGTACCAAGTGAGACTGAAGGTGTCCGGGTTTTCTGCCGACAGTGAAAAGATAGTAAGGCAGCTTCGTTTCATTCACTTCTAATTCTGTAATTCTGTAGCAACTGCAGAGTTGTTTCAGAAGATACATGATTTGTACCTTCTTTAATATTACACCTTTGAGTGTTGCAGCTCCCTTGTCTAAAAATTGTATTTACCCAAATAATATCTGCACAGGATTTTTAGCTGTTATAAATGAAAATATCAAGCAAGAAAATGTGTACGAATTCCTGCTTGAAATTCCTTTTTGAATCTGTGAGTTAGGTAAGTAGCGAAAGAGGTATCTGAGCATACTAATTTTTACGTCTGTTTCCTAGCACTTTGGGAAACTTTTGATGTTCTTGGGAAAACTTTGGGTAGATACGCAAGTAGATTCATAGAAGTATGCAGAGTGTTAACATTTATTCAGTTTAATCTTTTTAAAAACCTTTTTGAAATAAAATTATACAAACCCCAGGGAGTTACATAAACAAAAATGTTAAGAAATACTGCTCAGCGCTATGGAACTGTTGGATTCATTTGGGGTCCAGATAGGTGGTTCGTGTAATTTGGCTTAATAAATTCTGATAGTCACACAACAGTCACTCTCCAAAAAGAAACTCTGGTATGGAACATATTTATCCTGCAGTACAGTTCCTGGAAGCACTTTCCTGGGTTAATCTCAATGTAATAGATACTATCTGTAACTTGATTAAATTATTCATTATCCTTGAAAGTTTTCAAGCATTTGTATTCAAAGTATATGCATGCTGCATTGTATGGTGAACACTCATTTGTTACCACTGGCTTGTAGTATCAAAGCAAATATTGGTTAACATCTTTATTTTCTGAGAAATGCCCGTATAGGCCATAATACTAGTTTATTTGGAGTCTCTCTGTATTTGTGTTGCGATGACTTGTTGAATTAAGGTATGAGAATAATATAATGTTGTGAAAATGTGTAGGATTCAATTACTGTCTTATTGCAATAGTGTCTGACTGTAATGGTACGTTAATACAATTGGGAAAAAGTACTTAGAATAGAAATTACATGTTTGTTAATGTATTCTATTGGCACATTTGTACCTTATTATGCAGCTATTATATTGTACATATTTGTGTGCAAAATCAAATGTTTGTAAGTCCTGTAACAAAATTTTCGTTGGCTTCGGTGGTGCAGATTCAGTGCAGTGCTGTGGTATTCAAAAGCTAACGTGGGCAGGAATGTAAGAAGAGGAATACTATGCGAGTAGTGGTAATATAATAACTCATAGCAAATTTTGCTAATGTGAAATTATCTCACTAAAAGCTTAGATTTTAATAAAAGAGTGACAAAATTAAAATTACTTTTGGAAGGTTATACAGCAATATATAGGATGCTTCTTTGTAATATAAAAGTAGTTGCTGTTGCAGCTTATGACATTTTCAATAACAGCTCAGTGAATACATCATGACATCTTTTAAAGGGTTTTTCATGACAATTATGAGACATGACTGTATTACTCAAAGTGCATATTTCTGAGAGATTTTCAGTATGGGGAACCAAGCTGAATAGTACATTTTAAGCAGATTGATGAGGGCCATCTCCTTCTAGGAGGGTGAGTCTGCATGCTGTGAAGAGCTTGAGGTGGGCACAATATATCTTAACACATTAAAGACAAGGTTTTCAACCTCTTGGTACATTTGGTACCAGTTAGCTAGACAATGACCTCCTTTTTGGGTATTTTCCATCTCACACACATGTGTGTGTGTGAAACTCCAAACTGTGTCTTCTAGCTGGAAGGAAAATATTCAAGGCTCTTGGGCTGACCACCAAAAGTGCTTTGTTGATTAAAGAAAGCATGGATTAAAGGCAATTTCAATCTCGAGTTGTTATTATTATTCTGTCTTGATCAGATCCTAAGACCTAGACTATTTTTGTATATTTATGTGTTTTAATATATATAACCTTAAAAAAATGTTTTTTTCCTGAAATAAAAATTCAGCACCTTTTTTAATTTAGGTCAGAGCATTGTTTTAAACACAATTTATTTAAATAATTAATGCATAAAACTTTTGTAAGTTATTATACATTTTGGAAAATACAGCTTCAACCAAAACAATACGAATATGATCCATATTAACAAATAGAAATTGATAATGTGAGTCTGCGCCTTTGACGATTAAGCTACCTGCTTGAAATTTTTCACAGGATTCTTCTAATGAAAAGCTTAACAGTCCCAAAGGAGTTTCCATTGGCTTTTGCTTCTTAAGGCATTCGCTAATCAAGTTTCTTCAAATGAAGAAAGCTAAGTGACTGTCCTGTACTGCAGTTTTTTGAATGTCAAGCATCTGTAAAATGTTCTTCCTCAAGTCTCGGTGAACAGAGTACTTCATTAATTAGCTTTAAGCATTAGAATACAGTAAGAAGCTCTTTATCTATAATTAATCGTATAAAATGGTATTAAACATCATTGGAAGAAATTAAAGGCTTTGAACAGAACTTCATCTGAAGTCATGCTACAAGAAACATAGAAATGTTTGCAGCTTTTAGATCCTTGTCATTGTCATCTGAAAAGTTTCACAGGAGAGGCAAATTTATATAACTTGAATAAATATGGGAGTTTCCTTACACAAGTTGTAGTCAAGTGGCAAATTAACAAGCAAAAGCCTGACTAAAGATGGAAATTTTCTACTGTAAAAAGTCCTGAGCAGGACTGCAGCCTATCTTTATGGCCTAAGAAGTACAATTGTTGCAAATACAAAGTAATAAGTTCAAGGTCTTTTTGAATCTGCACCAAACCCACTGCCAGTTAAACCAGTTTTATACTGGTCACTGGAACCTATGAGGAGTGCTGACATGGGCTTAGTGATAACGCTTTCTTTGATTACTCCCTTGACCATGCCTTAAATAATGCTAGTCCTTCAGCGACCTTGGTTATCAATGAAGAGTATAATGTCATAGTTTATAGTAGTTTTATAATAGTCATGAGTACAGTTAATGCTGGAAGTTAAAAAGAAACTTTCAGTCACATAAGGAGAGAAGTTCAGTGATGGCATTCTAGATGTGATGGTCGTGGCAAGATGGAAAGATTGTTTTGGGGATGGAGTGTGATAATTTTGTCTATGACGAGACAGGAAAATTCCTGGACATAAAGAAATGAGTTTATGGTACCTTTGGCTAGATGATATATTGGAATTGAAACACAGTGTACTGCTCTTTTTTTCTGCCCTTGCCTAATGATATGAATTTCACATTGCTGGGCTTCTGGTGGTTGCCTCTGAAAGACAGAAAAAATTCTTTTTTATCTTTGAAACATGTTTTTGCTTCTGATTTATTTGACAAATGTCACTGTTAGAAAAACAATGTGCCCAGGTTATGTTTAATTAATTCAGACTATTTAGGTGTACCCTATGTGTATGTTAGCTGCTAAACTGATGTTTCTGGGACTGGGAAATGTTTTTAGCCCCAATTATACTGAAAGGGATGTGACGTAGACGGAACCATCCAGGATGGGAGAGGCTTGTGTTTTTTTCAACTGTCTAGGCTGTCACAGATACTCAGGCTGTCTCTGAGCTCCTCTGTCTCTCTGGTATCTATCTTTGTTACTTAGAAATTTTGCAAAACTGACACCTCTAATCTCTCTTTTATCACCTTCCTGAAAATCCTTAATCCTAGCAATTTCTATTAAATGAAAGAGTGATTGTTCAAACAAGTACACAAAGGACTACCATGTGTTTTATCTGAAGAGGATCAGAGTGATCCTACTTTAAAGTTATACCATCTTATCTCTTACCCAGGTGTCAGAACATCCGCTGTTCAGTTCTTGAATTTATCTAGGCTACAGAACCTACTGCTGTAATCATGCCCTTTGCTAGAAGGCACCCCAAAGTCCTTCCTTTTGCATTTTCACCTCATTTTTGGAGAATTGTGGCACAGTTTTCAAAATTGCTCCACATCTGCAGCTCCCACGGATGCGTGTTAGTGAAATTATGCATATTGGGTTGCAGCCCATTAGCAGAAGGACTCACTATTTCTCTCAGGCATGATTGACCAGCCAGCTAGCACCTGGTGCTGTGAAATGATGGTCCCAAAGGAAGTGGGTTCTAGAAGGGCTCCTCTTGAGGAGATGTTTGAGTAGGCAGTGCTGAGGTGAAAGATGCAGTGGTGAGATGTGGTACTGTAGAGATGCTGGTGAGGTACTGCCTGGTCTAGCAGGGAGGTGGTAGGCAACAGGAAAAAAATTATTGTCTGCTTACAAGGATGTATCTAGGCTGAGACTCCGGAGAAGGCAGACGGCGGAGAGGGAGAATCAGACTTGCAGTGGTGAGCAGAAGGTCTCTTCTGCCAGACCTGGCTGTGGTGGATGGCAAAATGTTTTTCTTCAACACACAAAAGTAGTTCAAACTGAAATACCGTGTATGATTTGTGTTAACAGCAACTTAAATGTTAAATGCGAAAAGAATTAATTGATGTAATAATTGATGATATGTTGTTTTGAATTATGGATGCACAGATACTTACTCTTACAATAGGGCTACTGTTTTGTTAAAAAATGAAACATATCTGTTACGAACATTTAGTCACAGATGGGTTTTTCTAGGCTTTGTTTTTAATTTGACGCACATATTGAATGAAATTCAGTTGGTGCTTTAGTCAGCCCTTTGTGTGTGTGTGGAGATAGGAGTGAATATGAACTTTGGTTCAAAAATACATGAGACTGTAGCCAAAAAATTGTGTTTCATCTGCAGAATGCCATTTAAAAGGAGTGATTTCACAGAATGCCACACAGATGCTGTTTTTGTGACAAGCCCTATGAATTTCATGCAGAAGAGACATTTTTCTTCTGTTCACTGTTAAATTTCCTACATGAAGCATGTCCTTAATATTTAACAGATTTTACTATTTTTTTTCAGTGTGGTACAGAATTCAGACAGTGCTATGCCATGATCTTCACTTCTGACCAGAAGTTCCCTTAGCTTATCCATTCTGTACTGTGAACCACCACATGCATTTGCATTTAGTATTCCTCACATCTGGGATTTTGGATTGCTGCTACCTCTAGCTTGGATTGGCTAATATAATGTGGAGACCATGATCTTCTTTCCATTTCATTTTGCTAAGAATTTCCCATATTCATAAACTGAAAATCTGTCTTGAAAAACAATCCCGTATGTGTCTATTTTTCTCATGCATCATATTTTTAACAGATTACAAGAAGCAATACCAGACATAAAAAGTGCTATTAAATACTATTATTCTGAATACCCATTCCTTGTCCTTCTTGTGCCTCTTCTCCCAAGTGACAGGGAACAGGACAAGGGGGAATGGCCTCAAACTCCGCCAGGGGAGGTTCAGGCTGGACATCAGGAAAAAATTTTTCATGGAAAGGGTCGTTGGGCACTGGAACAGGCTGCCCAAGGAGGTGGTTGAGTCACCTTCCCTGGAGGTGTTTAAGGGACAGGTGGATGAGGTGCTGAGGGGCATGGTTTAGGGAGTGTTAGGAATGGTTGGACTCGATGACCCAGTGGATCCCTTCCAACCTACTGATTCTATGATTCTGTGATTCTATGATTCTTGTAGCTAGTGCTTTGGTGACTTACCAGAGCTCTCTCAGCTGTCTTCTTCTGTAATAGCTAGTGAGCCGTTCATCTCTGCCTTAACATCTCGTCTCTCCCTAATGCCCACTTGCAGAGTGAGCGGGACAGCAACTGGTATTTTGCATTGTATAATCTTTTCGTTATAGCTGCAGCAACACAGTCTTGATTGCCAGCCAGAAACCCCATGAAGTTCGTCTTTCTGTCACCTTTCACTCGTTTTTGCAAGCTGTGCAGTTGACCTTCTCTAATGACAGTGCTTCCACGTAAATGAGAAGGAGAAAGGGCCTTTCTGCAATGTGTATGATCTCCGCAGGGTTGTCATGAAAGTCATGTATAACTTCTTGGCATCTGTGTCCTGGAGACCAGGTTCTGCTGACTTCAAATTAGGCACCATGCCATCTGAACAGATGGGTATTAATGTAAGCATTGGATATAGATGTTATGGACATGATTCCCAGTTCCAAATGTTACAAAATGTTGCCTGTCCTGAACTTCTACCTCTGGGTGTAAAGGATTTGTTGTAAATCCAGCTCACTGAAGAGTTAGCTTTGCAATATTAGAAATTTAAGCCTTGGATCAACTATGTCATTTGCAGTGTTGGATAAGGATGTGAAGTTGCTCAGAGGAGCTTGCTTGTATTTTTGGAGGAGTTCCCATGAGAAACAGATGAAAAAAAAGCATCTGTGGTATTCACCATTTTCATATGAATAAGTTATATTGTGAAGCCACCATGGAAGACAAGAATGGTTTTTTTTCCTGTGCCCACAAGTAGGGATGGCAATTCATTGGGAATCTGATGAACTTCATTCAGCTCACTGGAATTGTCTGTTCCCTTTCTCTTCTTGTTCTGTATTTTTTCTTGTTTGTCTGTTTGGTAGAGATGGCAGATGCTTTCCTAGTCCTTGCTGACAAAAAAGTAGTGTTTCGCTTGTCATGATCTAAGCAGTCTCTTGATTCTTCCAAGGCTGCTTCTAGGTCCTACCAAATGGAATTTTTTCACTCCTGCCAAAGTTTTTATAAGTCCTACTGTGTTCTGAAAGCTTTTTCAGTAGCTACCTGCTTCTTCCACTCTACATCCTAACTTGAGGTGTAGCAAGACTTATCCTGAGCAATCTGAGTAGGGGTGCCTGGGGATTAGAATTGATCTCTGAGTTCCAAAATGAAAAAGCATAGCTGTGGGATGGTGGCATCACCCATTTTACACTGTGACTTATGGGAAAGTGTGGAGATGTGAAGTGATTCTGGGCCCATTTACAGTCACGTGAAAAGAGGCTGCTCTGGAAGGCAGATGTGGGGCCTAGCTCTCAAATGTTCTCTGCAGTGTGGAGGATATGACCTAAATCCTATTCATTTTCTCTTTTTGTAACACAAAGAGATTAGAATATGTATTTATACTGGAAGTCAGCTCCTCTTCCACATGATCAGATTATTTATCTTTTACAACCTGCCAAAAGTGAACAGAATGCCGTTTGTTTGTTTATTTGGCATTTCTAAACTATCTTTTAAAATAATTTCTTTTGGGAAGAAACATCCCCCAAATTGTTAGTTTTCTTACAGCATGTCTAGTGCAGATAATTTCAACAAAAATTTGATGTTAGCAGGATCATCCACTGAGGTCTTGGCTCTCATTCAGTCTGTACAGATGTTCTTTCAGACTCTTATCCTATCTAGATAATAGGAAGCATGCCTAGTAAGCAACTATGGAGCATGTTAGGGTAATTCACAGTACCTCAGCATTCAGCCTGGGGCTGCGGGTTCTAAAAATAGAACAACAGATTCTGCACAGCTTAATCCTACCTGCTTGTTAGTCATTATCTTCTTAATGAGCAACTAGCAGCCACCTTTTGTTTGTAGAGAACCTTTAATTCAAATGGTTTTACTTTTCACTTGGGAATGAGACTGAGGTTTTGGCCATCTTCTTTACTAAAGTGTAGTGCATGTGTGTGCTGATATTAAAACAATCATAGATGCAGTTTTTAGTATTCCTTTTTTAGTTTCCATAAACTCAGAACAAAGAGGAACAGATGTTGCTTAGTAAGAGAGGAATAAATTAAGTAGGTGCGAATCTGTGATTTTTCATGAATTTTCAATTCAGTTTTTCCTTGGGCAAATATAGTTGATAAGGGTGAGACAGTTCTTCTCTCTTTAAGTATATGCAGATTGTAGGGGAAGATGCAATTTGCCCTCCTGGCAGACATCCTTTCACCCATACCTCCACTCTTCAGAGGCAGTATACCATGTAATTGTTATGCTGAGGGCTTTTTCCGAGACAGAACAGATTTATGCAGGTTGCAGTGAAAATAGCACGTGGGAATGGCAATCAAAAATATTTATCGCAGTAGGCTGGGAAACCAGCAACTTGAGTTTAATTTCTGCACCTTCCAGAGAAAACTTTTATAATGTTAGGAAGTAACTTAAGCCCATATTCTCAATTGCACCTTGTCTATTTAATTTTATAGGTATTTTTGTTCTGGTTTCTATGTGCCTCAGTGTTTAACACAGAGAGGCTATGAATTCCTTTGTCTCTTTCTAAGCTCGGTACAAACACATACACAACCTAATGAATCTCTCAAGCTTGGTTTCAGCCTTTAGGTCAGGCAGTAGTACAAATGGCCTACTAATGAAATGAGAAAAAGTGGGGTGAGGATTACATAGCATTTATGGAAACAGCAACAAGGCTGAGGGGACAACAAAAACTTTTTAGAATAATTATGGGAAAGATCTGCAAAAGCAATTCATCATCTATAGATGCATATGTTATGTTCACTCCAGTTGTTTCTTTTTGAAAATGGGACTTAGATGTCTAAATCACGTAAGCATTCTTGAAAATGTAATTGTTTTATAAATATGGATCATTATACTGGCAGCATAGCAGCTGCAGTTAAGAAATAAAACAAAAGAAACTGAAATAATTACTTTTAAATTCCAATATAAGTTTATTATATGTGCTAATGATATATAAAATTAAAATCTTCTTATGTCTTTAAATTGTATCTGTTAAAATAGAATTAATTCTTTGTTTTCTCTGGTTTATACATCTTGCTGTCAGTGATGTATTGCTTGAAAGAATGAAGATGAGTGATGGATGAAAAGTTTAGTCAGTTACTTAAGTTTATGTGACTTAAATTGTAGATTTGGGAAAATTTATGGATTAATCTGAGCAAAGTATCAGTTATTGGTCTTGTTTCTGGACCATGATACCAAGTGTATCTAATGTTAGTTCATCTGCTTTTACAAATTTACACAGGAATCTTGCTAGGGACTTCTGAGACCACAGGACAGAGGGGAAGAAACAAGTCTTGTCTGGATCTGAACACTTTTCTGGGCCTGCATATATAAGACAATTGATTTACAAGGCTAAGAGTGGTATTGATTAACTAACTGCTTCATTGCTGAGCTATAGGAATTTGGTAGACCAACTTTTGACTGGCAAATTGGGACATCTTTCAGGACATTTTAAGTATTAATATTGTGAGAATTCAGCTCATTTCAGTCTGTCCTGTAGACTCCTAATATATGAGCCATCCAAACTATTAGCACCTTTCAAACAGCTTTCCTCGCTTGCCTGAGGATAATATGGTTTTACATAGCACATAAAGCTCCGGACTTGCTGTTACTTGCCTCTAATGCACTGAGTTACAAGTTAGGATTTGACCATTAGGTCCTTGTTCTGTTTTTCTCAGTTTGCACATACTACTGTCAGTGCCAGAGCACCATAGCTTTGACCTAGCTCCAGTTGAAGGTTGGGAGATGTCTGGTTATTTATATCCAGTAAGCACAAATCTTGTTTTTTCATGTACCAGTAGCTGCACGCAAACATACTTTAATATAATATTGTTGGTTTTGAATATAGCTATGAGGTCTTTGCATCAGTCAGCAAAATTGGAGATGTCAAGACTAGTCTAAAGCAATTCAGCAGCAAAGACCTGATATTTTAAGGCAAATCTTCAGTGAGATTGATGGATTGCATTGACTTTCATAGAACTATTACACATCAGTGAATTTAGGTTAAAATTTATAGAAGGAGGTATCCTACTCAATGATAACCGCTCAGATGTCAAAAGGATTTCATGCACAGACAAGTTATATTTAATACATATTTTGTGCTGTAATTAGTTCCTAATTATGTGAAAATGTTCACCTAACAAACTTTATACACTGGCATCTTCTTGTACTTGGCACATTTTTGTTTTAAAGCCTGGCTCACACTCCCACGGAAACAGGAGTTTCTTTTGTTCCATTATTTTGCTTCATGAGAATTTAGCAGCTTCTGGAATTTCTTGCTGAAAGTTCTTACACAAATTGTGTTCCAGAGCTTTTTAAACTTTGAACGCACTCATAGTTCATAATGAGTTGCCCTCATATGCAGAAAATATCACTATTGCTAGTCAAAGTCAGGAAAACAGTAACACCCTTGGAAGGCTGCTTTTTAATATTGTACTGGTTTTTGTTTCTGGATGCATATGATTAAAACTGTTTAAAAATGACAAGTTGTCACCAAGCAGCACAAGTCCAGAGAACTGCAGTCTCCTACATATTTCTTGAGTGCCCAGGTGAGAAAAAAAATACAAGTATCCAAATTGCTGTGTCTATGACACACTGACCAGTGTGACAGAGCAGCCTCTGGAGTTGAGGCTGCCTCCACTGCAGGTACTCACCGGGCACAGTGGAGTGGCTTGGCTGCCCCAAAAAACACAAGCCTGATGACAGACAGCGAGATGTTTCTGTCCGAAACCAACTGTTGTGACAGAGCATGTGGGAAAGGAGCTGTGAGAGTTCTGGATTCTGGGACAGCTAAGGCTTATCTTCTTGTGGACTTGTCTTGGGGAGTTTCTGCACTGATCCCTGCGCTGGTGAGCAGTGTGCCAAAAGTGCATCTGAACTAGAGCAACTGCTGTCCCTGGACTGCTGTTCAGAACCTACCCAGATATTTGGTAGTTTTGATGACATGGATGAAGTTACTATAAAAGTAGTAGGCTATTGTAGTTTGATAGTCCTTTTGCTGCCTTCAGTACTCCATTGGGTTTGGTTGGTTGGTCCCTGGGAACCAACCAGTTTCTGTGCATCATTGTAGGAACTTGGGACTTGGCAAGCATGGACATGCTGTGCTATTCAAAATATAATATTTGTGTTTTCTGAATGCTCTGAATGGTTTGAAAACCTGATGTTATAGCATAAATAACAATATGAAGTAACTTGAAGCATAATTTTATTACTTTGGAACTGTGGAAAGCTTATCTTAGCACAGTTGTCTTGTAAATGCATTAGCCTGGGATCTCTGAAAACATGTGGCAGAATCAGTTTTGCGATGCTCTGCTGAAGGCCAGTGTTACTTCAGAGCAGATGGAGGATAAGGCAGGTGGTCACATTGTTCCGGGGCTGAGTGAGGTCTGTTTCTGTGTTGGAAGAAGAGGATATCTTGGAAGTGCTCTGACCTCTGAGAATCTTCAGAAAACAGGTTGCAAATACTAGTCAGCAATGTGCTTCAGGAAATGAAAACTATTTAAGGAATCCTGTTGTCTTCACTCAACCTGCATTCCTAGTGGAATTATTAGTGAGTCTGAGCTGAAGAAAAACCTCCAGGATTTGACCCATCAAATACTTAGTCATTGTAGTGTTTTTGAAGGAGGTATCATGCCACATACTAATGTGAAAAAAAATATATATATTAAATGATCTTGAGGCAAAACCTTCTTTGTCTGGCTTTCTGGCATAATACACTCCTTCATAAAAGTAGTTATTTTTGTAATCATTATTTTGGGGGCCTGTGCTTTTTGGTTCTGTTGCCCAGCAGCAGAGCTGGAACAGTGCTTCCCCAAAAGATGGTGGGCAGTCTGGTCAACTGGTAACAGGACTCCAGTGACGTGATAGCTCTCAAATCCTGATCTAGATTGCAATGAGTGGTTCTGTCTGAGGGCTGGCTGGTCTAGGCGTGAATTGAGCAAGTGGCCTAGTATTCAAAAGAGAAAAATTCTTGCAATGGATTATAACTAATAATCATTTAGCTTTCTTGACAGCAAGAGACTGAATTGTGCCAAGAGTGACAGTACACTGCAACTGTAGAAACTAAGAGTTCTGTAGAAGTAGTAAAATTGGAGATTTGACCTACTTTTCTTTCCCTGTAAATGACCCTGGTTGGCTGGAGTGGAGATGTGTTGGTGAGGAAATGCATGCATCTCAGCCATTCTTTGTGTGAGTGGAAAACATGAACCTGGTTTGCACAAGCACAAAACTCACATCTGTAGATTTTTAAAGCAGCAACTGATGTGGAGCTGCCATTTCTGACAGCCCCGTATCCTGTTCTAACTGGGTGCACAACTGCTAGTGGTCAGCTCCTTTTATCTGCTTGCAACAAAATCTTTGTTGCTAGTTGAGCTTTTCTCACTGTGCTGGTATTTTCAACACATCTTTGGTCCTGTAATTGTTCCACTGAGAAAGATGACATATAGATAATTAAGGAAAAGAGAGTTTTTTACATATTTATAAGTTTTGCTGCCAAAAGTGAGTGAATCTTTTTTTATCTTAGCGCACAAATTGTTTCTAATATGCACCACATTTTTAATATATCCCTTACATGCGCATTATTACTATTTAAATGCCATAGCATATCTGTGGCACCGTTTGATGTATTCTGGATAGGAAGGGAGTTCTGCTCGAGCAGTATCAGATGTAACTCCATATGGCATTGTTGTGTGAGGCTAAGATGCTTGCCAGTTCCAATTTGGAACATGACATTCAATGCAAATATACTATGATACAACTGCATTGCAAAGATTTGAGCCGATTGCTGTGCTCTGCTGCTTATAGGAGTATATAGTTAGTGTTGAGTTTATGGAGTGTAGTCTTGCATTCACTGCTTCATGAGATGAAGGTGCTCTATACACTCAGCTGTAACTTTTTTATTTCTTTGACTCGTGATTGTCAATGCACTAACCAGTGTATGCATAGGCTAAGGGGAGCCTTTGACTGCAGGGTACAACTGAAAGAGAACGTTCTGGTATGTGTTCTAATGGTGTAATATTGTACGTACCTCCTCTGAGCCAAAGAAAAAGAAAAATATGTTAAGTTTCTGACTTACCTGAGTCCCTGCTACCAGAGTTAGTTTCTAAAAATTGAAGGAATTCAGAGATAGTTCTGAAAGGATGAGAGTAAGGAAACAATCTGTCTGTATGTTTAGGGGTTTGAAATTAAGGCTGTCTCTTATAAATATTGGCACCAGATGCATCAGAGGGGACATGTGGCTGGTGGGTTGTTATCTTCCTCTTCCTCCTCTTTGATACCAGCTAGTGGGCTACAGTGACGCAGGGGAGATCATGCTGTACTGCTGAAAAGCTAGCCATGCCTAGGGCGGTGTGCAATGCAGTACCTTTTCCTGCCCCTTCCCTGATGCAGGCTCTGGTCTGCTGCCTTTTGTGTACGTTTGCAGTGATAGTTGCACCCCATAGACCCTTGTAAATGCTGTATAAGATTTGCCTTTCATTCTTCTGTTGGCATACCATCATCTATTTTTTCTCCTTCTGAGTTTGTTCCTCCTACATCTTGCATGTCAGCATATTCATGGCTTCTTGGAAACACTGTCTGTCTTTTGCTTTCTATCTTCAGCATACACAGTTCATCCTGGAAATAAAATCCATATAGAAAATTATCTTGAGCTTTATGGAAAAAAGAAATCCCATAAATTTCAAGCAATGTGTTGTGAGTTTTGACCTAGTATACAGCTGATCTAGAGATGCGAATATGTCCAGAATTGCGTGTAATAGGATGACAAATCCACATGTAGTGTCACAGTGTTTATATACAGCAGAACTTTTCCTAAAAAAGAAGGGATGAAAATAAAGGTTTAGATTAAACAAGCACTTATACTGTTGTTTGTTGTGACAAGTGAAGTGTATCAATAATTTAGAAGTAACTGAAACAATTTTAGACTATTGCATCTGAAAAAAATTACACTTTCTCCGGTTGTATTAGAACTTCTTAAAATTATTTTACCCACGAAAAAATTAATGGTAAAAAAAAATAAATGTCATGGCAGCACATGGGCATAGCAAGAGCAGATGCTGATTAGGTCATCTTGTTAGTGACTTAAAAACATCACTGCAGATGGGTACAGAACTGACAGCCTATGCTACGGAGTGCATCACTGGTAAGTTACACATGCTGCTAGGGAACAAGAAGCGTGGAGATTGACAGATAAATCTGTGATCCTGGAAACTCTTGCAGCAGGCTCAGAAATTGTTCTGTTGTCAGTAACAGTCCAGAGTGCCTGAAATAAAATCCATTTTTCATTGCTTGTTGGCAAGAGATTTTGAAATAAATGTCTGACATGTTTTCAAGCTGTGTGCAAATCAAAAGGACTATTACTCTGAAATCCACATGATAAAATGTTAAATTCATGTGATAAAGTATTTTAAATCCTCCTTAAGGGGACTAAACTCATTAGCAGATGCTGCTTGACATAGTTGCGATTGCAGAAACAGAGGTACAACCTCAGTGGTTTGTGTACTGACAGCTGTGTAGCTAAGTTGGGAGCAAACCAATATTGGACATGACTTGCAATATATTTAAGTTCCTAATCATTTGCCACCTACAGAGTATGAGATGGCTCAGTTATTTTGTGTGTGGGGCTATTTACGGAGATTCTGAGCTGGTATGCAAAACACCGTGAGTGAGACCTTGTATTAGAGAGTGGCAATGATGCTGGGTTTGAATGATTCGAAAAAGGAAGTTTTCCGTACGAAGGAGAATAATAGTACCAGAGGCTTGTGCAGCTCTGACCTTTCAGTAATTTGCAGTGACAATTCTTTTCCCTGTGGCCTGTTTGTCGAATTTTGCTTACTCCAGATTCCTGTTTGCTTAGGTGATAAAGAATGAGGTTTGGCTTTTCTATCTATTGAAGGCCATAGGTATAGTTGCTGGCTGAATGTTGTGTCATGAAGGATGACACTCAATTTTGCTTGCACTCTTATGTATTGTGCTAATTATTAATATTAATATTACTTCTAGTCTCTGCTCTCGAATTTTAAGTCAAGACTGCAAAGAACATGTGATGAGCCCTGAAGATTGTAATCATGACAGTTTTTATCTGTCTTATAGTTTTTAAGACTTTTGTTTTTTCTACTTTCAAGCTTTGGTCCTCCTAGCAGGGGCCTGGAGGATAGAAGCTTAAAAAAAAAAGCAACTCAAACCTGAAATTTCCATGTCACGGTCTGGAGCCCAAGCTTTTTTAAAATCCCAGAAATTAACCAATGCTGAATTGGTCTTCAAACATTTTCCCAAGTAACTACACTTGATTTGTCTGCATGGTGCTTTTTGCACTTAGGTTATAGCTGTGCCTTTTTAAAGGCAGATATTTGAGGAACTGCATGTTGCTTGGTTTGTGAGTCCTGTAACATGCAATAGGTCTGACCCTCAACAGTTTTGAACAAAGAAATGATTCACTGAATGCAACCCATGAGAGTTCTGCAACCATAATTTTCAGAACACTTTGTATGTATGTTTCAGTACTTGTTTGTATAGATTAACGTGACCTGATACCAGTTTATTTTGGTTTTATGTAGAATTGTCTTTTGTTCTATGCGTAAAACATGCATAGAACAAAAGACGGACTTTCTCTATTTGAAAGAAACACGCATAGAACAAAAGACAGTTCTACATAACTGTTCATTCTACAGTTAATTTTACATTAACTATTCATTCACAAAACTCACCTTTGGGAAGACTTGTGTCTATGCAGTTGTTCTGACTAAAATTTCCTGTGCGAAACAAGGAATTTGCATTTCAGTTAAAGAGAACAGAGTCTGTCTGTTTCAGTGTTTTCTGTTTTTCCCATCACCATGGTATCTCAGCACTTGGTAATTCTGCAGGCTGAAAAAGACCAAGCAAAGTTTATTAAGGAAGTGGAGACAGAGCAAGCATTTATTTGATGATACAGTATAGTTTAAGAATCTCCATGTGGTAGACTATTTGGTAAAATGTGTGTAAATGCATTAACCCTGAGCATGGAGCTAATGTAGGTGTAAGACTCACCTGCAACATTCTCTGAATGATGTTCTCCTGGCAGAGGCACTGTGTGGCAACCTGCATACCCAGTGAGCAGTGGGAAATCCTTGTAGCTTGGAGTTGTACTGTTACATGATGTCATCCTGCAAATAACTACATATATAAGCCACCTGCAAATATTCCCTGTTGAAACTCCTCTCCCACATTTTCATCAAAAACCAACCTTGGGTTAAGCAAGATGTAAGTATGCCATAGAAGCTGCCATTCTATGAGCTGAACTACCTGCTTTGGCATTTCCTGGCAGCTGTACCTATCTGTCCCATCCCCTTCTTTCCAGGAAGAGATAGAGGGTATGAAAAGCAGGTATAAAAAGATGGCAAAATCGTTCTGATCTGTCGTAGTATTTTGAGAAGTATTCATGCTTTATGCGAAAGATGAGAAGTTGAGTTTCTTGGTTGAAAAGAAAATTGGCAGGTTGTAAAGGACATGCTTTAAACCCAAGCCTTTATATGACGGTTTGTCCACTCTTCTTTTTTAGTCTTGACTAAATAAGTGTGATTAGTCCTTTTACTGTGCCCCATGAGTTCATAGACACTTTTAGTATTTTTAAGTGTTACTTACGAATGAAAAACCATGAAGACACCAAAATGCGAAACTTGGCAAAAATTTTCTACTCTGAATTTGTCTGAGACAAATTTTCTATTTTTTCCATTGATTTGTCACTGTCTTAGCTCCTGCTTTGAGTTGGGAAAGTTGTAGCAAGAGGATTAGCCAATTGCATACTAATTTTACTGTAATGGTTTATGAAAAATGATACAGCATAGGAGTAACAGAAAACAAAATGCAGATTGAAGGAGACGGGTCAAAAAAGATCTGTTCCAACACTTAACTTGATTTTAAAAAGGATTTGATAGGGAAAACAGAAGCTAGTGGTCATAAAATGAGGAAAAGAATCCCCTAACTTGAAGATTTTAGAGTTAAATAAAATGTTTAACATCATGTAACATTATATGATACAATGCTTGGAAACATAAAGGAGAACGGCTACATTGAATGGAAAAAACAAATCCTCATCCTTGCATTTACTAGAGTATCAACTTCAGGGCTGGTTAACAAATTACTTTCAATAATTTATGCCTTTATGTTGGAGACAGATAAAAATTCTTGCTTCAGGATTTTCTTCAGTATTTGTAGCCATCATAGTTTCAAAGATTCCCCAATCTTTTAAGTAACTCAGGTTGTTACATAAATGAGGACTTTCTTCAGCAGTGACTGTTAGATCTGTTTCACTGTTGATACGCTGGGATATTTTTCTACCATAGAAAACATGTAGTTTTGACTGTCTTCATTATGGTAGGTGATTTAGATTTAGATGATGCTCTGAACAGTACAGATAGAAAAATTTTCTTCAAAACAAATTCTGAAAAGCGGGTCTTAGTTTCCTCTAGGGACATTTGCAAATTTGTGTGACATCTGTAATGCCGTTATGCAAGTCTCATCCCTAGAGCAAATAGGATTTATGTTGTAGTTATGACTTGTTATGAGATTTGTAATATCAACAGTCTCAGTGAAACTGGATCAGATCATGTGGCTTATAGAGGAAGCTCACCTTCTGTGTGATGATTTCCTTCTATGGTGAGTCTTTGACTAGTCTGAGAAAAAACAATGTTGGCAAGTGGAAAAACGGTGACTTTTTGGGTATTATCTAGGCTTTGTCACTGCAGTGGAAGGCAGGGGAAGGAAAGCTGAGAAGCTGGTACTCCATAGGGTGAAAGTAGAGGTAGGTGGGAGATTGCCTACCTAGAATGTGAGAATGTCCAATGCTCTCAATCATTTTGTGCAGGAATCCCACTTAATGAGAGATACCCAGACTACGATGTGAGATGTTAGTGGCATCCTGCTACAAACATTGATATGAAAATGAGAACCTCATGAAGTGAGGTGGAACCTACATGTTGATATACAGTGTGAGGCTGTATGACACTAAGCAAGTCTGCTTAGGAGTTGATGTAATACAGGCAATAAAGTAATAAACATAGCTGAGTAAAATAGCTCATAGAAATAAGCAGAATATAGCATTAATTCAGTGTCTTTCCCTGCCAACTCAGGCATGGATTAGCTATGCCACAGGAAGCTGCACTATGTATGTCTCTGATTTAATACAATGTTCAGGTACCACGATGATGAACATGCATAAAAGTATATATAGATTAACAAGGGGTATTAAACTTTGTGAAAGGGAAACAGAAGAGGATTGTCTAAGCATTGAGCATTATTTTAAAAATGTATAGGCTTCGTTCTGCATGACTTTTTTTATTGCTACTCTGAAATAAAAGAATGGAGCTTATACTTCATCCTTTGGGCTGATGGAGCTGAGGTGCAGATAGCCAAACCCCTATTCTATTATCCTATCAAAAAAACTTGGGCCTTGATTAAATGAAAAGATAGGGCCTTTTCTTGTGAGGTTTTCATATCTTCTTAATCAGTTGCAGTAGCTTCTGAATAAAATGAATGGAAATTTTTTTTACTGATGCTAAGCAAGTAATGCCTCTGTTGGCTCCTAAAGAGGTGCCAATATCCTAGTTAAATGTGAATGAAGAAAAAGATTTTGTCAAGTGTGTTCACCATCTACAGCCCAAGTATCTGTTGCCAAGTAGAAAGATTCAAACTGAAATTTTAGGACTGCAGGAGGAGATATGTTCAGAAAAGTACTGTAATTTGGAGTATTATTTTCTTCCAGTTTCAGTTGTTAAAAAAGGTTCAGTCCCTTGTATACTGCACTCACTTCAAGAGGACCAGCTTCAGTACTAGAAGTGGGAATGCAGATATTCCCTGGCCATGTTAAGCTGCTGAACAAAAGGGACAGCAGCAGTAACTGGGATAAAGAAACTTCTTTCTTATGTATGGCTCCTCTGTGCTTCTCTTCATCTTGATGATGGCTGAAGGCAAGCTGGGAAAGGGTGTGAGAAGAGGCATCCCCCACAAGCCAGGGCATTCCTGTAGTGCTAGACAACAGAGCATGCTGGGGATTGGTGGTGGATAGAGGTGTTCCAGATCTCGGAAACATTATTCTAGAGATCCTATTCCTTGTTAAAAGTCAGTTCATAGTTATACATTTGAGGCTTCTTACTCCAGGCTTTTGATAAAGAAATTAGTCAAATAAAACAGGGTTATTAGCAAAGGAGAAAGGAGAAAGGAGAAAGGAGAAACCATCTTTGGGAGTGTCTACATGAATTCTGCTTGCTTCAGAACTGATTTCAGTGCATATTTGGGGCATTCAACCTACTGTTGGGTGGGTTGTCAAAGCAAGGAGAGATGAACTGATGTTCATGATATCATCAATTTACATAGAAATGTTGAAATTACTAGAATGGATCTTCGAAAAATTTAAAGGCTTATGTTACTGCTACGTATGCCCCAATAATTGGTTACAGACTGTGAAGTAAATACAATAGTTCTTTCAAACCAGAACACCAGGCAAAGCAAAAGTCAGTCAGGAAGAGGTATTCAGACTTCGTTCATTATACAGCTCAATTTAGGAGCTACACTGGTAAAAGAAGTTTCCTGTGGGGCCAGTAAGTTAAAGGGTGCTTTTGCAGAGCAAATGAGACCAAAGGTCTATATCTCTAAACTGTTTTCATAGCAAAAGTAGGTGCATGGCATAGGCACACAAATTTAGATGTCTAAAGAAGACTGTGTGAATACTGACTTGGAGCTTGTGTTGCCATAGTCACAAGGAAGACAATCTGCGTCCCAGGAAGTATTTCTGCCTCATAATGATTCATTGAATAATTGCTGTAGTGTTTGGTATTCTGTAAAAACAAGATTATGTGTCCAGTCAGGGCATTATATTTATATTCAAGAATATGATTGGATTTTTTTGTAACAGAGCCAATGAACCAGTGTACATACTGAAGCCTGTCTGTGCTTGCAACGAAATTCTGCCTAATCTCACCCACCTTGATACTGTAAACTGGGACTCAAAATGTTCTCAAGAAGGGCACATAAACTTCATGAAATTCCACACTACCTATGTTATCCTTTGTTTTTACTGCAGCCACATTACACTTCTTTTCCTGTACTGTGCCCAGATGTTTTGCTTCTCTCTATGTATGTTTTATTTGATGGGAAAGGGATAACTCCCCCCTACTCCATTCCTCTGAACAGAACTAACATGAAATAAGGATACTAATTGATATAAATCTATTGCAATGAGCCTAGTGTTAAGAGGAAATTACCCTCTTCCAGTAAGGTTATATTATGATTGTTCCCAACAAAGATGTCTGTCTTCTTCAGAAAAGCAGTTGTTACTGGCAACAGATTGGGTATGTTACAAAATAGACCATTGGTCTGCTTAATGTGTGATGTTAAGGCACTGCTATGTGAATTTTACAGCCAAATCTCTTGTATTACATGGAAGCAGGTTTTTATTGGAAACTTTAGGGGCTGTTCTTTATCAGTACCACTATGTTGACTTTAATAGAATTAACTTTGGCACCTGGTATACACAGAGAGAGACCTCTGTATCGCTGAACCTGCTGTCTGGTCAGATGGGAGTTGCACCGTTTCTTTCAGAGCTGGAGCCCTTGGCATTTCCTGAACGCAGAGCAACCTTTCTAATGACTTCTTCAAGGCTGTAAATCTTTCGATCTAAAACCGTTGTGAGTGGTGTGTGCAGAATTAAATCAATGTAAAATTTATCTGTTACTTAGTGAGGTCACTGACCAACCAGCTTGCAGTGGGGATTACATTGTAGTTAGATTGTAAAAGCTTATTAAAAGATGCAATTTGTATTTTGTCTTCATTAAAGGATTTTGAATCTCAGAATTAAAATCTTCAAGCCAAACTGGGAAGTCTCATCACAACTGTATATATTGCATAACCCCCTAGTCTACAGGCTCCAGAGTTTCTGCAGAAATCCTTGAGAAATAGGACATAAAGATCACCGAATGACAGTAACAGCAAAACTCACGTCTTCATAGCAGATCTGACTAAATTACTTGTCTGCAGGTTTTTTAGTTTCCAGTTAAGTCAATTACCAGGTTAGATAGAGATGAGACCAAAGTTTTTTTTAATTGCACTAAGTGGTCCCTTCTGGAGCTGTTCAGATATGGATTGCACTTGGTTGTAGGTAATGGCCTTCACTCTCCAGAAAGTCTGCATACCTTTCTTTTCAGAGCGTACAAATGGTGAGCAGGTAGGGGAGAAAAGGTGGCAGAGGAGCAGGTAACTGAGAATGCAGGTACAAGCTATTTATCTGACTTTTTTTGAATGAGGGATTGGGCTTATTAAATACTTTCTCTGGTGCTTCTCCATACTGCTGAGTTTGGACAAGAAAACTTAAGTCTTGTTCTTCATACCAAATCAGACCAAGGGTATATTACAGTCGGGCTTGCTGGAGTCAAGAAGGCACGACACTGCTTCTGTAATTTAATTTTGTTTGAACCTCACAGTATCAGCATTGTGCAGAGAGAGCCACCAGTTGCACGAGATAACCAAAGAAATGTTACATTTCTAAAGTTTCACAAGATTTGTGATAAAATAATTTAAAAAATGCAACAAGTAAGATGCAAATCTTACAGCTTGGCTGTTAACTTCAGTTTAATGGTGTTCTTTTTTTAAAGGACTTAAGCTGTTGTGTGGCTGCTGCCAAGCACCACTAATTTCATGCTCAGCCCCCATGTGAAAACTCTTGTTGTTGGTTGTATTTTGCTTTTGACCACTAGAAACCTCAGCCACTGTTGTGTTTGCTGTGGCTACACGTGCAGCAACCACAGCAAGTTGTTTCAAACCACTGATCAAAGTTCTGTCTCCACTGGTCATAGCTTTAACATTATTTTTCATTTGTGCTCATGCATTCACTTTGGCTTTCACAATACAGTAGGATAAAGTTATGTTTGTAAGAAAAGATCATTTCAGTTTCAAACACTAATAGGAATGGCTGAGTGACTGTCTCCTTAGAGTTTGGACAGTGGGACTAAAGCAACAGGTATTGTTAATAATTGCAGGGTCTGATATTCTGTAGGACTCCAGTTACTGCAGTAGCCTGAAAATATAATTTGGCTCGTGGTTCATAGTGGGAACTGGGAAAGTCTCCAAACTGAAATTTGCAATGGAAGATATTAGCACAGTAAGAGTGACTAAAGAAAATTCCATTTGGAGGCCAAGGATTACCCTCTGTTAAGCTAGATATGTCTCACACTGTCTCTATGTCCCTTGAAATCTTGCTTTCCTTTAACAGTATGACTTTTTGTTGTACTAACACAGGGAAGTATTAGGAGTTTGCCTAACCTGTGTCTTCTCTGCTACCATCTTCAGTCTCTCTCCTTTTCCCCTACAAATTTTTTTAATAATGTGACAGGTAATGGATTCTCCTGAAAACCTACTGTTACTAACTAAAAGATTTTACTGCAAGGTGGGGCAGAACAATAAAGATGAGGACACATAATACTCTCATCTAGTTATGTTATGAGGCTGGGACTCGCGTCTTGCTCAGCATAATGAAGAAGCACCTTTGCAGCCTAAGTCATGACTACAGTAATCTTGGCCTATTGCTGCTGGGACTGTGACCACCCTGAGAGGTTGTACTTGTATACCTTCCCTCTCTAAAATACACTTCTTTGCATATGCGTTACCTTTTATTTATCCTCATAAAGAACATAGGATTTTTTGGAAAACAGTGGGCCCCCAGGTTGGAAGAGGGCTGGAGAATTGGCAGGTGTTTTTTTTCCTATATGTCGGCACTTTGTTTGGAAAATAAATTTCTTGACTGTGGAGTTGTTGAGGGCGGAGGGAGAGCAGCAGAAGTGAGGGCTTATTGAGAAGGGTGAGGAGAGGAGGCATACAAGATGGAGGTGTTGACAGAGATGCACACTTTGAATTTGTTTATTATTAAACAGACACATTTGTTCTCCTTTCCTTCTCTGTTTGTAACAGAACCTGTGACCTGATTGGGACTGTTTCACATAGACCCAAAATGAGTCAAACTAGGCCCAAATGCTGGGCCAGCAAGCAGAGGATAGCTGATATCAACAATCCCGTTTTACTCCACAATTGAACAGCAAATGCCTTGGCCACTTTTCTCCTGAACGTGCTCTCTGATGTTTCCTCTTTCTTTCTCACTTCTGTGTCCTTTTCTTTCTGCCTCCTTCTCCAGGTTAAAGAAAAATAGTCTCAATTTATTTTAATGGTCTATATTTGTCTGTGAACATTACATCTGTTTTTGTACAAACTGTTCCAGTTCAAAGGGGAACAGTTCTGAAAGGGATTGGTCTCCACTTCTGCATGCTGATGTTTTGTCTGCTGAAAAATTGACTTTTCTGGTCACTGGTGAAATGCATTTGGAAAGATATAGAGCATCTGTTCATAACTTGTCAAACAGATGGAGCCAACTAAGTGAAAATTTTTGTGCCCATAGCCTCTTTAGAGCATTGCCTTCCAGCTGCTTCTTTCTTTAGAAAGGGTATCTTGCAGAAGACATACTGAGTATGTGGAGTTGTTAATGGTAAGTCCAAATGCTTGCATTCAGATACTGAATGAATTAAAATACTAAGTCTGGATGGAGTCATCTGAAAAATCTTCTATAATGCTTAAGCAGACATAAGTCTAAGCCAAATCACTGTGTTTTGTGCAGAGGGAAACTGAACTCTCCAGATTAATTAAATTCTTTGGATATGCCCTCAAAGTTGTGAGCGAACAGGATGGTACAATTTAGACACAGAGAAGGTTTTTGACAGACTTCCTCACAAAAGGCGTTCAAGTCATAGGATAAATACTTCTAGGGCAAAAGGCAATGGTACATCATTATTTGGAAATTGGCCAAAAGATGCAAGTAGGGATTTCTGTAGTGAATTTTCTTAGTCCTTCAAGCATTGCAGCATATCCATCCCTTAAGATTTGTTTGAACTCTGCTTGTGTTGCTGGAAGGAGGATTAGCTCTAAACATAAAGGTAAATCCATGGACCTTATTGTCAGTAGATATGATCGTTGGTGTAGAGGAGTGTTAAATTAGTTATTTAGAATATAGAAATATTTCTTCTCCTGATGTTGGAGGTAGCCAACTAGACTCAAAGGCAGTGTGTTTTGAAAGATAAATAACAGATGGCCCTTTACATAACATGTAACTACCTGCAATGAGCAAAGCCCATAAAAGAAGATGAAATTTCCGTGTAAAGGCATACTTGCCTTCATTTACTTTAGTAAAGGGTCTCTGTTAACTCTGTTAAGCTCTTGCCAGTGATGATCATGCAGTCTTCCGAGCAGATCTGCCTGCTGACTCAGTGAGTGCACTGCAAGGGATGGAGTGGAAGTTGACGTGGTCTGACAGCTACTCTGCTTTCAGTAACAGGGTCTCCTCTCTGCAGATTTCTTTCCAGGTGTTCCTCTTCTGCAGCTGGGCAGCATATCTTGCAGCACTGTAGTCTGGAGGAGGACCAAAGATACAGAGTTTTCAATGGAACATTTAGCTGTTTGTTTGAGCATGTCTTTGAAGGGCAGGTCTTTAGATGGGCTTTGTGGCCAATTGATTCCATGGTAATGCTCACTTGCCTAGTTTTGGGAGAGAAAGCACCCAACAGCAGTGTCTTTAAATGCGGAGTTGCTGCGCAACTGACCTTGGAGAACCTTTTTTTTGTGATTTCATATTTTTATAATAAACTGAACGTGCATAAGACAAAAGCAGAAGTCTCTTCTTCTTTCTTATTTTTCTACCACTGCTGCATACAGCAAATACTCTTTCATCCTTGCTAAGTTTGTGGTTGCACACTTCCTCCCTCTGCCTGACCCCCCCGCCAGCAACCTCAGCCTTACACCCAGTCTGCAGTCTGCATGTACGAAGGAGAACTTTGTTTTTCATCTTCTAAAAATCCAATTCTCTTCTCTTTTTAAGTAGCTTTGAAAATAAAAGTTATGTATGTGCATATAAGGATTGCAGAAGGGCAACCAGCTATTCTTCTGAACCAGGAAAGCAAGGGAATTAAAAGCCTCTTATGTAAAATATGGGCTATGTCTTAAAAATTTCTTTCTCCACCATTTTTCTTTTCCTTGCTAAGTCTTCAGCTTTGCCATCTGTACTCTCACTAGGGGCTGGGATTTGGCTGTGTGTGAAGTAGGGTAAGACAGCTGAAAAATTGTTCTAGGAAAAATCGCTGCTAAAGGTGTTCTGCCTTTGAATGGCAACTTCTGAAAGGGAAGCACTTCCCTGCTTTCATTAGTGACTTTATTATGATTGCTGCTGCTGTTTTCCTGTGCTCTAAGTTTACTTTCAGGTAGATTCTATTAGTCTTAGAAAAATATTTGCACTTCTAACAGTTACAATTGTAAATCAAATGTCTTTCTTTTTCACAGATTCAGAAACTCCTTAATAGACAATGCTAAGTAAACTGAGCTTAGCCTTTTAAATATTCTCTGTCCTGCCTTTTTAGCTTGGGTTTGAAGAAGAGTGTACACGGACTTTTTCTTCCCATGAGCACAGTGTGAGCCAAACCATTCTGTAGACCAATTCCTCTCTCTCCTTTTTTGGCAACTGCACAGAATGGCTTACGGTATGTGAAGTTTGGTGCGATTCCATTGGAATTGGCTGGAGCTGCACTGATTTATACCTGGTGTGAATCTCGTCTTTCCAAAATATTACTGATGCAACAGAAATGTGGAGCTCAAAAGTCCTAAACTAAGAAGCAATAGCGGTCTTTCTTTTGTTTTGTAACAAGTTCAGTAAGTTAATGGATCATTGTTATAACGAAATCATTGTTATCACTAACTTAAATTTTTATTATCAGGTGGAAAAAGATGAATACTTTGAAGAGTATCAAAATAAAACCACCAATAAAAATACCTTATTCAGTAGCTTCTGTTAGAGTGGTATCCCTGAAACCATGCTATGGCTACTTCAGAAGCTGCCAGAATGGCTATCTCAAATTGATAGGCTGCAAACCTAAACATTCCTGTTTCTGGAAGAGACATTAATATTCCTGTGGGTAGCAGTTTCTTGAGTTACTTTGAGTAAGTTCTTCAGCAGTGCCTTAGGAGGGATGGCAGTTGGAAAAAAGTCTTTTGTGATTGGAACATAAATGGGAAGAGCTTCAGTTCCCTGTGTCTTTTTTGTAGTCATAGCACCCAGGCCTTGTTTTACATGATAGAAATACGACTTTCATGTTGGTTTGGGAGTATGAATCTCCCCATTTTGAGATGGTACATCACTTTTTCCTGCAAACATCTAGACAATCTATAGTGTTGTACTAGAAGGATAGTCATGCCTAAGCAGGAAATCAGTCACTGAATAACAAACTTTTCGTTCCAGTAGTATGTGATGTGATTCACTTCCTGCTTCAAACTTTAGTTCTGTGTTCTTAGGCAGCTGAGTTTTCACACCCAAAGCCCGTTTTTCTACAGCAGCTGAACTGATTCCTCTACCTGTAAGGCCCTGCAGTCAAAGGACTGCAGCAGACAATGTACCACGTGGGTAGGTATATATTTGCAATTGCGTACTGAAGGAATGTCATTACATCATTTTAACAGTGCTCTTTGCATTTATGAGACCCCCCTGCCTAATAAACAGCCTGTATTTTTTTGTATATGATGGGGAGAGAAAGCAATCTGAGGGACTGTGAAGGCAGTGGGGGAATGTGTTGGAGAGGTACATCTGTAAGAGAGCACGTACTGTCTATGGTAACAGCTTCGGGTCCTGAAGGTTAATGGAAATGCCTTTCTCAGAGTTTTGCAACCAGTCTGTTGTACAAGTATGTGCTATGTAGTTAAAAAATCAAGGATCTGCTTTATTACTGTGCAACTGTCTTATTATCAGAAGCTAAATAAATTAGATCTACTGTGTGGCTTCTAGGATTCTGTGTGTTGTGAGTTAAATTTGCTGCTACAGCCAGTGTAGTT